>NC_138545.1:18230912-18725325 GCF_964234715.1 Podarcis melisellensis
CGGCCTCAGACTGGAACAAGTAACTCCCTTAGACACTGATTAAATGGTCAACTTAATCAGAGTCTCTTCCAACACGTCTGATTCTTTAAACAGTGTGGACCGCAGACAAGAGTCTGCAGCTATCCCACGGAGTTTCTGAATTACAACATGCTTTAGATTGGATATCTGCACTTTACTTGACTTTCCTGGATTACAAAATGTTTCTCTGTCATTCCCAGAGCATGAGTCTCCCTGCAGAGTGCTTCTCTCAATAAAGGCTTGCATTTGCATTATATTCAGATCATATTGCAGCTGCTACTCTAAATGAACAAAGTATTTTATTAAAAAGAGGATTGCGGCTAGTCCAGTGTGAACCTCCCCAAAAACAATAAAATTGTTTTCTGGAAGAGTAGCCACGTTCAGTCTGTTGCAGTAAAAACAACAAAGAGTCTTGTGGTGAACAGATTTATTATGGCAAAAGTTTTCATGAACCAGAATCCACTTCCTCAGATAACACTGAAATATAATCCTCAACACTTCAGACATTAGCATAAAGGCACAGTTAGATGATCTTGTGTCAAAGCAAGGGTCACCCCATGCTTCCCCTATTACTTTCCTCATTGCAAAAAGTCTGAACTTTGGGGGAAATAGAAGCATTCTAAATCAAGTGTCTCCTGCCAGAAATGAGGGAATGTTTGTTTGTTTGTTTGATGTATTTATATTCCACATTTCCCCCAAGTTGGGATTCACTTCTACACGTGTAAACTCCCTTTCAGACTAAACATGTCATAACCATGGGAATTCTGTGAATGCCTGGGGCTGGAACGGGACTCCTTATTGGCATAATTAAAAATGGAAAGCGTAATGCTGGTGGTGGACTCCCCCAAGGCAAACCTTTAAAAATGTAGTATAAACACCGACAATTGGGAAACACTGGCCTGCGAGCACTCCATCTGGAGAACAGCCTTTACCAAAGATATCATGGACTTTGAAGATGCTCGAACTCAGGACGAAAGGGAGAAACGTGCTAAGAGGAAGGCACGCTTGGCAAACCCTCACCATGATCAACTCCCATCCAGAAACCTATGTCGCCACTGTGGAAGGACATGTGGATCCAGAATTGGCCTCCACTGTCACTTATGGACTCACTGTTAAGACCGTGTTCATGGAAGACAATCTTACTTGGCCACAAGTGGTCGCCAAAGAAGAAGAAGAAATTGTATCATGAGCAGAGAAACACCAGGGCAGCTATAATTTTAGGTTAATTCATCCAAGGCAAAAAAGAGAGATTTGGGGGGGGGGGCATCTGTTCCCATTCTGCTCTTTTTCTTTTTATCTTTGAACCTTTGACTCAGCAGATTTGTGGAAAACCACAGCTTGGCTTGAGAACATGTTCAAGATTTAGAAATGCCAACTGCCAGACGTTGTGGCAGATGTATTTCAGGAAAGGGACAGTGTGAAAACCTTTGATGTGTGTAACATCTCAAAAATAAATCATTGTGCCCTTTTCTTGCTATTTGGGGTCCAGGTTGAAGAGACGGGGGAGAGGCAATTTTTTTCTTTTTACTAACCAAGAAATGAAGATGTTACTCTGACAATAATGATTTCAAAGGTAACCTAGAACTGCAATATAATGCCCATCTACTTCAGAGTAAGCCCTACTGAACTCATAGGAACGTACATCTATCTGTACAGTAGTACCTCGGGTTAAGTACTTAATTTCATTCCGGAGGTCCGTACTTAACCTGAAACTGTTCTTAACCTGAAGCACCACTTTAGCTAATGGGGCCTCCCGCTGCTGCCGTGCCGCTGCCGCACAATTTCTGTTTTCATCCTGAAGCAAAGTTCTTAACCTGAGGTATTATTTCTGGGTTAGCGGAGTCTGTAACCTGAAGCATATGTAACCTGAAGCATATGTAATCCGAGGTACCACTGTATAGGGTTGCACTGTAAAATATGGATTCCGTATTAGAGCCAGAGGAAGCGATAATGAAGTCTCATATGGTGAACTGTAGACTAGGAAAATGAGAAGCTCAGAGAAACTGAAACTGACAGATTCCCCCCTCATCACTACATAACTAACTTCACGGGGCACAAAAGAATTTACTTCCAGTAAAGCATAAGTAAGATTTTTCCGTTAATTTCCAACTGAAAAGCAAAAGGTCTGAAAATGGGGGAGGAAGCATTGCTAAAACGACACATTAAAAACCCCACCAAGGGCTCACCTTTTGCAACACTTTCTAGGCAGAGATCCATGCCTTAAAGAGCCATGTCTGAGCACCATTTTTGCCTCAGAGTTTTGCCTGCGAACTCCTGCTCTTTGACGTTCCATCGGAACAAACATCAATTTGGGTTTTCAGTGGTAAAGAGCAGGTTTTCACGGGGAAAGCACAAGGGCAAAAAGAAAATTGCTCGGACATGGTGCTTTAAAGCGTATACCTGTGCCAAGAAACACAGCACAAGAAACACAGTCTGTATGAGCCCTAAAGGTAAACAGAACACACTGCACCATTTAAAAAACATAAAAAGCTGTACAACTATGTTTGTTTTTCCCCCTAAAAAAGATGACTCCGCTACTGTTCGTCTCTAAATGTGAACTGAGTTGGATTTCTCCCTCTGCTCTGAGTAAAACTTTCTTGGAAGCAACACAGAATGTTGTGTAGATGGGAGGCTGCACAAAAATTTCATGCATAAGCAGCAGCACCAATCCCACACCAGTGGACACCTGCCTTCTTCTTCCAGACTATCTTTATTTTGGGGTAGAGACTTCAATCGCGTAACTGGCAAATTCAGGATGCGCAACCCAAGCTGATTTATGCTGCTTGTTGGGGGAAAAGAATAAACACTTCTCCAAAAGACTGGACTTTTGGATGGGAAAAATGAACTGGAAAGTGTGGGATGACACTTGCTTTAATGCAAAGGCTGTCGAACTGCCTGCCCAGCAGATAAGAGTGGGTGCTCATTAAATAGCCAACGCCGTCTAATTTGCCTGCAAACACATCAGGACAAACGCTCTACAAAACGGGTAATCTGGAAGCACCCTAACTCTCTGCTCTAGTAAGAGTGTGCAGGATTGCAGCCGCCTTAGACTCCTTCAGTGCAGCGAGATACAGTACCTCTCTCTCCACTGAACAATAAATATTGTGATTGAGAGAGTTCTGTATTGTTGTTATAATGCAATTATTTTCAGTGTTACATTTCCGCGGTAATAGAAATGATTGATGATCGAAAGATCCCGGTAGCAGAGAGAACAATCGGAATGTTTCAAATGGGTTTCCCCTCCACCCCCTCTTCCCAGACTCTCTGGCTACGTTTCGGGTTTTGTAGCTCTTCAATCTCTGCCTTTGGCTGGCAATCTCTGCTGTTCTTGCATGCTGATTTGTTCCTCTAAATAATGGAAGGCCCGTTCTAGTGAAGTGTTGCACCTGTGACTAATTCTGAGAAAGAGCCTGCTACTACGTAAGTACTGTCAAGGCCTTGGACCACGTTCAAGGAGAGCACCTCATTTCCCAAGAGTTTGCTAGTTGTAGAAAATATTTCTATATTTTATACAAATTTCTATAAAATATTATTGGCAGTAATATTTCAAAATTCACTAACTGAGCAACGGGTCAAATTACCGGTATTAGTGATTATAATGTTAATATAGGCCAGTATTCAATCAGGTTTCACTGAAGGGAGACCCACTGAAATGAATGGATCTAACTTGGCCATGTTTATTAATTTCAGTGGGTCTACTCTGAGTAAGACTTAGTTGAATGCCATCCAAAATTGGCAACAATTGTTAAAAACGAAGCGGCAGCAGTGGCAAATGTTTTCTCTTCCTTCTGTCCTGGGACTGAGTTCCAGCTTTTATCCTGAAACCAGAGAGCCAGAACCCATCAAAAGCGGAGCCCTCTGCTGAAATCCTATGCACAATTAATTTGGGAGCAAGCCCAGCTGAATATGGTGGGGCACACATCTGAGTAATCTTGCATACGCTTGCCCTGTAAATCTCCCTTCTCTCTGAAATCCATAAGTCTTTTTTTAAAAAATTCACTTTGTCTGGACTGTGCCCAGAATTTGTGAGTTTTCATCAGTGGTTTGCTTTGGATAATCTTTAAAGTATAATAATGTGTTTTTGTAGGGCAGGATAACATTTGTGGTCCCTCCACCTTACAATTTTTTAGAAAGATTCATGAGGTTGAGTATGCTATAAAATATACAAAACAGGATCAGAAATATACTCTGGAAGATTAGTCATTTAGTTAAAAAACAGCAACCCTTCTTCCCCATCTGAAATGGATGGGTTTTAAATCCATGACAGATTATCCACTCGCTAAGCCTTTTAGGGGGAAGGGTTTTAAAAGAAAAACATACAAAATAAATCTTGAATCTACTGCCTACTGCTTTGCAATGCTGAGAAACTGAGAAAACACAGTTCCTTTTATTGTCGGGTGGTTAGGTAAAACTTGGCAGGAGACAGGAATAGCTGAAGACGGCAATCTGAAATATACCTTCTGAGAAACAAATCTCATGGAAATTCATGTGACATTTACAGGTAAATATGTTTAGAGCTGGGGTGGAAATAACAACCTTTCCTGAATATGTATGTAAATAAGGAAGTCAGGCGGCAGACCAATATGTCTGAAGGCTTGATTTCCTTTTATTAACTTTTGTAGGGAGGAGAAAACCCATGAACAACACAAACCCTCACCACTGCTTTTTCGGCACTTAAGAGCATGATTTTGGTATCAACTGCACCCCTTACTGTCTAAAAGGCAAACAGAAATAAACACTGAAAATCAATTGCCACCCTCACACCTCAACTTTAAGTGTGAAAACACACACAAACAAGCAGACACAATGATTGACGATACAAGTTTCCTGTACTGTGGAGCAACAGATTTTCCATTGTTTATCTTCTACATACGCTGAATGGAATACATACAGTACAGTATAGAAGTTTACAGTTCTTGGGGCCCAAAGAACATATATAATTCCACCTGCCACCAGGACCGTCTCTGTTCTCTCATACTTGTCCTTGGTCCTCGCAGCTTGAGGAGGATGGGGTTTATTCAATCAATTCCCCTTTGTAATCCGTTCTGCTTAGAGCATTATTCTCTCCTGCTGTACCAGTTTAAGAGGCACAGTTATTACCCTGGGATTGCTAAGCAGGCAAGAACATGCTGTTCCCATCCATAGGCCAAAAGAGCCACCAGCTACCATTCAAGCAAGAACAGCAGCAAGGGAAGAGGAGCATGGCTGGATCTGGGTCTAAATGCTCACCAAGGCACTTTCTTTGGCCTTGGTTAAACTGGTCTCTCCCTTCTACCTTTACCCTCCTCTCCGCTCCTCTTGTGTGACTGCCTTGTCTTTTTAGTTCGTAAGTCGGATGGCAGGACCAGGCTCTCATTTCCCCCTTTTCTTTTCAATTGATGTAAGCTGCTTCGGAAGATGACAATTGCCTGACAAGCAGGTTAAAAGAAAAATACAGTAAATAAATTAAACTGCCTGCTTTCTCAGCATGTCTAGTGGTTGGAGGGAATGTGCTGAATTTGTACCTTAATACTCCAGCAGATCCTTCAAATACCCTCTCTAAGAACTTTGCCTGCATTTGCTAAACCTTGAAACGCTGCAGATACCGGTAGTGCTGGGAAGGGAAGCTATATTTACGATCCAAAGAAAAAGAATACAAATCTCACATGAGCAGGACATGAGCATTTCTAAGCTGTAGGAAAATGCATGATTTGAAGGTTTCCAAAACAGTTTACTAGCGAATGCTGGCTGCCAGGCACCATGGAAATATTATCATTTTGCCTTTCATTTTCAGCTCCACTAGGATATTCCACCTAATATAATAAAAGTATATTTAATATTGGATGGGAATGTTGAAGTAAATCTTCAAGTTCACCCCAAGAGCCCCTGAATTGTGTATACATCTCCTTAACTCTTGTTTCATGATATTATTATTATTAGCAACAGAAAGGTCATTTCTAGAATTGTTCCTAGAATTGGAAGAATTTCTTAACTGCGGCATTTAGGCTGAAATCTTGTAAACACTTGCTTGGGAATAAGTGCCACTGAACTTGGTAGGACTTACTCTAAGCATATATATATATATACAGTATAGGATTGCATTGGTAGTCTATCTGTCCTCTGTACCATTAAAAAAAAACCAAGCCCACCTGATATCATACACACTATGTAAGTTGCTAAAGTGGAGTAGGAAATTTTACCCAGAATCGAATTGTACAAGTTATGAAGAAGAACCATTTCACAGCAATTCAATATCTGGTCAGCAAAGCAGTAATGTGGTGGTGTTTTAAAGCCATTTTAATTTAAATGAGGTGAAACTTTACAGTTTTAAAACGTATTTTTTCCTCAGTGCATTTTCAACAAACACCATGTTAGTGAGGATCCAATGTCAGCAACGAGAAAACTTGCCTGCTCCAAGTTTGAATATGTTATGGCTGTGTAATGGATTTTCACCAAATTGTTAATGTACCGGTAATCAAACTGAGTACAGATAGGTTAGATGAGATTCTTCTCCTCACCCTCAAAAACCGCAATGATTTCAAAACAAATTCTCTCCAAAGGCGCACAAAATGTATAGCGGAAGCTACTGCATATATAAGTTGCAACCCCTGCATAACATGTAACGACAAATGTTTTTGTGTGTATTGAAGCAATATAGAATCCATTACACCGAAATTGGCTAGCTAACATCAACATAAAGCTGCCATAGCCAGAGCAATCGCTCACGCTAGCAGACTACTCAGCCCAGCTCCTGTTCATTTTGTGAGCTGCGGTGAATGTAATAAACTAACAAAACATTAAACGGAAGGTCATAATAATTTCAACATGTCACTTGGGACAACTCAAGATTTCCCCGGGATTTCAGGAAGACGGAGGGACAAGAGATGGAATATTTGCAAGTTTTGAGATTCAAACACTTGGGGGAACTCCCCCCCCAAAAAAAATACATTTCAGGAAACCTTAAAAAGCTCTCCTGGTTCTCCACAAAACTGTCACTGAGCCCAGTCATATAAACAACTAATGAGCCGCTAGCTACAACACCAGTCACATCTCCCGGCATCTATTACACATTTTATTACCAAAGGTCTGCTGTAACTATGGATATATTTAGCGATTTAAGCTCCGGCACATTAGCTGTCTCGATCGCTTGGCTAATCTCTGACTAATTTTCCTTGCCTGCGTCAGCTGAGATATTACGGCTTCATTTGGATAATGCTGAAATATAAACACTGCAGGCTTCTGGTGCCACACATCTCGATCTCCAATAACCGCGTCCGCATTCTGTTGCATTTGGTAGCTGGGGTATTATCTACTGTACCTCCCATTATTCCACAAAACATCAGTAAGGCTGATATAATGCAGATAACATATCCACGCGAATGCTGCAGACTTTGCTGCCTTAAATATTTCTCTGATCGCATTTTTCGGGTTTGGCTGCGCATGCTGCTTGCGCTAGGATTTATCATGCATTAGGGAAAAGAATGCAGGGGGGGAACCCCTCAATGTGATACAATAACATAGTGACACAATACAGCGATGATAGCAAACCAACCTTTTTACCCCCCCGATTGCTTGTGTCTGGAGACCGCGTCCACCACTCTTCTCCACCGAGGTTCCTGGAATCTGATATCAGCTGGGCTGGAGTTTCTTAAAAATGAAACCTTCTTTGCTGGGAGTTTATGAGGAAGTTTGGCGAGTTTTACAAGCCCTTGGGTAAATGGCAGACGGTCGCCCCATGGAGTCAGATCGGATCCACTGATGGGGAAGGGGAAATAGAGCCTCCAATGATCTGTTGAAGCATTAATGAGCTATGCAAGCCTGGATGTTCAGGTTTCTCACCCAGGCCTGGAACCATGAGCCACTGGTGGTGAAAGAGCTTTCCAGAACTCTGGGGCTTTGATCTGTGGTTGCTACATTCCCTGATGGAACTGGACTGAGCGAGTGGGCTTCTGACAGTGATAAACAGTGTGTCAAGGGGGGGGGAACGCCCCGAGAAGACAGATCCCCAAACACATGCGGACAGGTGGGCAGATGGCATAGAAGAGAGAGAGAGAGAATGAGAAAGGGGAGCATAAGGCAAATGCATCCATGCATTGCCACGAACCGTGAAATAAACCCAGGTTGGAGACATGTGAAAAAGTTGAGAGACAAAGAGAGTTATGCTCTCTTTCTCAGACAAACACATGACGGGATATGCGCTGGTTGGAAATGAAGCCGTGTGGACACTCCAAACCTTTGGCAGGCACAAACAGTATCGAAAGCAGGATCGTATACGACCATCCCGATAGATCATGAGCGCAAACATCACAAATGTAATTAAAAAGGTCATCTGGGAGGGGCCTGATGGCTATGAGATGATGGCTATGGGAAGGGGGCATGGTGTAGCAACTCATCGAGCTTTTGCTGAAGAACGTGACTTTCCGCTCCCATCCCGCAGGTCAGGAAAGAGGAACTGCATAAAATGGTGGTTGGGGTTGAGGAAGAGAGGTGGCAGTACTGTGCCGGCTCACCTGGGACAACAGGAACGAGGCCTGTTGAATACCATGGGACTTACTGCTAAGGAAACATGCGCAGGTTTGTGCTGTCACATAGTTGCTAAGGATGTAAGAAGGAACCTTTTTCGTTCCACCCTGTTTTTGCCACATTCAGCACTGTTTCTCTGCCACAGCTGTTTGCCTTCTACCCAAAACTACATTGCCTCACTCTCCGCTGCAGTGGAATTATTTGAAGTCCGGTTTTTATTAATTTGAGGTGTGTAAGTCCAAATGACCACGTGCCATTTCAGGGGACGAGTGTACAGAGGAATGGGGTGGAGTTTCAAATTAGAAAAGGCACCGCCTTCAATCTGAAACTCCACCCCATCCTACATTTCCCTTCTCTGGAAAGGTACCTACCAACAGCCTCCAGGGTCATCTGGACTTACCTATATAAAATCATTTTTTTAAAAATCAAATTCATTATCTAAATGTACCCAGTGTTGCATAATCATAGTAGGGTAAATCAGTATTTGGAACACAATGGTGGCAACTAAATAATTGCCTGTGGAGTTAATGAATTACCAAATATAAAACCCATTTTTTTAATGGGAACATTTACTTTCTAATTAAGAAATGAGAGCAATCGCAATCTCTTAAATATTTTTCACACCGTTCAAGGGTACCATTGGTCTGAAATCTCAAAATAAATAAATAAAATGCAGTAGCGTCCAATATGAAGCTACATGAAAGCAAAACCAAAATATAGCACAAGTGAGAAAGACACACTTGCAAGCTTCAGTCAGCAGAATAATTGAGGTCTGAAACACAGTTTCAATCCCCCACTGCTCCAGCACTGATTAAAAAACAGGACTGTCGCAGCAGTCCATACAGAGACACACCAGTTCCATCCACCTATGGCCAATATGCTGAAAAAAGAAACCTGAAGCCCCGATCCCATGCATGTCCCTCTATAACAGCCTTTGCTGATCTGCTCTCCTGGTGTTTTGGACCACAACTTCCATCAGCCCCAAGCAGCATGGCTGTGCTGGCTGACGCTGATTAGAGCTATAGTCTAAAACACATGGAGGGCACAGGCTGGTGCATCCCGTTTTGCTGCTTGAAGTGAAACCAGAAGGTACCATCACTCTGCTGATGCCGCTGCTGTGTTGTGTGGCCTTGCCCTTGAAGCAGCAGTGGCAGTTTCTGGAGAGATCTCGCGGAAACTGCTACCATTGCCGCTTCTCTGGCAGTGGTGGTTGTGGCGGCGGCAGGGCAGGTGGAGCCTCACTCCGCCTCATGAACAGGCCAGCGCTTGGTTGGTGAATGCTGCTCTAAAATAATTATCACTGACTTCAGTGGGATTTACTCAAATTAGGGTGCAGAGGATTACATTCATCCCTCAGATTCTACCTGACATTTAGAAGACATCTGAAGGCATTCCTGTTTAGGGAAGTTTTTAATGTTTGAAGCTTTATTCTGTTTAATATTATGTTGGGAGCTGCCCAGAGTGGCTGGGGAAACCTGGCCAGATGGGCAGGCTATAAATAAATTATTATTATTATTATTATTATTATTATTATGGTTTTCCTTCCATTTTGTATCCAAAGCAGATAGTTGTCATCATCAGTTGCCTGAGGAATTCTTGTACTGCACGTCCCAAGCTTTAATGAGTGGGTCAGAAAATAGATATCCTTTGGATTTCCCGCTTTCCCAAAGTTTACATTTGATTAAATATATGCAGAGTTTGCGAGAAAATCTATTTTGCAACATACATTTTCTGAGAAAACCTATTCAAGGATACAAATTTAGATTCATATTTAAATTGGGATTTTCATGCATCTTTAAAAAAATTCCAGATTAATGTGGAAATAACATGAAACGGATTTATGAATGAAAAGAGACACAGGTAGCACAGAACAAATATATTCAGAGATTTCAATCCCTAGTTGTCATATCTGAGAGAAATTGGTCCAGCTTTCCTTCTAGCAACCACAGCAACAGGCAAGTGAAGTGGATAATTTCTGGGCGAGGTCAGTGCTGGAATACCTTGCTCTTCCATATAGCAAGAATGTAGAAACCTGTCGCCATCCAGATTCTGTTGGACTCCAATTCCCAGCAGCCCCAGCTAGCATGGCCAGTGGTCAGGGATGAAGGGAGTTGCAGTCCAACAGCTGGAGGGCCACATCCAATGCCTGTTCCAAAACATGACTTTATAATTGTTCTTTTTTGTTAAAAAGACTTGTATGAATTTCCTGTCAGCCTCCTTGACTACAGTATTTTTCAGCTAAAAGACAGGATGTAAGTTACGGTATCTTAAATAAACAACACTTGCGGGGGTTTAACTTGTTCGTTTAAAATCCAGTTTGCCTCTTTTTATCTGACATTAATAGGGAAGATTAATCTTAAAGACTCCCAAAGCGAAATTTCCTTCCATCAAGTGGGAATGAGGGAGAAATGCTATTCAATTTGCGTTTAAAGGTGAACTTACCTAATTCTCATGTTCCAAAACAATTCATGAACTGAAACAGCATCCTTCAACATTTAAACGCCTCCGGATTTTGCAATGCGGTTCTCCAGCCAAGTAATTGCATACCGTAGCTTAGGGCAAAGTGTGAAGATAAATACATATAAGTGAAAATAACATAGAAAAATAGAGTACATGATAGAAAAATGCTTTGCAATAATGTGCATATTAGGAGAAAAGCTTGTGAATTTTCACAAAGAGTGTGTGTGTGTGTGTGTGTGTGATATGAGAATGTGGAGAACTAAATTTATTGTTGGAAAAATGAGAACCTGAAACTGACATTTTCCCACATTCCTAATACCAAGTGTCACTTTTGCTTATTAAATTGCTTACTAAAGTTATTAAACCCATCTTTTCAAATCCTTAAAAAAATCCTTAAAAAGAAACTATATTGAGATGTTGGTAATGCCCGTTTAATTATTTGGTTTCATTCAGTAAATTTAAAATTAAATAATTGGTTAAACATATCTAAGCACCTGATAGCACAAGATAATACTTTATAGCGGAGAAAGTAAATTTGCGACCAGAAAAAAAGCAGGAATTTAAAAAAACACCACCTGAATAACAATGCAATATTAATCCTAAATGCACATGAGAAGAAGTCCCAGAGTGGGGAAGGGCTTATTTCAAAGTAAACATGTGTAGGATTGTGCTGAAACATACTATCAATTAAATAGCTGTCAGATCAATTAAAGCTAAACTAGAAAGGGAGAGGGAAATGGCACAGAGGCATTTGCAAATATCAGAAAAACTCACAAATAAGATGCTAATGATTAATCAGTGCTTTTTTCTGGGGGGACACAGGGGTACGCATACTCCTAAACATTTTGTGAATCTACGTTTGGCCTTACTGAGGGGCAGTATTTCAAAATGAGTAGGAAAATGAGAGTACCCCCTAAACATTTTAAAATAAAAAAAGCACTGCAATTAATAATTAGATTTGGGCCCAAGAAGCTATGTATGTTGTGCTTCTAATATTAATGCATAATTTGGGTTAATTGATTCAGTAGAAATAAATCCCAACATACAATGATCTTCAGATGTTTTCATGCCTGCAATGTACAATTTAAGATCAAATTCTAAAACTATGCCCTGAAGCAAAGTACTGTAATCTGGACTCACTGCATCGGGGTCGCCAACTTTCCAGCCGGCCTCTGCAGCTGTGCTTTTCACATAGTTGGTAAAGTTTATCCTGATGCTGAGAAAAAAGCTTCTTCTGCTGATTTCTGCAAATCAAACTGGCGTCAAGGGCGCAGGAGCAGGCCAGGCTGTTTCCCCCTCCATCAGTTGGCAACCCTGCTCACAGGGTTTCTTCTTGCTATTAGAGCCTGATAGGTTTCCCCGGTTCCCAGATTGCTGCAGAAGCCCCCTTTTCCACCCGCCCTCAATACCCGTCCGATGGGCTCCTTTCGCCGCCCCCCTCAGCTGTCCCAAAGTCTTGAAAGTGAAATTGCTTGCTTGCCATTAATCTCCCTGTTGTTTTTACGAGGCTCTCCCGCCTCTCCTCCCCCGGGGTGCCCGTTAAGGATCAAAGGTTAATTAATGCAGAGCAGACCGTGACCGCAGTTATTCTGACCCCACAAGGCCAGGTGGTCCCAGAGCCCCGATATACAAGATGCGATGAAAGGGTGACACGGCCCAGGAATTTACAAGATGATGAGGCGTGGCGGGTCGGGTTGGGCAAAGTGAAGAGAGAGGAGGCCTTTGGGGAACTGACCTCCTCAGGGTCAGCTGGGAATGGGGGGGGGGGGAATGAAGGAGAAGCATTATAATAAGGGGGCAGTCCAACACACATCTTGAACCAGGCCCATTTTAAATGCTAAACTATGGATTGGCGCTATGGGGATGAGCCTCAGGCTGCGTACACACGATATCCTCGAAGCACATTTGAAACACATTCCCCACCCCTTCAAAGAATTCTGGGCCCTGTAGGTTATTAAGGGTTTCTGGGAATTGTAACTGTGAAGGGTAAACTACAAGTTCCAGAATTCCTTGATAAAAAACACTTTGGAGGTCCCGAGCCTCAAGGAAATCAGATTGGTTTCAACTAGGGCCAGGGCCTTTTCAGCCCTGGCCCCAACGTGGTGGAACGCTCTGTCACAAGAGACTAGGGCCCTGCGGGACTTGACATCTTTCCACAGGGCCTGCAAGACAGAGCTGTTCTGCCTGGCCTTTGGTTTGCATTTTATTTTATTTTAATCTTCCTGCTGTTGTTGTTTTTTTAAAATGTTTTTAATTTTTTTCATTATGAAAAAATGTTATTAGGGCAGGGCGGAGAAAGTGATTGTGGCAAACCCGCTGGCCATGGTACCCCTGAATGAGTAAGTTGAATGAACTCCTTCATGAAACACAATGAACAGGCAGACAATCACAATTGGCTTTGTTTTCAATTTTTTTAAAAAAAACCTGCATAATATTATGCTGAATCCAACAGAAACTGCTCTTCCAAATTTATTGAATTACTCTTTGCCCCCTCAGAAAAGAGATGCTGGTTGCATCAGCTGTTTATTTGCAGTAACAGCATAGATCAAGTGAGTTTAATATACATTATTTACATGTGCTCCATGATTGCTTCTTTTTCTGGGCAGAGGTTACGGACCATATTAATTTGGTATCAAGTACTCGCTTTAAGCTTTAATTATACCCATTTAATTGTGAAATATATTCCAGTGTTGTGAGAGTCGACTGATGGACAACGTAAGTGGTTTCTGAGAGCCCTCACAACCATGAAGAGACTGATCCTAGAACACTGGAAGGACAAATCCTCACCAACAGATGGGCAACAAACTGAGGACCTGACTATATGGCCTGTATTTGAGGGTGCAGCATATCAGAGACAGCTGCCACCAAAATAATACAAGTATGTGTTGAATAGTGGGTAGACATGGCAGACGACACAGCGATTTCTCCAAAGCTGCTCTTTATTTTGTAAGCTGGAACAGAAAACTGAACAGCAAACAGCTCAGCCGGCCTGCTTTTATAGGCAGCCGGCTGTCAACATTGTAGCAACAACAACCCAGAGTTTCCTGCCTAAAATAACTGACGTGGACCTGAGTGAAAACTATCTACAGACCTGAGTGAAAACTATCTACAGTATCCCCCTGCTGGCCCAGGCTGAACTTCACTACATAACAGTATGTGTGGCCTACAATGAGATATATGACTACCCTGGCCTTCTGTGCTAGTGGTTGTACCATTGTGAATATCTGCATCTCAGGAGCTGCATATGCACTTTATGTTTAAAGCATATTTAAAGTACCTCTACTCCCATAGAATCCTGGTGACTGTAATTTCTTACAAGTGCTGGGTATGGTGGCTCTGTGAGGGATAAACCACAGCTTCCAGAATTATTTTGTGGTGTGTGTGCTTTAGGTGTGTTTTGAATGTACGGTTTGTATGCTACCTGTGTTTGAAGTATCACTGGTAACTGGGAAATGGATATAAAGCCCCATTCCTCTCCCCCCCCCCCCGCCGTGCCTTCTCCCCTCTCCTTTCCCTGGGTTCTATTTGGCCAAAGAAGGAAAAAAATGAGGAAAAGTATTCACAACAGAGAGAACTGGTGGCTGAGTTTGTTTTTCCTCCTCCTTCCTAATCCCTTTTTCCTTTTGTGTCAGGTCTTTCATATTGTAAATCCGTAGGAAAGGGCTGGCTTATTACTGATCTTTGTAAGATGCTTTTTCAGCTGAAGAGCAGGGTAGGAATGCTTTGAATAAATAAATTTCAACCGTGATTATTATTACATTGGTTGAGAACATGTGGGCTTTGTGATGTCATAGCTATGACATCACCTCAACGCAGGCCAAGGCTCCTTTCAGGCAACCACAGCAAAGGGTGATGCCTTGGCTGGTGTTTTGGCTAATAGCCCAGGACATTGCAGGATCCCATGGATGCCTGAAATGCAATGCAGGTGCCATGGCAGTTGTGAAGGAATTCAAAGATATCTACCTGGACAAGCATCTCTTCTGGAACCCACAGCTCAAAACAAAACTGAAGGCAGATTTGGATAATTTCTTAGAAGAGCTCCCTCATCAGAAAATCGATGAAAAAAAATACATGGCTGTTATTGGTATGGCTGCACCCATCTCAGTGCTCCTGCCAGGGAACCCATGATTTTGGGGGGTGAATATTAAGAATTCCGGGGTCCAAAGGCACCCCTCTGACCTCTGTATCCCTTAATAGGATCTGCATGCATTTTTATTTTTATTTTGCATTAGAACTTTAATTGTACAAGTTGTGGGCTGGATAGGATATTCTCATATGAACTGCATTAATTCCCCTGCCCTTAGTATTAAAATGTTAGAGGCACAGTCAACAAAACCTAGTAGCTTATGGCATATCCTAGATGCTACGAAATAAAACAGAGAGCGCAGAAGGCAGTTTGGGCTGGGGACCCAGCCAAGAATCAGCCTCAAAATCTAGAACTCTGAGGTAAATTATTTCCTGCCAGGTAAGGCCTGAAAAAAGGCCTCCCTGACAGGTAACCTCACCCCCCTCACACTCACTTCCCTAGGAAAGAAGGATATGAATCAGCTAGGGTGACTTAAGCAATATATTTTCAACGTTTGTGTGTTTGTGTGTAAAACAGGACAGTGGAGATTTAATTTCAGGAGATACTGCACCTACCCACCACCTGAAGTTTGGCAGGTAGATAGGAGATAGTAGAATATTTCAGTCATCACAAAATCCTCCCTCGACAGGCCCACCTGGCTTTTTCGTCCTTGAGCTCTTATGGTTTGACTAAAGAGGGCTAATCCCACAGTTAAGTGGAGGGTGACTGAGGGATGGAGTCCAGGTTGTGGAGGACAGAGACAGGTGCTTGTGGCCTGGCCTGCCATGTGCCCCCCAAGCTAGTCTGTGGTAAATGACTTTGTGTGTGGAACTAGGGAAAGCGGCCGCCATACTGGCCTTCACCTCAGGCGAGAAAGTGTCCTGACTGAGGCCTTTGGTTTAGTAAATTGACATTTTGAGGACTGGTGGCAGTCACTGCTGAATTTTTATTTTACGGTGCTTTTGTGTGTGGCGTGCTTTCAATCTGGGTTTAAATCGTATTGTTCTTCTCTTGATGCTGTGCTCTAAATCTAATTTGGAGGATTTCTATTCTTGAAAGAAAGATGGGGCACCAATCTTCTCTGGCATATTCCTACGCCTTTGATTTGAGCCACAAGAAGTTAGCTGAGTTATCGTTGAGTTCTTACGCTCCTATAAGAGGCCACATGATAGCAGTTTCAACAATCATGCATGGCATGGAAAAAGTGGAGGGACTTTCTTCTGCCTCCTAACATTGGAACTCATGGACATCCAGTCAAGCTGAATGATGGACTAGGTGATCCACTGGATCCCTTCCAACTCCACAATTCAAGGATTCTAAGTACTTCTTCACACAGTGCGTAGCTAAACTGTAGAACTTGCTCCCGCAGAAAGCAGTGACAGCCACCGACTTGGATGGTTTTAAAAGAGGATTAGAGAAATTAATGGAAGATAAAGGCTATCAATGGCTGCTAGCCAGAACGGCTATGTTCTGGTCAGCCACTGTGAGAAGAGCCACTGGCCTGAACCTGCAGGCATATGTTATGCTCTTATGTCTGTATAGCTTGATGTGAGCTGCCCTGAGGTTTATTTTGAAGGATTGCATAGAGATTTGACTGAATAAATATTGACTCCAGTGGGATTTAACTCCCAGGTTTACATGGGATTGTATGCATAATACATACATATTAACATGCAGACATACAGTAATAGGGAGAAAAACAATGGAAGGAAGAGGAAAACAAGCTGCGATTGCTCTGAACAAAAACTCCATGTTCAAAGGCATTATACACCTCTTATCTGTGGAGGTGCCTGGCTTATACATCAGGCCCTGCAAGAAAGCTTTATGGGGAAGGAGGCAGACAGCGCTCAGTGATTCGCAAGGCAATTCAGAATAAAAAAAGATGGAATGAAGCTGGCTATTTTTTCCCTAACTGTATCCCCCCCCCTTCCATTCTCTTCAGATGACTTTTCGCTGGCAGACTTAGGTGCCCACTTCAAACGCTGTTTGAAACACATCATGGAAAATGAAGTTAAAGGTAGAGATATGCTAAAATGAATGGTATCACATGGCCATCAGGAATATATGACTGTTTTCTTCCAAATGGCTGTAATATGTTGCATGTATGTCTATTGGAATGTATTCATTCTGGTGCGGCCTCTGAAGGCATGCTCCTCAAATGTAGGTCAAGATAGCTTTGCTTTGGCTACCCAGCTCATTCATATATCTGGCCGGTTGTTGCCCAGTCTTTTACACTGTAAATCTTTCAGTGCCTTTTACCTCACAATCAACTAGGCGTCGCCATCTGGTGGTTTCTTCAATATAGTGCACCGCTATCTACTGGGTAGGTACTGTGTTGACAAATCAGTCTATGAGTGCTTCCAGATGGGACTTTAAACTTCCAAGTGGGTTGTTCATAACATTAAAGACAAACACACAGAGGATTTCCCTCCAAAAGGGAAAATCTGAATTAAACAGGGGAGAAATGCAGGCTGGCATCATGGGCGTAGCATTGAAAGTACTAAATCAATTTAGGTTCAGTTGCCCTCCACCCAAGCAGATGCCCCCCCCCCGAAAGCTGGCTCCCTACAATGGGGGTATTTTTACCTTTGATTTCCCAAAAGACGCTCATCAACTTTGGCTGCCCACCTAACAAAACTCCTGGCTACTTCTGAAGCTCAGAACATTGTATGGACACAGTAAACAATGTGCATCCACTAAAACCTCCAATCTCACAATAAACACATTAATCAAAACTCTGCTTATAGCCCTCTTGGGAGAAGGGCAATGACAGGCCTAGACAGCATCTTGAGAAGTAGAGACATCACCTTGCCAACAAAGGTTCGTATAGTTAAAGCTATGGTTTTCCCAGTAGTGATGTATGGAAGTGAGAGCTGGACCATAAAGAAGGCTGATCGCCGAAGAATTGATGCTTTTGAATTATGGTGCTGGAGGAGACTCTTGAGAGTCCCATGGACTGCAAGAAGATCAAACCTCTCCATACTGAAGGAAATCAACCCTGAGTGCTCACTGGAAGGACAGATTGTGAAGCTGAGGCTCCAGTACTTTGGCCACCTCATGAGAAGAGAAGACTCCCTGGAGAAGACCCTGATGTTGGGAAATATGGAGGGCACAAGGAGAAGGGGGCGACAGAGGACAAGATGGTTGGATAGTGTTTTCGAGGCTACCAGCATGAGTTTGACCAAACTGCGGGAGGCAGTGGAGGACAGAGGTGCCTGGCGTTCTCTGGTCCATGGGGTCACGAAGAGTCGGACACGACTAAACGACTAAACAACAACAACAACAGCTTATAGCCCATTCCCACAAGAATGGAGTGGGGTGTTAGCCTGCATGTATACAGACACCTCTTTGGATTAATTTTTGCACTATTCAGTTGCTCATTTAAATTGGCCTCACTTGCCCTCATTGACACCATCATCCAGCCAAATATGATTCATTATATGGCCTCATGACATTATATTCACTTTAGGATTCTTGATTGGGTGGGCTCACCCATGTAACTACTCTGGAGGAAGGAGGAAGAAGCAGCACCTTGGGAGGGAGAGTGGCGCCAGAGCAGTTGCCAAGGGAAACGGTGGATCCGTAAAATGACAAACAGGCACACAGTCTTAAAAAAAAAAAAAAAACACTTTTAGAATAAATTTCCACTCCACAAGCTCTTGGCTCAAAAATAAACGAAACTATGACCCCAGTCCTATTTCCCATAAAATGGGGGGGGGGGGGAGAGATGTAAAATGTGGCTCAACAGGCCATGCTCACATACATGCATGTTTCTGATCACAGTGGCAGACAGCAGGTTTGTTCATATTTATGTAGCTCTGCTGCCTCCTAACTGAATTATAAGCCTGAATTATATAGGCAATATAGTTGTTAGGCGCCCCTGCTGGAAACCCTGCTGTTTCTGTTGTTATCTACGTCTTTGAGGAGGAATTTGGAACTGGAAGAAGCGTTTCCTTCGACTCTGCTCCTCCTGCATGCTGTTAAACTTTGTTTTAGAGGATAGATTGGATGAAAAACATGGGGCAGGGCAAAGCACAAAATGGTGCTGTGTGTCATGTAAACCACCCTGTGATCTTCAGGGTGGCATATACATTTAATAAATAAGAATAAATAAACAATTTTTAAAAAAGAAAAACCCAACAAAAATCTACATTTTAAATGCGCATTTCTAAACATTCTGGCTTATATTGCACTCCCACTGTTGGCCCTTCCTCCTTTTCAGCATCACAATTCATCATGCAAAGGGACAGCCCCAGGGGTCCGCACGGCATGTGGAGGTCCCTGGGCCTGCTCCTCCTCTTCGTCAACTGCTTTCTTGTTTGCCCACATCTCTCTATGACACAGAAGTGCTGGAAAGAGGAAGGAGGTGCCACTGCCTGCCTGCCTTCTCCCTGGCTCTCTGCCTAGCAGGCAAGCAAGTGGTAGCAATTCAGTGGTGGCCGGTGCCATGTGGGACTGGTGGGCCAGAAGGCAAAGAGCCCAAACAGTATGTGGAGGCAGAGCCAACTAGTCCTAGTTTTGTCCCCATCGTCCTCCCAGCTGAGTTCCACAGGGACAGTGCTTGCACCAAGGGAGTAGGAAGCTGATAGGCAGTGCCACCCACTGGATTGGTTATATGTAAGAAGACGGGAAGGCCGGGCAGATTGAGGTTGGTAGGGCAGTGCCCCATTAGCCTGAATGGGCCAGCCTCTGTTGGCAGCAACCATGGGGAACAGGAGGAGGAGCTGGTGATCATGACCGTGAGGAGGTCAGCTTCCTGACGGAGGGGCCCCCAGGGTGGGTGTCTTGTCCAAGGGCCCTGTGAAACATGGAGCCCACCTAGACCTCCTGCTCTTACCGTTTGCTTTTCCTTTGCAGAGGCTCAGCTTCATAAAGAGATGGATTCATGTTTTCAGAAGCTACTGACTGTTTTTCACGAGCTATTGCCCAGAGTTGCAAAATGTAAGCTGTGCATAGCTTGGCTGAGCCATATGGGGTGGGTGGGCGAAGGGGTTGGCAGGTGAGGCAGGCAAGGGCAGCAGTCCCTAGTTAGTAATAGAAAAATAAAATGAAAAGTTGTTGATAGGGGTTATATGGGATGTGGGTGGTGCTGTGGTCTAAACCACTGAGCCTTGGGCTTGCCAATCGGAAGGTCAACGGTTTGAATCCCCGTGATGGGGTGAGCTCCCGTTGCTCGGTCCCTGCTTCTGCCCACCTAGCAGTTCAAAAGCACGTCAAAGTGCAAGTAAATAAATAGGTACGGCTCCGGCGGGATGGTAAACGGCATTTCCATGCGCTGCTCTGGTTTCGCCAGAAGCGGCTTAGTCATGCTGGCCACATGACCCGGAAAAAACTGTCTGCGGACAAACTTGGCTCCCTCGGCCAATAAAGTAAGATGAGCGCCACAACCCCAGAGTTGTTCACAACTGGACTTAACTGTCAGGGGTCCTTTACCTTTAGATAGGGGTTATAGGTTATTCTTTCTCCCTTTGCACCATACAAACACCCGCTCATCCTCTGAAGTTAAATAGATGCTGACCAGATCAGCTGTAAGGGAAGGTCTGCAGGGGCCAGCTCAAAAGTTGGCAATCCTAACTGGGTTACTGACAATGGTGAGTGGGCGGAGGGGGGTGTACAGACACACGCAACTGCCAACTTCCTTCCTTCTTTCTCTTTGCAGATTATTGCAGCAATGAATGCGGTGAGTAAAATGAACTTAAAGAGTTCATTTTTAAAAGGAATTAGTTCGACCTGTCCCCAAAGGAACTAATTCTAGTTCACCTTCAGCCCTTTGAGAAATGAACTAGTTTGGTTCACATACAGTTCACAGTTCAATTCATGTCCATCCACATGATTCTCTGTCATTTTCTAACCTCTCAACATTTCGATTTTGTGTATGTGTGTGCATAGCCAAAGGCCTTTACAGTGTACAGCAGAGAGCAAGGCAAGGCTTTCCTTTGAAATCACACAATATACCCTATAAAAGGTTTACAGCTTAAAAAATTAGAGAGCATTAACATATCCAGAACGGAGCTTCTTAGCTGCCAGAGCAAATTTGGCTACCAGGTGTGTAATCTGTAGGTCTTTATCAGTTAGGAGCACTATAGTCTGCCCTTCACAGAGTTACAATTCCCACAAGCCCTTAAACTGTAGCACTGATACTTATTTTAGGGAAAGTATGTGCTTTCAAAGTATTGTGTCTCTGCAGCCATACAACTTCAGGCCCCTCACAATCTTTTTAGCGGTTTTGACCGCTAAAGTTGGTCAAGGCGGTTTTGACTGCTAAAGTTGGCATGTCCTGGATTTCTGGTTCTCGACCATACCTGGACAGGTATGGCACCTCCTTTATAAGGAAGAGATCCTGTTGTAAGCGGAGCAGGGAAAAAGCCATTCTCTGTCTTTCAAGACTCCCTTATCAGAGTGTTCCGACTTTCTCCTGCCAGATGTTGGAGAGGGAGGTCACACCTGCCAGGTGTCTGGGGTAAATGGATCAATTCCTCCTACCCGAGAACAAAATGGCTGCAAATCAGTGCTTACATGCATAGGTATCCCCGGTCAGAGGAAGCCTTACCTGAGGTACTGTTGTTTACATTCCCTGGCAGCAGCTCTCCAGGGTCTCAGACAGAGAAAAGTCATTCATTTCACATGTGATCTGATTGTTCTAGCTAGGCATGCCAGGACCAGATCTGGGGACATCTACATTCAAAGCATGTACTCTGCGATTGAACTATGGCTCCTTCCCTCAGGAGTCTCTTGAGGCCTTTTGCTGCCAGAGGCAGAAACCCCAAATGATCAGCCAAACCCTCCCACCTAGTTAATACACGGAAACAAGCCCCTGGAGAGTTCTGCACTATTAGAGCTGATAGCTTATCAGCCGGCTCCTGTGGATCTGCCATTAACAGCAGATGTTACAGCATGACCATGTCTACATATGTAAAGGGATGCCCTTGTCCATGTGTATCCAACTGATATGCTCAGAGTCAATGCACCCAATGGGGCAAATTAAACTGCTGCTGTGGTGAATTAAAATCAAGCAACAAACCAAAGCTTAGAATAAAGAAGACAAAAGCCAAAATGTTTTGCTATAAGAATTTAAAATTTCTGTTTTGTTAGTCTCTCTCTCTCTCTCTCTCTCTCTCTCTCACACACACACACACACACACACACACACTCCAGTTGGACTGGTGGCTTTGGAGTTAAATCTAAAAGTCTATAGGGATAAGAGGAAGGTGTTGAGTGCCAGATAGACATGAATACAGCTCAGCTAGTTTAGAGTGGGAAGTTAGAACAGAACAGAAGCATTGCTGGCTAGAAGCAGCATAGCTATCCTGGTTGAGAAATTAGAGAAACAGAAAGGCAGAAACAGAGGTGGCAGTGGAAGAAATAGGCACTGAAGGAACAAAGCACGGACTTTGTTCTCTGTACCTGAACCAAGCTCAGCATCCTTTCACCCGAAACTCCATTCCATGTCATCTTCCAAGCTTTCTTAGTCTTAGCAGCCTAATTTAAAGGGGGCGGAAACCCTATCGCTGTTGTTAAACAGTTGCAAATCTACTGCAAATCAGCTAGAGGTATGCTAAGAAATCTGCCAACTCTTACCTAAAGTACCGGTAATGCCAGTGAATACTAAAGTGACTACACTTGGTGTCAGTGCCTCAGGTGTGGAGCTGTTAGGGCCTTTGAGGAAATCAAATCCAGATGTGCCAAGGATGACTTGGGTGGAATCTACGCACATATGAGAACCGTTCTGAAAAGGCTTCTTCTTCTTTTTTAAAGCTTTTTTTAAAAAAAACACACACAACACCATTGAATTTTCCATGCGGCTCACCACCGCCATCTAGTGTCACATTGTATATTACACTTAAAACACACTTAAAATGTTTTATTTGCAGCTGTATAGCTGACTCCTTGATTGGGTTTGAGTTTGGTGGGTAGTAGAGAGAGTGAATCGACTGCTTTACACTCCACACCCGGTACCACAAGTGCTCTCACTCTGATATGCTAAACTGGTAAGAGTCTCCCTTATTGATCAGTAGCAAATAAAAACTATTACCTTTCTTGTCCTGAATGCTTTCACTCTCCTTCACTATGCTTTGCCTTCAGGTGGCAGTAATGCTCCTGAATACCAGTGGCTGGAAACAACAGAAGGGGAAAGTGCCCTTGTGATGAGGTCCTGCTTTCCGCAGGCTTCCCATAGGCATCTGGTTAGCCACAGTGAGAACAGGATGCTGGCCATTGGCCTGACCCAGCAGCTTATTATGAAATTTCAGTGTCAGGGTGTTTGAGTTATATTTAAAATGACGGGCAAGCTGGGTTGTTGTAGTTTTTTGCTAACACTAATGTGCTAAACCCAGGATGGCAATGCTTATCTTCACACATGCACTACTTTCTGTTGTTATAGGTGTAGGAGTGGGGCAGACCAGAGGGGTGGAGGCATAGAATCAGTTGGTGACCCCTATGTTCCAGCCTCAAAGCAGTAATGAACAGGAGCTGCACAAGGCCAGTGCCATCATTTGAACTGAATTGATTACGGTCCCAGACCAGACTCTAATGATAAAGCGGGATATCAAATCCAAACTACTCCTCCTCCTCCTCCTCCTCCTCCTCCTCCTCCTCCTCCTCCTCCTCGTCTTCTTCTTCTTCTTCTTCTTCTTCTTCTTCTTCTTCTTCTTCTTCTTCTTCTTCTTCTTCTTCTTCTTCTTGTAGTGCCATCATTTATTCCCAAGAGATTTGTTCCCAGGGGAGTTTGTGTTTGGTGAGCCAGATTGCTGTGCTTGTCCCACTATCTGTCACCTTCTCTCCAGTTCACCCTCCTTCTGCCCGAACCCAGAACCTTCCTTCTGGTCCTCTCGTTCTGCAGGTGTGATGAGCTACGTGCTTACTCATTGCTTCACGTGCCTCGTACAGACTTACACGTGCAACAAGAGATACCGGTGTGGAGGTAAGAGCTGAGAAAAGGGAGCAGGCTCAGTTTGGGGCCCACAAATCTGTGGCAGAAGACTGGGCCTGGCAGGATTGAGATACAAGAGAGAGACGCCCGAGGCCAGTCTAAACGGACCCACTGGGACTAGTTTTAAGTAAGAAGGCAGGCAGGAAGGGGAACATTGGCTGAGGGGAGGAGACTGAAGTTGGCAGGGCAGTGTCCCATTCGCCCAAGAGGACAAGCTTCCACTGGGCTTGACAGTGGAATACGGCCATGTTGCCCTTCTCCCCAGGTGAGCTAGCTACAATTTTGGGGGTGGGGGGAGGGTGGAAAATCAGAAGTTTTGGGAGCAAGTGGGAGAGCTCCCCTCCTTCAATCCAAACCTTGCAATGGCTTCTGACAGCCAGTGGAGGGAAGTTGTATACGGCTAGTGTCCTTAGAATCATAGAATCAAAGAGTTGGAAGGGACCCCCAAGGGATGTCTGTTTTAAAAAAAACCATAAGGCCAGAGAGCAACCATAAGTTGCCTATCCATCCTTAGCAATACCTGGGCAACAAGTCACCTATTCAGTTTCCCCCACTATGGTAAATCAGGTTGTATTTCTGATTTGCATCTAATATATAAATGAGCGGGATGTGAGTGGCCCTGTGGGTTAAACCACAGAGCCTAGGACTTGCCGATCAGAAGGTCGGCAGTTTGAATCCCCATGACGGGGTGAGCTCCCGTTGCTTGGTCCCTGCTCCTGCCAACCTAGCAGTTCGAAAGCACGTCAAAGTGCAAGTAGATAAATAGCTACCATTCTGGCAGGAAGTGCGCTGCTCTGGCGTTTCCGTGTGCTGCTCTGGTTCACCAGAAGTGGCTTAGTCATGCTGGCCACATGACCCAGAAGTTGTACGCCGGCTCCCTCGGCCAATAAAGCGAGATGAGCACCGCAACCCCAGAGTCGGCCATGACTGGACCTAATGGTCAGTGGTCCCTTTACCTTTACGTTCATATAACTGAGCACATGCACATTTTATGTGAATATGTGACTCTCTCTCTCTCTCTTTTTGGTGATGCCCAAGTGACCACTCAACTCATCCTGCCCTGAGAATAAAATCCCAGATTTCTCCACCAAGCCCTTCACTAATCCGCTTCCTCCACCTTGAACACAATAATCCCCACCAGGCTCCTTCCTTCCCTGCCAGTCCCATTACTACTTAGGTGATGTCTTTGCTAGGCTGTATATCATAGGGACTGCCTTGTTTTGTCTATATGTAAGCCTCTCTCTTTTTGGCTGAAGAGCAGGGTACAAATGCTTTAAATAACAGCAACAACTAACAACTTGTCCCTGTATAAGTAAAAAAAAGGTGCCTTCTTAGAGTGCTGTTTGGATGTTCTAATGGTTTTACTTGTGACTTGTGGGCAATCAATAATAATGTTGCACATGTGGCGGGCAGTAGTGGATTAAATGTTAAGTATCTAGAAGAACAGATTTTGGATACTTGGATTTTGCAGAAAGGAAGATACAAGTGGAAATGGATGAAGATCTGGTTCTGGACTGTGCTCTGCAGTGGCACAAGTTTAGTCAAAGTGTGAAGAAATACATCTTCTACCGGGTAGGCAGTGCCTCTAAGAAGTGGCCTTCCCCTTTGCCAGCCCACTTGCCTCCCCAAAAATCTACCGCCACTGACTTTTGACTTGTAACTCCCCACCCTTGCCAAGAGTTAGCTTATGTATCAATCACATTTTCATGCTGCAGGGTTCAGGGTGACATACATGTGCCCCCTTTTTATGCTCATGACAACCTGGTTAAGTGCAGAGAGTGTGACAGGTGGCCACAACCTCTGTGAGCTTCATGTCTCAGTAGAGACTTGGGTCTCCTTACAGTGTTTCTGAACCTGTGGGTCCCCAGATGTTGTTGGACTACAACTCCCATCATTCCTAGCCAGCATGACCAGTGGTCAGGGGTGATGGGAGTTGGACCTCACTTTAACAAGGAAATAAGTTGGAGTTCAAATCTGTGTGGAAAATATATTATCTGATGCTGATAACGTCTAATATTTATAACTCGCCCTTTGTCTGTGCAGCAGGCACCCAAAATAAACAAAACCATAAAATACACAACAATAACAACCACAGAGCACACTAAACCAACAACCAGCTAACTAAAATGTCTGGGCAAACAAGTAAGTCTTAGCCTTGTGCCAGTTGGGCTTCTAAGGGAAGGGTTGTCTCCCACATAACGGCAGCACACACCTCGCCCAGCGATGGTAGATGGGAAAGAGCTTCCTTTGAGAATCTTACAATATGGGAAGGGGAAGGTGATCCTTCAGGTATTTGGGTCCCAAGCCATTCAGGGCCTTAATCAGAATTTGGCCCAGAAACAAAAAACCCCATTACTATTATGGGTGGTTGTACAACCGCAGAATCTAGTATTGATTGAGGTTTGGAGTCAAAGGCTGCAGTGTCCTCAGCTATGCAGTCAGATCGGGTTCAGGGCTCCAAATCTGATGCTGAAGAGCAAGAGATCACGGAACCTGGGGCTGACAGATGAGACCCCGCTGAACAAGCACCCAGATCACCAGGGTCTGTAGGGCTAGAGCCAGGGATCCTTTCACACACCGGAGCCGGAGGAACCCAATGTCTCCTGCTGCATCTCACCAGTCTAGTGCTCCAGGGAGCACCGTGGGAAGGAGGCTATGGAACAGAGAAGATGTGCCTGTCTTTTAAGTTATCCACAAGGGGGCAGAGCTGGGAAAGGTAGTCTAGACCAGTGTTTCCCAACCTTGTGCCTCCAGCTGTTTTTGAACTACAATTCCCATCATCCCTGACCACTGGTCTTGCTAGCTAGGGATGATGGGAGTTGTAGGCCAAAAACATCTGGAGGCACAAGGTTGGGAAACACTGGTCTAGACAGTGGTGAAGGAAAGGGGTGTGGTGGGTGTGGGCTGCCCCGGGTGTCATCACTGAGGGGTGTGTGTGTATGTGACAAAATGACAAAAATATGAGGGGTTTTTTAAAAAAAAGGCTCATGAAACTTTTTAGTTCAGTCAACAAATGCAACAAAACCCGGCTGGCACTAGGCGTCACACCGCGGAGGCTGGCACTTATTGCAGGACCTGCAGCATGCCTGAGCCATGCGTCTCTCCTGGGAGTGACGTGGGGCCTTGAGCACCCACAAGCTCAGTGCAGCCTGAAACGGCAGCGTGGAGCTTGCATCTGCTCACCGCCTCTCCCTCAGCTGCCCTACAGCTGAGGGGGAGGCTGCGGAGAGGCACTGGGCACCCAAGCGGCTAGCTACACTGCTGAGTCTAGAGGCAGATTCTTAGAAGGGCTCGTTCTGCTTTCAACTTTTGTTGAAGCGAGTTGTTCAATTGGGGCTCTCTATGGTGCTCCAACTCCCTATGGGGGCCTGGCATTGGATTTGAACATGGACAGTGGTGGGCTGGAGTCAAAGAGGGCTTTGCAGGGGTTCCTACAGTGGTGCAAACGGGATCCATTCTGGAGCCCTGTTTGCATCTAGAAACAAACATTTCATTTTGAGCGTCTGCGCATGCGCAAGCGACGAAACCCGGAAGTAATGCGCTCATCCTGAAGCACATTCAACCCGAGGTATGACTGTACATGCATGAAAAGCCACTTCTTTCTCAATGCTAGTATCCAGATGCAGCCCTTCTTCTTAGGTAGTGAAAGGCAAGCTGCAACCGATGAGCAGCAGTATGGATTCCTTTCTGGTAAAGAAGGAGGTGAACGTAAATGACTCGGGCAGATACCGGTGCGATATGGCAGATTTGAAGGGAACTGTTTCTAGCTACCTTGACTTCCTAGTACAAGGTAAGTTAAGTGAATATGGGGAAGAGTGGACTACGTTAAAGGGCTCAGATAACACCCCCCCAACACACACACCACGTTCAATGTACACATGTGACTACATAGGTTAGCCCCACCACCACCACGCCACTCGCATGTGAGAAGGGTGTCTGCATACGTACTGAGTCACATGCATGGAAGGCTCCTCTATGCAAGGGGCAATCGTCAGCCCGTCATGAGCAGCGCAACTGTGCATGTGCAGAGAACCCCTCCTCACATGTGCCTAAATGAGTAGATGGCAGTGTGTGTTTGGGCGCCAGGGGCATTGGAGTTTAAGGTTATCCTACATACTTCGCAAGGCCTCCTCATGCATTCTCAGGAGGGTGTTGATCCATTGATCCACCTAGTCCCAAACTGTCTACTCTGACTGGCAGTAGCTTTCCAAGGTCCCATTGAATTTCACAGGCCTGCTGCCTGATGTTGTTTAAATGGAAATGGATAGGGAATTTTCACCTTATATGTACATTTAAAATATATATATATTGAAGCATTTTTTAAAAATTCTCTCTTTTTTTAGCCAAAAAGTCTCCCAAAGAGGCTTGCACTCTAAAGGACATGACACAAAAGGAAAAGGGATAGGAAGGCAGGCAGGCAGGCAGGTAGACAAAAAACCCTCAGGTACTATTTCTCAGCTACAGAATTCTTGTCCCATCTGTCTCTGTCTCCAATTGCCTGATGAACTGGCTGCTGGTGAAAGTTGAGGAAAGAGCCTGATGGAGCTGACTTTTCAATAGAGCAGATGGAGAACATGCATTTCACCGCAGAACCATGTTGCCTGCTGTAGTTATATGTCCAAAGGGATCTATCTAGTAGCCTCTGTTAAGATGAACTAGCTTTCGTTTTACTTTGCAGAGCCGTAGTACTGGCAAATAGCCAGCAGGGGGCAGTTGAAACTCAAGGCAAGGTATAGTAAGGCATCCCAGACAGCCATACATGCTTATGCAGAAGTATGTCCCATTGAGTTTAGTGAAACTTATTCCTTGGTGTGTTTAGAGATGCAGCCTTATTGGACAAATCAAAATTAGATTTAACTAATTATGTCTGCATGCTTGCATTTGGCTAAATAATAGTTTTGAAAATAAAATGTATTTTATATTTGCCATTTGATGTTGCACATACAGGCAGCGACCATATTGCACACATCTAGTTGATGCGCGACCGACCAGAACAGGGTGGAGTGGGCTTTTGCGCACTCCACCGACATGCAGGCGGAGGTGGCCAGGAATGGAACCCCTGTGCAAAATGGTCACTGCCTGTATGTAACAGAAGACTCCATCCTAGGTCCCCCTCCAAACTGCTGTTTCCCTGTGGGTGAATTCTGCAGCATGTTCTTGACACAATGATAGTGCACTGCTAGTAGATTCATCCTGCTTTATTTATAAAAAGTTACAGGATTTCAGCAGGAAGTGACAGGTTGTGCTCTGATTGGAAATGAAGCAGTGCGAGCGCCCTGAAACTTTTCCCAGGCACAAACATAGGATTGTGTGTGACTCCCCCCCCCCCCCAACACGAGCACATGGCATCATGAACTCACAATAAAAAGGACATCCAGAGGAGGAAGAGACATTCTTACCAGTGTGAGAGGGAAAGAGGATCACCTCATCTATATATTTTAATCTTGTTTTTAAGTTGTATTTTAATCAATTGTTTTTATACCTGGTGTTAGCCACCCTGAGCCTGGTCTTGGCTGGGGATGGCAGGGTATAAATAAAATTTATTATCATCATCATCATTAAGATGGCACCTATCAGTCTTTATAAGAACCTATATTAAAATCTCTCTCTCTCTGTATGTGTGTGTGAAATGCATTGTCCACTTAATCAGGGATGCCTTTTAAAAGGTTATTTTAAGGAGTTTTTAACAAATTCATCTAGCTGATATATTGATTGAAGGACCTTCTCTTTCTAATCTCTTTTCTTCAGTGGTGCCTGCAGTTGGGAAGACCACATGGTTCCCCCGGCCGTCACACACAACCATGACAGTCCCCCTTGCCTTGGGGATCTCATCCAGGGCTCCACCCCCTCAAGCCGACTTCTCCGTTTGGATAGTGATTGGAGGCACAGGCGGGTTGTTTGTCTTCATCGTTCTTGCATTGTGAGTCGTGGGGGGCTGGTATGGTACCCCAAGGGTGACTGGTAATAGGTTAACACTAGGGTACGCCAGGTCCACCCCTCCATCTCGAGAGCCTCTGTTCCCAAATGCCCCCTTTAAGCTTGGAAATAACACAATGCCCTACTCAGCAGGCCAGCTGGCACCTTTGAGGTTGCACCACCATCCCAGAGGGCTAAAAGATGGACATATGGATATAGACTGCCACCAGGTGTTTGTGCATGTGTGTGTGTGTGGATGGAGAGGTACACATAGCATTGTATAAGGCGAGAGTGGGGAATGCCTGGTAAACTCTCTGTAAGATGATCAGTAACGGCAGAAAAGCTCCCTCAGATCCTATCAAATGGACAGCAAAAAATGTTGGATTACATTCCCAGTGGGAGCCACCTCAGATTCAAGCCTTGTGTCAGGTCTGTTCATGCTGGTGGAGCCGAGGCCTGATGCTGAGCCCGAGGTCAAATCCCAGAATCCTCTGCAAGATATTTGGGCTCCATGACACATACATAGAGTTTCATGAGTGGGCAAGGCCCTGAGGAAAGCATTCTCTGAAGCTAGAAAGTTTGAAATCTGCTGACTGAGTCTCTAATTCTTTCTTGCTCCATAACCCCTTTTAACTTTATAGCCTGTTTGCTTACTTTCGTCGTAAGAAGGGGGAAGAAGATGAGGAAGATGATGACGATGATGAAAGTGAGAGTGGATCATCAGAGCTGGTGGCAATGTGAAGTCTCAGTCACGCCCCCTCCCCTTTCAAGTTCTTCAGACACAGATTCCTGCCCACAGGCGCTCTTATATTGTAGTAGCTGGTCTACTTTATTTATTTAACAGTAATTGATAAAGATAGTGGATATCTTTTAATAGATAAAAGCTTCTCTTGGGTTCTGTGGGAGAGTATGAAGATGGCATCAGGAAGACATAACTTTCAGGGCTCCGAGGTGGCTCGCAAACAGCTTCCACACAACCTGTCTGGTGAACGTTCAGCCTGAATTATTTGCAAATAAGCTGGTCAGGGTTGAGTTTGCTATTTAACAACATTCATCCCGATTTGTTTATGGGGAGACGGATGCAACGTTTCCTAATCAACCCCACATTATTTGACCTCCTTCCTTTATTGCGAGGTCCATTATTTTGAGGAAGGAGGTTTGTTGCACATGAGCTCCAAATCAGGTTTAATTCCTTAGCCTGAATTTGCTGGAATGTGATTGAATCCCAGTCCATGATTGTTGACAGTCTACAAGTGCCCTTGATGTGCTTACTGGGGAGGACTAAAAGTTTGGAAAGGGGGAAACCATTGACCCAGATGGAGCAATGTAGGAAGCATGTAATGTTGCTTTTCCCCTCTGAGGAACAGTAGCTTTAAGGAGAAACGGTGGATGGGGAAGAAGTGCCCAACCCTTTCCCCACTGTTTTTCCAGTCTAAATTCCTCCTCATAACTATAATGCTTGGGGCGGGGGCAGAGAGCAACTGGGTCTGTCTGATATTTATTTACTGTTTTATGGGAAAGGAGGGCAAACCATGGTGAGTTCCATTAAGACAGATGTGGGGCACCCGTGGCCCTCCAGATTTTGCTTAATTACAACTTCCATCAACATCCAGAGGCCAAAAGTCCTCCACGCCTGCATTATTAAGGGGACTGAAAGTCAGAATTTGAGTTCTTTGAAAGCAGACAGGAAAGATCTACAGAGGTCTACAGTACAAGGAGCCTGGAAACCAGGGCTATAGAAAGACCCGGGTGCACTGGGAGTGCAAGTCCCAGCAGGATTAAGACTGGCCCTGGATGGAGCTGAAAAATCTATCCAAAGTAGGACTAGAACAAGGATTCAGGCAGGCACCAGAGCATGGGGCTTGTGGAGCAGCAGGACAGAAGAGGAAGCACTTATAACAAAGACACGTTCAGACGAACCAGCAGGCTATCTGAGGAGTGGAACCATAATCGGACCTAGGAAGATTATATGGAGCCTTCTTTTTCCACTCTCCTGCCCCATGTACTCACCCATAAGACGTGGCATTGCAACAGACCAGGGGGCTGCTGCCTTCTTTTCCTGGCTGATCCCAACACTTAAACTTCTTGGGTGTCGTGCATGATTTCTCCAGGCTTACTAAGTTTCTCCTCCACACAAGCCCTGTACAGCGCCTTGAACCAACCTAAGCCAATTCCACGAGGGTATTATAAAATACAATGACAATCCACCTGTATTTGAGGCAGCGAGAAATGGTGTTTATTTGGAGACGGCAGGCGATGGAAGGTGATGATGGTTACAATGCTGAAGGTCTGTGTTGGAAGAACAGGGTACACACATGGCTATCTTCCTTGCCAGGCTTAACTTGGTGGCTTTTTCCATGGCAGCTTTTCTGCTTGTGGAGAACAATCAGCTGGATGATTTTTAAATAAGCAGAACCCCACAATTCTGCATGCTGAACGCCAAGGACCCTGCCTCCCGCATCTTATGACTGGTTTTCCCTAGCCGATGAGTTGCCATGTCACACCCATGCCACACATTCCAAGCACATTCCATCCCCAGAAAAAGAATCCTGGGAATGGCAGCTACAATTCCCAGTACCCTTAAACTATGGTTCCCAGGATTCTTTGTGTTAAATGTATGATGTTACCAGGAGGGCAAAGTCAGAGGCAGATGTCTTGTGTGCACTGTTGGCTCTCAGGCAACAGGAGTACAATGGAACCTTGGTTCTTGAACTGCTCCATTCCCAAACGTTTCGGCTTCCGAACGTCAAAAACCCGGAAGTAAGTGTTGCGTTTTTGAACGTTCCTCGGAATCCAAACGTCCAACGCGGCTTCCGATCTGCAAAAAGCCTAGCTGTCAGCCCAGCTGGAAGCTGCGCCTCGGAATTTGAACGTTTCAGAAGTCGAACGTCCTTCCGGAATGGATTACGTTCGACTTCCGGGGTTCCACTGTATCTGCTTTGAAGTGGGTGTTTCTTTAATGCCTACACTCTCAAACTGCCTTCACTTTCGTACAATGCAACTTGGCAAGTCAACAGTGTGGACAGTACAGAAGTGAAAGTGTTTTACAGCTGAAATGGCTGGTGCAGCAAACTGTTCTGAGGTTACCGACAGAGGTACATAAAAAAAGAGGACCCAGCACTCTTTGACCACTGCGGGGGGAGAGCTCAGCTTCCCTCTGCCTTTGCTCTTCAAATTATGGGGAATGCAAATTTTCTTGGCAGTTTTGGCCCTCTCCTGCATGCTTCTGGTATACGGTGTCTTTTTTTCTTACTACAGATATACATGTATGTATGTATGTATGTATGTATGTATGTATGTATGTATATGTGTGCATGCATGCATGCATTAAAACCTGAGGCTGAAAGACTGCTCTGGGGAGGGGAAGCTATACTTGCGATGTCATAGGTGCCCAGTCTGTCAACAGTCTGCACAGCCCCTTCTACTTCAAAGCAGTAAAAGTTATTTCCCCTGCACTTGGTCCTCAAGATAATATCATTTGTGTGAGACAAGACCGGGGTGAGTCTGCTTTCTGCAACAGAGTAGGTCCTGTTTTTATGTAGGTCTAGTAGTTTGAGAGTATAGCTGCAGCAGGCACACCCTAATAGTCTATGTTTGCTTTGAAACGTTTGGCAATATTATCTCAGTTTAACTTGTCATACCTTCTTCCAAAAACTCCAGAGAAACACAGGGCTCATCCACACTGACCAGGGTATTCTAACAGAGAATTTCCTCCGCTATCACCAAACTAAGGACTTATTATTCACACTTCTGTTTGTCCCATGATTTCTAGGCAAGAGTCTGGGAGGTTTTTTCTTTAGTCTTGCCAGTTTCCCCAGGAAAACCTGCTGTTCACTGCTGAATCGGAACAAACGCCAATTGAGTTTTCAGCAGATTGACTTTGTTCTGATTGGGCAATAAACAAGGTGCTTTGCTGGGGAAACCCACAAGACAAAAGAAAAACCTCTCAGACCCGTGCCTAGAAATCATGGGGCAAACAGATAAGTCCTTAGCTTGGTGAGAGTGGTGGAAATTCTCTGTTAGAATACCCTGGATCAGTCTCACAGAACAATTTTCAGGGATTCCAGTAAAGATGGAATGGCTATAAATTAAAGCAGAATTAAGCCTTTGCTTAGGTAGTTCCACATGAGCAGTTTCCATAGCTGTGCCCGGATCCTGCCACAAGCCCATTGGCCTAAATTTCCCAGCAACCTTTGGCTACTAGGATATGAGCCACCACTACCATCATCTCCCTTGTGAAAACAGATCCCTACATATCCAGCTCCCTTTGGGAGCTTTCCCACCCCCACACCCCTAGACCAAAAAGATGTGTTCCTGAGCCCTGTGTCTGCATATGCAACACCAAATAAGAATGACAGTAAGAGTTAGAATGGCACGAGTGGTTGAAGCTGCATTTCGCCCTTCCAATCCCATCTCTTTGAGCAGCCACAAAAGATGGTTCGGTCCCCAACACAGATGTTTTCCTCCCTCCCTCTCCCCCCCCCCTGCTTTCAGTAAAACATGGGGTTGCCACTGCTGGTGTGGCCCATTCAGGGCAGCCCCAGGAAATCTTAGCTTCTCCCCCGTTGTGCCAGGGGCTTGAGATGGCACGATCCAAATTCTTTTGGAGCTGGCACTTCCTCTGTTTAACTCAATAAAACGATGGTTATCTCCCCACACCAAGACAGAACCTGCATTTCTCATCCTAAACCAGCGTGCATCTAGATCTATGGGGCCACGCAGATGTGTGCAGAGCTGGTGTTGTTCTCACAGTTCAACCGAGCCAACATGACCTCTTGAATATGCTTTGAGGGTAGACCACGGCACTTCCTGTTCTATTATTGACTTCTGGAGTTGAAACTATGCAGGCCTCCAAGGTTCAATGTAGTGTGACCCATATGCCAAAGCTTTCATTCAAGATGGCTTCCAAAGTTGTTAAGAACCCAGGTTCCAGGGAAGGTGGTGTTGAAAACTGGTGCCCTTCCAAACCATTTTTTTTTTTAGAACTGCTTCACAGTGGAATGGCAGAAAGGCACACATTTTAATTCATCTCCTCGATGTCTTGAACCATCCCAATGCAGCAGGCTGGCAGGACCACTGTCCTTGCAAATATTGGTTTCATCCATCTCAAGCTAGAGACATCACTGAGGACAGCAAAGGGTTTCTGGGGCTGTTGGGCCATTAAAGATGAGATGCCTGGTGCTGACACAACCCAAACATCAGGGTGCTTAATTCTTCTAAGAGAGCAACTGGACTTGTAATGAACCGAAACAAAACCACCCGTGACGATGCTTGACGTTAAACTGCTCTCTCGTTCTCACCCATTCAAGGTGGTACCCAGTGCCGGCAAGGCCTTACAGGGCATGCAGAGGATTATCCCCCTTTCCCTCCAGGCCTTGGGGTCTCCGAATGGGCTGCTAGCACCCCGCCTACCACTGCTCCACCATTAAGTCTATCATGTGGTTGACGCCAAGGTCGGTTGAATCAAAGAAGTCCGTGCAGAAGATGCTGCCCCCAACAGGACTGGTGGAGCCGAGGCCTGATGCTGAGCCCGAGGTCAAGGCCTCTAGCCAATCGACCGGGTCAAATCCAGCACGGGCACCATTTCCTTGCCAGGCATCTGGGGGAGATGGGGGCATCTCCAGAGAGTCAGGGGAGAAAACAGAGGACAGTGAGTCCAGCGACGCAGAGGAAGAGGAGGCCGTCGAGAGGAAGTCGTAGGGACCAGGAAAATCAAAGATGGCGGAGGTCACCAAGGGAGGTTCGCTGCTGGGCCGCGGTTTCTTTGGTGGTGACGCTTCTTGCGGGGATGGGGCAACTCGATCAGGGACTTCTGGGTTCAAGGCAGGTGCTTGAAGAAGGTCACCTGGAGCAGATGAGGAAAAATGGGATATAACTTGGCACAGCAGCACACCTACCATGCCCTCCTAACCCTGAGCTTGTTCAGATCTAAGCCGCACCACCTGTTTCTGTGTCAGGATTTTGCACTGGAAGGCATGGCTAACAATGGCTTTGGGCATGTGCAGAATGCCTGCCGCTCACCATTGAGTAACCAACAATCCTGCCCCACCTGTCTGGGGTTCGGGGGTTATATTTCCAGGGCAGAGAATATGATTCTGAAGCAAGGCTTGAGCCCCAGATTCCTAGTCTTCTGGAAAAAAAATGTATCATTGCCCCATTGGCTCCATTCTTGCAAATTGTGGTTTACGGCTGCCCCCTACCGGTAAGTTGGGTTACGGGGGCCATTTCCTCACCTGAACACATCAGCGGTTCCTCTAAGATATCTTCGATCGATTGGCTTGGCACCAGCTGCAGACAGGGAAGGGAAAAGAAGAGCAGTTACAAAGGGAGCCCTCACCAAACCCAGCCATTCAGCCAGCTCTGGGACGGCAGGGTCCTTTTTTGTACGGGGGTCTTCGCTGTGATGAGTTTCAGGCAGGGGGGCAAGCTCAATATGGCCTAGGAGCTTATCCCATAAATTTGTTTTCAAGACTTCAGACATGTGGGATAATTATAATTAAAAAGGAGAAGAGTTCCTCGGTGCATGTGCAGAGTTTGGAGAAACTGGGCCTCCTCGCCCCACAGTACCTGAGCTTTCTGGATGGCTTCTTGGAGCTCCTCCTCCAGGGACCGGGTTCCTGGGGCTGGGTCCGGGGGGCTGGCTGTTATTTCAAGCGGCAGCTCCATATCAGAATTAATCGGCTCGCAGGAGGCAGGGCACAAAACCTAGCAGGAAAATGGAGGAAATACAAAGTCTAGCGTTTTCTGCCCCAGACAAAAGCCCTCCTTGCTACCAGCCCCACCGATGCTACCCAACCAGGGCTAAAGCGGACTTCTCTTAAAATGTCCAATGCTCATTGGTTAGCAGCTCATTGGGTGATACGCCCCACAAGCCCCCAAACTAAGCCCTGCCACATGCATGCACATGCAAACATGTGCCTCTGTGGCAAGGATCTTTTTGGGCCTAAGCCTTAGGGCTGCCAGCTGCTGACCTTTAATGTCTAAGTTATCTGAGGCAACAGGGAGACAATTTGGTTTTTGCCCCCACCCCTTGCTAGGAGACACCATTAGCAAAAGGGCCACCCCTACTTTTTTGAGCAACAGATTAAGATGGGGAAACAAGCAAACCAGTACTCCCCTAGCAGATTAAGAAAAGCCCAGTTTGTTCATCATATCAAACATATCAAACATACAGTTCATAGGATACAGCTCTGTATCAGCTTCTCTAGCCATAATGTTCTCTTGGGGGTTTTGAATTTAGAGAACAGATGACAGCGGGGGGGGGGGGGTGAGGCCATGGCATGTGGTATTATGCATGTTATGGCGAGAAGGTGCTTTTATTTCTCCCCCATACTAGAACTTAGGGTCACCCACTGAGACTGACTGGCAGCAGATTCAGGATGAAATAAAGGAAGTCCTTCTTCACACTCACACAAATGCACAATTAACTTGTGGAACTCCCTGCCACAGGATGTGGTCATGGCCATAAAGACTTTAAAAGTAGATTAGATAAATCCATGGATTGTTCCGCTGCTATTAACCCTGCTGAAGCCTAAGGCTGCAGCCTAAAAGGATGGAGTCTCCATGTTCAAATGCACCTGAATCCAGTGGGAAGAAGGGCTGTTGCACTCATTTCCTGCTTCCCAGAGCATCTGGTTTGCTACCATGAGGAGCAGAATGCTGTGGACGTTTTTATGGCCCCGCAGCCCTCTAGAATTGCAAATCTCAGGTGGCCTCTCTCCCAGCTCTTTGCTCTAATCCACTGGGATAATCTCCTTCACACAGGCAACCCAGGAGGCCCTCACTCTCTTTTGGATCAGCTGGAGAATGCTTGTTTGCTCACCATGAAGCCATCTTCCGTGCTTCCTCCCTCCTTGGCGCATTCTCTCTTGGGGATGTAGGGCGGAGGTGCCCCCTGCTGGCCGTGGGGCAGTAGTGCTCCCTTGCGGCGGTTCTTGATCCGTTTGTGCATCTCCAGCTCCACTCGGAGGCCGTCGTCGTGGTGTTTCTGCTCCCGGTGCAGTTTCAGCGCCAGGCTCTCAGCCACCCGCTGCTTCTCCCGCAGGGCCTGGGCCTCCTCCTCTAGGTCAGAGGGTGACAAGCGGGCACTGGAGAGCGGGACAGGTGGGGGCTTGGCCCTGGCCACCTGGTAAGGCTTGAGGCGCTCCAGCAGGGCTGGCTTGGTGCCAGAAACAGGGAGGCCCCGCTTCCGGAGCTGCTGGCGGAGTTCGGAGACCTGGGAATCAAAGCAGCGGCCAAAGGAAATTAAGGCTGGATCTACACTGGTTGTAAAAACGCTATAAAAAAAAAGCAATAGCAGCTCTTAAGGCAATTTGCAATTGACGACGGATGCCTGCTCTACAGCACCCTCTGGTGTCACATTTTTATAATGCATTTTTAACATTATAACTGGCCTGTGTAGGTTTGTCCTACAAAAGGTACTATAGAATATTAAACAAGACACCAGGAATGGTCAAGTATCAGGCATGTGGGATCTACTTTGCTTTTTATAGGACTCTTCTTCACCCCGCAAAGATCTGCCAACAGGAGCATGGTGCAAAAGACTGGCATTCAGCATTAAAGAATTCTGAGCCCGGGAATTTGTTTTGAATGCCAGAATGGAACAGAGCTCACAGTCAACCCATTCAGGCAACCCATTCCTGGTTTTCTTCCTTGCTTTCACTATTCATCAGTATAATTTAGAGTGCAGGCCTAGGGGTCAATCTGTTGCAGCTATTGTTAAACAACAGACAAGTCAGGAAACCTTGCCGATCTATTGCAAATCACACAGCCTACTGCCCACCCCTAAAATACACACATTGTTTGTTTGTTTGTTTGTGTGTGTGTGTAGTATAGTTTTATTGTTACATGTTCCCTTCCCTGAGCAATAAAAAGATCCATGACAGCACACTACCCAGGCTCCGCTTGCTCTAGATAATATTAACATGTGTTTATCAAGTAGGGGGATAAGTGAAGGCATGTGCAGCCTGCACACTTTTGCCAGGTGGCAGATCTACAAGTCCCACCACATTAGATCCCCGGAGAAAAGCACCCAAAGAAATACCTAGAGAGGCTTTGAACCCTCAGTTAACTTAGATCTCTCTTCTCTCTTTCTGCCCCATTCTGTCTTCCTTTTGTTTGGAAGCAGGAAAGTCCAGCCCTTTGGGGAAAACGGGGCACTGCCCCACTGACCTTAGCCTGCAAAACTCAGCAAAGAGGAGCAGGAAGATGGGGGGGGGGGGACTTAGTTATCTCTGCCTGTCCTTGGCTCTAGCTCCACCTGCTCCTGGCTTCTCTGCCTGTGGCACCAGACGCCAATAGTTGGGAGAGAATGTGTCTCCCCTTCCAAGCTCGGATAGTTCCTGGGCCGCTTACCAAGAATCTGCCAGATGAAAGGAATGGCTGGTCAGCAGCCTTCAAGGGGTGGTTATGAAGGCAGGTGAAGTTGCACATACTCTGCAGTCTCATCTGAGAAGATCAGGAATTACCAACGGGTATAATTCAAGGATGGAAGCTTCCCCAGAGTTCCCTCCCTTCGTTTCACAACTCCAGGTGTCCATCTTTCTTTCTTTCTTCATATCTTTCCCCCCGCTACCATTTTATTTCTTGGCTTTTGCTTGCTTTTGTTTTTTAAAGTCTAAAGTGGCTTCCCAACAATGAATAAATAAAGCAACCACCACCAAATAAAACAGAATCGGCAGTAAGCAGTGGGAAAATACCATTGAAACTACAGCTCTAAAATCAAAGGCGGCTTGGGGTTAAAAAGAAAAATAAAGTCTTAGTCTGGTGATTAATTCTAATCGCTAGTGCAGGGACCAGTCCATAATCGGGGCACCAGCACTGAAAAAGCCCTTGCTTTTTCACCACTTCGGGAACTTTTTAATGTTTGGCATTTTATTATGTCTTTATATGTATTGGAAGACGCCCAGAGTAGGCTGGCTATGAATAACAATGTTGTTGTTGTTATCTCGGATGGCAGGGGGCAATCAGAGAGAGAGTTTTGGATGCAGATCTTAACTCATGGGCAGGTGGTTCATGGGAAAGGAGGAGGCCTATCCTCCTTCTAGGTGGAGAGCCTCGGGCGCGGGTGCAAATAAAGCCCTCCTGTCTTCTCCATCTGGCCTTTGGCAGTTCCCTCTAGGCCACTCCCTTTGGCCCTGCTCTGCCCCCTTCCCAACAAGAGCTTTTGCCTGGCTGGACTGTGTCCTTGCACTCTTGCTCACCTGGATGGAGGGGGGTCGGGGGTGAGATTATGTGAAGAGACCTCTGGCTTTTGTGTGTAGCCTGCTGAAGAAAGGAGCAACATCCATTGCTCTGCCCGCCTGCTGCCTCGGCCCCACCCAACCTTTGTCCCTGGCCCCGCCCACCTTGCCCATGTGGCCTTCAGAAAGTTGCCCCCTTGTGCTGACGATTACGCGCCCCTCTAGATCTTCCCATCTAACCAGGTTCTTTGGAAGCCTGGCTCTCACTGCAACAGAACGGCTGAAGCGGTTATTTGCAACTGAACTTGATTTGCAGAAACCATCTCCGAGAGCGGAATTCCGCCCACGCAGAATCCGATGTGTGATGGCTGGGAGTCCTCCTGCCCCAACTCACCGTTAGCTCCTCCAAGTTGGCAGGCAGCAGTTCCGGTTTGGGTGGCGAAGGGGAGGTTGGCGTGGCTGGAGAGGGGAGAGGGAGCGGGTGAGGCCCACTTGGTGGCGCAGGCGTGCCAGCGAAGCTCAGGACCTGCTCTGGAGCACTGCTGGGCAAAGGGAGAAAAGAGAGGCGTTGACGCTGGGTTTCCCCATCCCAATCTTCTCTCCGGCTTCGCTAGTGTGCTTTTGTCTAGGGACAGCTTTCCCGGAAGCAAAACGGCTTACCTGGCTGGGACAGCGTGCACGGCTCGGACGCAGAAGGTGGCTGGCGACGTCGGCGTGGGCTGCTGCTGGCTCATGATCTGGAGCTGCAAGAAGACCTGCTGCTGCTGGAGGACGCGGGCGTAGGCCGCATCCATGGGCACCGGCGCCTGCTCCCCCTTCTGGTCGGGTGGCATGTACTGGTGGTACTTGAGCTTCTTCACTTTGGGGCGCGGTTCCTTGGCCTTCTTGGGGCGTGGGGGCTTCCTGGCCTCAGGGACCTTGGATGGGGCCTGTGAAAGGCATCAAAGTGTGTGAAAGAGAGCAGGAACGGGACTCTCAAAAGACAGTGGTGCATAGTGGTTAAAGCAGGGGGGCTTTCTAGAGCTAGGTAATACTGCTACCTTGGGCACCCCCGTTTCCTAAATTCTTGGGCCTTCAGAACATGGGTTAGCAGCAGAAGGAGAGACCAGGGGCCAGCCTCCAACTGTCCTCCCTGCCGCAAAAGAACATCTGACTCTGTCCTTATGCAGGAGCAAAGGTAGGGGGTGAAAACCAGCCACCTGTTTGTTTGTTTTTTTGCATTGGGTTATATAGATTCACTTCTTTATTAGCCTCCCAACTAAAGTAGGGATGTATAAAAGGCAGAAATATTCAAGAACCCTCAGAACAGGTCTTGTATGGCAGCAGCGCAAATGCCAATAAAACCATTTCAGTCAGTGAAAAGCAATAAGGCAGATTTAGCTGGGCACCTGAATAGTAATGAGGACAGCAGCGGACATGTTTCCCCCTGAGGGCAGCTGTGGGATATAGTCGCTGCCTTGCGCTCCCCCAGAAATCTTTGCTCACTTTTTACTACGTGAAAATCGGCAGGGTGAGGAGACAAAGTTTCCCCAGAGCTCTGTTCAAAATAGGCAGCTATCTGGATTCGGCCTGCAATTCATCCTGCACCAATTCATACTTTTCTCTGATAAAAGACAGAGCAGTGGACTTCTGCTTCCTCCCCAACCTCCCCGTTCCTGCTCTTGATTGTCTCTACCTTGAGGAGTGAAACGGAGGGCTTGGCAAGGGGGCTCCCCCCTTGGGGAGGGAACTCAGCCTCAGAGGTGGATGAGGACACAGGAGGCAGCTGTTGATCCAGGATCGGAGGGAGGTCCAGCTGCAAGGAGAAGAGGGAGAAAATGGAGGCCAAGTACCCTCCTAGCTCCCAACTCCTTCACCTCCTCTAAACTGGCAGCCCCCAAACTTTCCTTTCCTATAAAGCCAAGCATCCTTCCCTTCTGAGAGTTAAGCTTTCAGCTTTCCCATCAGCTGGCATGCCCCACTTTTCCCTCTTGTGTATAATTTCAGCTAAGAAGGAGAAGAACAGCGAGAGGCAATGCCGCTGGGCAGAAAGTGGGACAGGGCTATAAAGCATCAAAATCGAGATGTGGAAAATATAGAAACAACGAGGAGAGGCAGGACTGAGATGTGGAGATATGCTTCAGAGATCCAGATCGTGGGCTGGTCTGAAAAATTAATGATTATAATTTGGACTATAATTTGGTGCTTTTTATTTTAATTGGAGTATTATGATTGGAAATATTGATTGGATGTTTTTTATTGGAAAATCAATAAAAAATGATTAAAAAGAAAGTGGGACAGGGCTTTGAAGGAGGTGGTAGGGAGCTGGGGAGTCGACAGGGGCTGGTTTGCTATACAGTACCTGCCCACCACGTCCAGCCTTAAAACCCTAGATTCTGTCCTGAAGCCTAGAATGGGAATTCTTTGGCATGCGCACAAAGACGTACGAAATATAACAGCAGTTGAGGACAGGATGTAGGACTAGATAGGCCTGTGGCCTGACCCAATAAGCTCATCTTGTGCTGAATGCAATTTTGGGGCGGTGTGGAGGCGGGGAGATCACAGCACACAGGCAGTGCTGGCTTCAAGATTTGGTCAGTGTGGAGGGTGGAGGGACTGAGTGTCCAAATAGGACCTCAGAATAACCTCTTCAGATAAGACAGGCAGCATTATTTGTTAATACTGGGAGTAGTAACAGTCACATTACAACCAAAGGTCAGTGTCATCATTTCCAGAATTGCTGCCCTGGAACAATCTCTTTCTCTCTCTCTCGGCCTCCAAAGGCTTCTGGCCTCCTCAGTGCCCCCAACCCTCTCTAGAACCTGGAATAATTTGGGAGTGTGGGTGTCCTGTGTGAAGCTGGGGGAAGCCAATGGTGGTGTCAAAGCTTTTGGCTTCCAAGTGAATCAGAAATGAATCTTGGGGTGCAGGATTCTGTCCTTCCATGCCTGCCAGTTTAGGCCTCGGTGGGTCGCACATGTAAGGGTTTGTTGGAGTGGCAATCGAGGTACTGAAAGTGGCAACTCTAACCTGAAACTCCCCACCACCACAAGAGCAGCAGACTGGCAGCAGGCTTAGTTATGTTAACTTCTAATTAATTCTGCTGTGTATAATTTTGAGGGGAGGATATTATTGTGTCCTGCAAAAGGGGAAAAGAGGCCAACCCCTCACAATTCACTCATCATTGTGATTCTTATGTCCTGCAATATTCAATCATGCCCTGTAGAGGGCAGCACAACCACATCATATACAGTGGTACCTCCATTTACGAACAGTCTGATTTAAGAAAGATTTGGTTTACAAGATTTGGTTTACAGCCCTGTTTAGGGAAGCTTTTAATGTTTGATGTATTACAGTATTTTAATATTTTTTGGGAAGCCGCCCAGAGTGGCCGGGGAAGCCCAGCCAGATGGGTGGAGTATAAAGAATAATAATAATAATAATTATAATTATTATTATTAACTCCGCAAAACCGGAAATAGTGTCTTGCTTTGCAAACTTTACCTTTGTCTAAGAAAGGAATCTGAATGGTGGAAGGGCACCGGCGGTGGGAGGCCTCATTAGGGAAAGTGCGCCTCGGTTTAAGAACGGTTTTGGTTTAAGAACGGACTTTGGTTTAAGAAGGGCTTCTGGAATGGATTAAGTTTCTAAACCGAGGTACTACTATATATTTATTTTACTTACTTGGAAAGAGAGCTATTATAGATTATATCTCAGACATGAGAATCAGATATTTAATACTGAGAGGGAAAACTGGACACCTACAAAATGTTACATTTCCAGGAGTATGCACCAAGCGCCCTGTTCTTATCCTCTGTCCCCCCCTTCATCTCATGTCTCTTCAGCATGTACAGGTGAGTTCTACGCAGGTGCTTACCTGAAAGGCCGCCGTTGCGGTGGAAGGGTTCCCATGGGCACTTCCAGGAGACAGTGCAAAGCACGGGGAGGAGGAGGAGGAGGAGGAAGAAGAACTACTGAGATCTTCCTCAAAGGTGAAGGAATCAGGAGCAGCGAGAGTTGCATCTGCAGACGTTTTGAGTGAGAGATAGGAGGGAAGGCATTATTATAGCAGGGTAGATATATGCAAGGATACATAGTTCTGGCCCTAATCCTAAACATGTGCCCGGAGGACGGGGGCAGGGCAGGTGGACAAGCAAACACACACAAACACACCATTGTCTTTGTCACCTTCAAACTTGTGGAAGGTGGCTATCTGCAGCAGGGAGCCTGTTAACAGAGTCTCCCCTTACATTTTAGAACCCCGGAAAATCAAGAGTTCTAGAAGGTGAGTCCCTGTGTATACAAAAGGCTCCTTGGTGCGGAAGCTCACGAGCTGGAAGGCAATTGAGAACTGTGACTGGGTAGAGCTTGTTTGCTTATCCTTGCAGCCTGGCCCTCGCCCCCAGCCACACATGTTTAGCTGATGCATTGCCTGAGGAGGGAAGGAGGGTGATTTGATGGGTGCTAACAGAGCAGCAATTGGAACCCTGCTCTGCACACATTCCATCCAAGAAGCCGAGAAGTCCCAATTAGGCAACCCTTTTGCAAACCTTTTGCAAAAAGCTCCCCCAATTTCCACCACGTTTCTTCTCATAACAACCTCCCGCTGTCAATATTCCCATTTTGCAGATTAAAATGAGGCAAAAGGCTGCGTGCCAAGCCTGAGACAGAGGCAGGATTCAAAGCCACTTTTCCAAATTCAGCTCCCTAGCCCTCACCGGAATTCGCTCTATCCTGTTACAATCCCTCCTGCTGGGATTGCGCCAGAGTCCAAGCGCTTTCCATTAGGACCTGCCCCTCCATAAACAGCCACTGGATCCTTCCCGTCTCCCAGGCAGGATTCCCCGTTTCCACTCCATGAGACAGGAGGATTCCCCAGTAAGGAGAATGCCAAGTCAAGTCCTTACCCGCCATAGCATCCTTGATACCTGGATCCAAGGAGAGGATGTTTTTCTTCACCAGCTCAAGTGGTCCAGGGCGGTGTAGGATCTTCTCACTCAGGTCTTCGGCCAGGCGAGCCTTCTTGTCCTGCAGCTCAGAAGGGTCCCCCGGAGACACTGCGGTGAGAAGAGCAACTATCAGAAGAGCAGGCTTGTGGGATCAGGCAAGAGGACCCTGCAGTCCAGAATCCTACCTCCCAACAGGAGCCAGCCAGATATTCCTGGGGCAAACTCTGCAAACAACGTTTGAGGGATGTAGTCATCCCCTGGGGTGACCTGGAAATCCAGTCGGAAATCCATGGTCCATTTGCCTTATTTCCACATCAATTTGTGATTTATTTATTTTTAAAAGAAGTCTGCAGAAAAATAATACAGTATGCATATTTCTCCTAATGTGTGCATTTTTAAATGCTACTTTGCCTAATATTCTGCAAACCATTTCCCCTAATGTAATTTCTGCACATTCATTTTGCTAATTTGTGTGTTTTTGTACACACTTTCCTCCTAATGACGTGCATTTTATCTGCTCCTTTTGGTTGGCCATCTGCACCGCAAAATTCAGAGAAGCGCTGTGAGTCCTGGAAGGCCTGCTTCTTGCCCTGCTTCTTGCCCTTGCCCTTTCCCACCAGGCCTGGGAGGGCAGGGCCAGGACAGACTCCAGCTACGAAAGTTGAGGCTGCAGAACAGATTCTTGAGCTGCAGTATTACTTAGGGATTGTTCTTGCTGTTATTGATACTAATTTTTTGTATCTTTATTTTAGACCTGATTATAATTCATGTGGCAATTGTTTTGTGTATTTGTCTATTTTTTGATGTCTTACTTATTGTTTATGACTATTTTTGTTGTAATTATGTGTTTTTTTCATGTTGTGAGCATGGTTTGATTTGTGGGAAGGTGGCATACAAATGAAATGATGTGTGTATGTATGTATGTATGCATGTATGTATTTCAAACAATCGCCGCATTTGGGTGAATTAGGCAGGCTCACATTAAAATATAAGCCAAACCAAATGCTTCCTAGGCAGAAGTTGCTCCTTACCTTCTGAAAGCTGGCCCTTAGCAGTGCTGGTCTTGTGGGGCCGGGGCGAGACTTTCAGCTTGGCAATCTCATTGGCCTGAGGAGAAAGCAGCAGAGGAATTTTTAGCATTCTTAGCCAGGCGCTCAGGTAGAAGAGCTAGGAGGCATATTTTGCTCACTTAGGCTCTGAAGAACCACCACCAGTCAGAGTTATGCCTTCCAACTTTTTTCCTACTTGAATTGCAACCCTCCAACGTGGAATCCACATTTAATTTTTCAGCTATGCACGCCCATGGCCAATGCATAGAAGAGGGAATTTTGGTAGCTGCAGCTTGCGGGACTAAGATAACAAAAATCTGCACCACCACACCCTACAAAATGTCATATTTTTTTATAAGAGTCCAAAATGCCTGCCTTCCATTGCTTCTGCTCTCTCGCTCTCTCTCTCTCTCTCTCTCTCTCTCTCTCTCTCTCTCTCTCACATACACACACCTCTCTATTTTTGGGCTGGGCTGCCTCCAGGCCTGAACAAAAGAACCACTAACAGTGGCTCTCTTCCTTCAGCAGTGGGATATAAATGCAGTAAATAAATAAATTAAAAAGCACCTGCCATTTTAGATACACTTCTGCTGCCGTGCATAAATTAGTCATATTGTGATTAATATATTTTCATGTTTTTTTATTTTACAATAAATGATGGTGGGGTTTGTTTTGTTTTTTGCATTTGAAAGTTTGGTCTGGACCCTGTTCCTGCTTGCCCACCACACTCAGGTGCACCCAGAGCAATGGCCTCTTGCTTCCTGCAAAAAGAAGTCGCTCCTCGCTGGGAGGCGGGTGCTCAATAGAGTCCGTGAGCAGTGGACCCTCACAGAGTCCCATCAGACGCTCGTAGCGCTGCTTCCCACACATTGTTCAAAGCCCTGAGCCCAGCTGGTACTCACCCTGTTCTGGCCCTGGGTCCCATTGGGCTGCGAGAAACTTGCAAGGGGTTTGTTGAGTGCTGGAGGGATGATAAAGGGGAGCATGTTAGCAAACTCTAGAAGAAACTGCCCTCCCTACCTGTTGATTTTGGCCTGCCACTCTGTTGTTGCTAGTCCATAAAGAAAGAGGAAAGTGGCAACCTTATCTCAAGGTTAGAAGACCAGCTCTTCTTTCCTTAGCACCCACCCACTCCTTCATCCATGCAGAAATCCCCTTTGCAATGTGACTCCCTTCGCTTTTTGCAAAGGGGTGCGAGGGAGGGGCTCACCTGGGAGTAAGTGGCGTTTGGAGAGCTGCTCTTGGGACCGCCGGTGTTCCATGCGCAGCTGCAGAACTGTAAGGGAGGTGACAATATATGAATAACGGTAATTACTTTATTCGTCTCGGCCAACAAGCAATAAAAAAAAGCAGTGAAAAATTCAACTCTTAAATCATTTGGCGCTACGCACCCTCCCGCCACAAAGCTAAAATGAAGCCAACAATTGATATATAACTCCAGATTACTGATGTTGTGCAAAGTTTGTAATCACTTGGGCTGAGAGTTGTTAGGAGATTCACTGCCCAGAGCCAACAACTCTCACTACTCTTAACCAACAACAGCACTCAGAATTTGTTTTTTTGGGGGGGGATCCGTGGCTGTTAAAGTAGGATCACAGTGCTTTAAATGTATGGTGCAAATGTGAACAGGCCTATTTGCCCAGCTCCTACTACTCAGCTGCATTATGAATCTAGCACTGTTTCCCCAAAAGTTCTTCTCTGGCTCAGAATGCGTAATTAGATTTTTCAGGGGTTTCATACCTTGGGTTACAGGTGCTTCAGGTTGCGTTTTTTTGGGTTACAGATGCTCCGAAACCCAGAAGCACTGGAATGGGTTACTTCTGGGTTTCGGCAGTCAAGCATGTGCGGAACTGCTAAATTGCTCTTTGCGCATGTGCAGAAGCTCTGAATCGCAACCCGTGCATGCACAGACACGGCGCTGTGGGTTGTGAACGCTGCAGGTTGCGAACGTGCCTTCCACACGGATCACGTTCGCAACCCGAGCGTCCACTGTATTATCTTTAGAAATGAATGGTTCACTGTGGTTGTGCTTTGATACGTAACCCCTGCTCTCATCTGGTTGTGAGCTGCTTTGGCAAGCCCGTGTGGAAGGGCAGCCTACAAATTAAAGTAAATAGCTACTACTATTACTGCCACCACTGCCACCACCTAAAGCCTGCAGCTTTGTAAGCGCATGCAGAACATTTATTTGCTGTCAGCCTACTTCCTCTCAGTTAAACCCTTAACTACTTATTGTGATTACCAGCAGCTCTCCTCCACAGCTGATGCTGAGAACTATAGCTCCCAGGGGGGCAGTGCAGAAAAGTGAAAATGCACAGCACAACCGTTACAAGGGCAGGAGGGAGCCCTTGGGAAACAAATGAAGGTGGGGGGTTTTTTTGAGTGTGCACAAAGGATGCGTGCAATTATTCACTCCTGAAGTGAAGGGAAAATAGTTTGCACTCACTGTGGTTTGAGATTTTAAAGTGACAAATAAAAGCAAGCTAATGAATACATGTTAGGCAGAAATAACTAAAACAGATTACACCATAGAATTAAGATCTTTCGTGGTCTTAATCTGATTTCAAACTTGCAAACCAGCAAGGATCAAGAAGCTCTGGAGTGTCAAATGTTCAGTCCAGCAACCAACTGAAATATTGGGTGCTACTTTGCTTTATCTTTGACAACTGTTACATACTCAGGGCTTGCTCCAGAGAGTGGCAAGGCTGGGCATTTGCTGGGGCCCAAAGAGCAGCAGAAGGCTTGCCTAACACTGTTACAATTTCCAGAGAATATCCAATAAGATCAGATGCAGGCAGAGAATTTTCTTATCTCCCGCCTCTTCCAGATTAGGGGCCACCAGTGAGGGTGCCATGCCCAAAGTCCCCCAAATCCTGGTGCTAGCACAGTCAGTATTTATGTATACTGCATCACAGTACACATGTTACACAGGTAAAAACAGACAGATCGCTGGCCCCAAGAAACTTACAATGGGAGATATGAGGGCAGGGATGAAAAAATGTGGGTGCTGCAGTTAGGACTAAGAAGAAAAGTTAAAGGTCTATGGACAGATACATTTTGAGGGTCTGAAGGAAGGCAGGGAAGCAGCACATCATTTGATTCTGGGGAAGTCAAGACTGTCCACAGTGCACTGAATGAGATTGGAATGGAGTGGGCAAGATGTCTGTTGACTTGAAGAAATCGAGGGAAACTGGATTGGAGAGATCATCCTATTCAACAACCTAGGATGTATCCAGGTTTGCAAAGGCGTGAGGCAAGGTAAGGCAACACAATGTTCTGGAATTGCTTTTCAATAAAACAAACTGAGAACAAAATGCATCAAGCTTTTACTGACTGCTATATGATACTGGGTAATTATACTGTGGAATTGGAAGGGGAAATTAATCTGGGGGTGGGGAGAGAATCACACAAAACTGGCCTGGAAATGAATATATAAAAATGAAATGGATGCAAATTAAGTATTGCACAGAAGCCTCTATTTAAACAAACAATGACAAAATTGAAAAACTGGGAATTACATCTTGTTTGACCAACAACCTGCCCTTTTGGAGGCAAATCCAAGCATCAGAAGAAAGGTCTGCCTTAACGGAATAAATTCATAATTACTTGTCAATGAACGGCAAAATGAAAGCTAAAGGAAAAATTTACAACTCGACACTGAAACCTCCTGTGGATCTAGGCCATATAGTGTGGTGTAGAAGTCTGTTATATCTATGGTTGGTTGACAACATTAGCTGATGTAGCATGACAACATTAACTCATACATAAAGAGCTGTGGAACGATGTATGCACATAATGTTTCTTTGTTCCCATACGCCATGGGAGAGACATGACAGGGGACTGGTGTAAAAGAGCTGCAATACGAGGCCATCTATGATATCAAGTGTAGAAAGGCCAGCTATTTGGTCTGCCAAGCAAGACAACAGGTGGACTTTCCCACCGTACAGAATAGATTCCCAGGGATCAAGTGCATCCCCTTGGCAGAAATAAAATGTGATGAGGTGATCCAATGACGAACCCGTTTGGTTCCCAGTGGAAACAACATGCTCAAGATGGAACGGAATGGCGAGGCAATTCTGTACATTCATGGAGGAGGAACGAACGAGGAAGAGCCAGAGAGAATTAACTTAGGAGGCTCTGATTTGGAACAAGGACAAGAGCCAATCTGCAACCTCCTTGGTTTACTCTGCCTCTTTTACTCCCAACAGTGAATATGTGCCCCTTAGCATAACCAAGTTAATGTTTTCCAGTACTTGAGGTCTCCATTTGTTATCTAGTGTCCATTTACAAAGGGCAATCGAATGAGCGATGGGGCAAATCCTTAACCATGGCAGTTTGACAAGGTATAGGCAAAAATATTTTTCCGGGCATCGCTTGGAATCTAAATGTTTGATGAGGGTAATAATAATTACAAAGAAGTGAATCAAAAAGCATCCACCAAGAAGACATGGAAGGCATAACTGTACGACGAACTGGTCTAATTGGTATGCTCTCTCACATACCCTGCACAAACAGAGGGTGTGAGGGGGAACCTGGGAATTATAATTTTTGCAAGGACGTTGAGAGTTCTCTGTAAGTGTCCCCACATCACCGGGAACCAGGTAGAGTTGGGAGGCTTCCTGACACCCTTTAAAGCAGGTGCAGTGTGGGAGGCTTTTCCCACAGTGCAGGGAATATTCTTCAGTCCAACAGTCACATTTACTTTTGGGCAACCTTCCAGGGGCCACCTGCGAGGTGGTGGGCAGGACCGGGGGCAAAAGTAGGCGGAGAAAGAAATGCAAATTTTGCCTGTGTACAGTAGGCTGGTTTCAGCACACATTCATACACCCCTCTCCATACAGCCAAGGAAGAGGCATTGTTCAAGGACACATCCCAACCAGGGGAAAACATTTGAGAAGGGTGCAAAGTGACTGCAGTGAGGGGTGTGGCCTGGGGGAAGGGGGTGTGGCCTGGAGACAGCCCTGAGGGCCAGGTGAGAGGCCCAGAGGGCCACATTTGGCCCCTAGACCCGAGCTTCCCCACCCCTGCTTTAGTACTATGTCCTATGCATTAATTTAACTGGTAATAAGGAGCCAGTGTGATGTAGTGGTTAAGAGCGGTAGTCTCGTAATCTGGGGAACCGGGTTCGCATCTCTGCTCCTCCACATGCAGCTCCTGGATGACCTTGGGCTAGTCACATTTCTCTGAAGTCTCTCAGCCCCACTCACCTCACAGAGTGCTTGTTGTGGGGGAGGAAGGGAAAGGAGAATGTTAGCCGCTTTGAGACTCCTTCAGGTAGTGATAAAGCAGGATATCAAATCCAAACTCTTCTTCTAATAATTCTGCCCCTTTCTCCACCCAGAATCCTTAGCATTTTCATTCTCTAAAGAGGCCAGGAAGTTGGAACAGAACTCTCAGCACACTTAGAAAACTGCAGCTCCCACTGTTCACTGGAAAGGGAGCCATGGCAATTTGAAATGGTAAGTGAATCAAGTAAGCCAGACCTGGACTACAGTCACACTGCACATATCATATCACCTTAAACAATCATGGTCGTCCCCCCAAGAATTCTGGGAGCTGTAGTTTGTTATGGGTGCTGATAAGTTATTGGGAGGCCCCTATTCCCCTCACAGATCTACAGTTCCCAAAACTCCCTGTGAAGAGGGATTGACTGTTAAACCACTCTGATAATTGTAGCTCTGTATGGGGATTGTCGGGGTCACCAGCACAGAGGCACAACTATAAAGTAAGTCCAGATGCACCGGAAACTTAAATTAGTCTTGCCATCCCCAACCTTGGAACAGAAGCAGTTTTCAGGGCCCTTTAAAAAAACCATGTCTATAAGCCCACAGAAATTCAAATGCTGCTGCACTGGGGAGATCGCTGGGAAGGATAACCTTGTCCAAGGAAGAACACCAAAGGGATATGGCTGAGCGGGTGAGCCCTCCCCTTGCTCTGCCGTCAAACAGCAGGCACGTCATACCTTTGGAGGGTGGGACTGCTGCAAGCGTTTCTATTCCTGTGACCGCTTCTCTCCTGCCTGGGCATTTGTCCCGTTGTCAGCAGCAGCTGGGGTGACGCCACTCGCTATTTATTTAAACGGCTGGAAACACAAGATGCCCCAAACTCCCAGGCCAGAGGCTGGCTGCAAGGACTGCTTGCAGGGAACCCACCACCAAACTGCAGACCCTCCAAGTGTCCCCATTTTCCAGGGACACCCCAAATTTACAGAAGCCGTCCCAGTTTTTGATTTGATTGCAGGTCCCGCTTTTCCTTAGGATGTTCCTATTTTCATCAGAGAAATGTTGGAGGGTATGGAGTTAGGTGACCTCAGAGCCAAGGAGATGATACAATTTTTAGAAGACATCTGAAGGCAGCCCTATAGACTTTTATTATGTTTTTATACATGTTGCCGCCCAGAGTATTGTTATTATTATCAATATTATGGAATAGGATGTCCCTATTTTCTTTGGATAAATGTTGGAGGGTATGCAAATACTCAAGACATGGGGGCGTTGAGTGTTTCACCGCTTTGGGGAACTGTAGCCAGTTCCATGCCCTCAATATGAGAACCTGCCTACACTCCACATACTGTACTTAAAGCATCTGGGGGCTGTTTTAGGGCCAGTTTTGCCCCTTTTCTAATCACTTCCGGGTTCAGTGTGATGTTTGCTTGCGCAGTCACGCACATATTGAACGCACATAAAACGGTTGTTGCCTGTAATCAATACACTGATTGAATGTAAAACACATTTTTGCATCAGTGCTTCACTGCAGTAGCCTTTTTGAGAAACTGGAGGAAGCAGGATAATTTACAAGTTAAGAAACAAAAGCTGCCACTGCACATATACTATGTAAAAGAACGAAAGTTTACTACCCCAGCCTTCTCTCTCCCTCCTTCTCTTCTTCCCCAACCTTATCCTGTTTATAATATTAGTGTCTCAGATCAAATATATCTCATCTGCAGAAAAGATTCTATGAACGGAAAACTGAGGCACTGGGTGTACTTCTGTACTTCAAGAAAATCTTTGATAAAAACAATTTTTTAAAAGGTTGTCACACATTATTCCTGTGACTGTACTCTGTTTTTAACTGTTTCTAATTTGAAATTGTTGCAACCTACCCTAGGACCTGCTGGTGAGGGGCCACTAGTAGTAATAGTAGTAGTAGTAACAGTAGTAATAGTAATTACCGGTAGTATTATTTAGGGGCAGGAAAGATACTTTTCATTATTGTTAATATTCCCTAGCACCAGAACCAACACAGCCACTAATACACAAGGAAACAAGTGTCCCTGAATGCTCAGTGGGCCCTCCTTGATTAAAAATGGTCCCTGCAAAAGCTTTAGCAAACCTACCAGTTAAAAGCAATGCTGATTTTCGTATGTCCATAAGTATTGCACAAGCGGGAGCTATATGTGTGGTGAAATTACGAAGGGTGGTTTGTCACAGGTAAGAAACATGTAAGGCTCAGAAAAACACCATAGTTGCCACCAAGGAATGCCTATGATGCCACAGGCAGGTTGACTGATTACTTGGACTGGCTAGGCCTGAACAAAATGGCTGCTGGACGCCAGGATTAGGTTGTGAGGTACCAACAGAATGGAAAAGTGACAAGTGGTCGTGAGGAAGAGCATGACCCTGGTCCTTACAACTGACTCATATGGCTGTCATACACCATACATTTAAAGCAAATGATTTCCCTCAAAGAATCCTGGGAAATGTAGTTTGTTATGGGTACTGGGAATTGTAGCTTTGTGAGGGGTTGCTCTGTGCTGCACTGTGCTTCCCACTGCCCAACCTGGTCAAGCGAGTGGTAAAGTGACACATTTATTGGCTGGGCAGGGGGAAACCTTAAATGCATTCCTTAAAAAATAAAAAAAACCCTTTAGATTTGAAGGTAATCCAGAAATATTCAGAATCAGGGCTGGTCCTCTCTCTGTTCTGCCTTAGGTACCTCCACCTACATAGATAGGCAATGTCGAGTTGCCAGAATTAAACTCTGCGCATGTTCAGAGGCACTCAGTCAAAACAGATGCAGTTTTTGAAAATTGAATATGCCAGACCTTCCCTTCCTTCACTCAGCCGATGCCCAAATCTACATGAAAAATTCAAAGCCTGAAGATGTATTCACAAATAAGTATCTGGTGCAAACAGTAACTGAACAGGAAGAGCAAACAGTCTCTCATGGGCTATGAATTTCTGAGGGGACATTTACTAGGACCTTTTGCAGGTGCCACAGGAGAGACAGTGGCATACGAAGGTGGCATGCTGGCAACTTCTGGTATAAGGCCCACATTGTGCACCTGTGTGGTGACGTTGGGGTCGAGAATATCATCAGCATTGACTTCAGAGTTTGTTTCAGCCTCGCAGAAACATGGCTGAGATGTGTTCCATTGAAATCCCCACCGATGGGGCCCTGAAGGGCTTATTTCGGAGGGAGGTGACACCCTGCGCCCTTAATTCAGTCCCCTGACTAGTGGAGCGGTGAACTGTTGTTACAAAGGGGCATTGGGAAAGCACTCTGCACACGCCTATACACAACTCCTCTTTACTTGCTCCTAGAGCAAGACCTGACCACGAAAACCTGGCTCAAGTTAAGATTTGGGGGAACTGGGCCTATGTTGTGGCTCCACACAATGCAGTGCACTGAGCCAGGTCAGTGGTTAAAGTGTTGGACTAGGACCTGAGATACTAGCATTTATATCCCCACTCAGCTACGAAGCTCCCTGGGTGACCTTGGGCCACTCTCTGTCAGCCTAACCTACCTCACAGGGTTGTTGTGGGGATTAAATGAGGAGGAGGAGAAAAGGCAGGATATAAATGCAATCAGTCATAGGAGCCAACTCATAGCGGCCAAGATTCCTTTGTGTGTGCCCCCTCCCCATAAAATATTTGAGGGGGCTGAGCCTCCCCAAAGTTGATGGGCACTGCCATTCAAATGGTGCTGACACAAATTTGTCCCTTGGGCCACAATTCACCACAATTCCTGTGCAGATCAGAGACTTTGCTTAGCTTATTGACCTTTCCTGCAACTAGCAGAAGCTGGGAAAACCATTCAGAATAAGCAAATCTGTTACCAATTCTATCCATCGGCATCATTTATTTTCTTATGTATATATCTTATGTTGATTTCTCCCCCCCCCCAAAAGTGGCAAACAGTATAAGGAAAACATAAAATGATATTCAAGCTGTCTTGAAAACTGCAGCAGAAACTGTAGAAGCAGCAGTAGAACAGAATACCTATGATTTACACATGCATGGGAACTGACATGACCTTGCTTGTAGAATGTGTCTTGCCTTGATTTATTTTTTTTATAACTCCAAGCAACAAAATGCAGCGTGGGCTGTTCTCTTAAGAGGACAGGAAGGTGCCTTCTGCTTAGTCAGAACTTTGGTCCACCTAGCTCAGCACTGTCAGCTCTGACTGGCAAGAGCTCTGCAGGGTTCCAAGGCAGGGTCTTCTCTCACAGCTGCACCTGGAGGGGCTGGGAATTGAACCTGCGGCCTTCTGCATGCAAGGCAGATGATATACTCCATGAGCCACAGCCTGTCCCTTACACAGCAGGATATCTCAGGAGGGTTCTGAGGAGAACGATTTATTTATTTTTTAATGGAAGGTGAAACATCTGTCTTAGCCTGCCATAATTACCACCCTGCAAAAAGTCTATTTTAAAAACTTAATAGCACCAAGGTGCCTAAAGCCCCACTCGGGTCCTACTTACCGGAGCGGAATTTGCTTCGGATCAGCATGGATCGTTCAGAAGCCAGGAGTGTCATCTTTGGAGTCCTTGCAGGTATAATCCCAAATCTGAGGTAGGCCCCATGGATATTCAGAAGAGGGGGAAACAGGAAAAGAGGGGAAATGATGAAGAAATCTCCAACTAGGATCTAGAGAAGCCAGCAACAGAGTGCCTGGGCCTAGGGACGCAGAGTTGGATATCAGCAAGAGTGGAGACCAGGGACACCTGGGTTCAAATCCCAACACTGCCATGACTCTTTCATTGTAACCTTGGGGTGGTAACTTTCAGCCTCACCTGTCACCTACCTCACAGGGTTGTTTTGTAGATAAAATGGGGGGGGGGAGTCATGGACGCCACCCTGAGATCCTCAGAAAAAAAGGTAGGCTTACAAATGCAACTCTTAATAAACTAATCTACTGCACTGGGTTGTCGTTGTAAGGCCAATGCTGTGTAATTGTTAGCGACTACTGGACTAAGATTTGGGAAGTCGGGGTTGTTCAAATGTCTGCTCAGCCACGAGGTTCACTGGGTGACCTTGGCCCAGTCACTGTTTCTCATCCTAGCCCACCTCACAGGGTTGTTGGGAGAGATAAGTGTGATATATTGAGCCCCTTTGGGGTGGGGTGGGGGAGTGGGAAGGTGGGATATAAATCTAAACAAATAAATAAATAAAATTTCGAGGGAGGGGCAATGGAGGGAGGAGCATTCCAGTCCTCCTGAGTTCCTTGCGGGGGGGGGGCGGGTGGAACAAAATAGCAAAATTTTAGGAGCAGGCAACTAGCAGAAACGCAGCAGCAGGTGGAGCCGTTCCGTCGCTAAAGATGCAGTTGGAGACGGGGCTTGACCTGTTGAGTTTTTGCCCTGTTTAAAGGGACAGGAGCCCAGCTGGCGGCGTGTGTGAAAGAAAGAAGAGCGAGAGAGATGGTTTAGTTTGCTTTTTTGATCACCTGCTGTCCGCCTGCACCCGCCATGCCCTCCTCGGGGAGAAAGCCCAGGAGGAGAGTGCCCTGCCTGTGCCATCGCCCTAAAGCCTCTCTCAAGGAACCCAGGAGTCCGGGCTGCCCTTCCGCTTCCCCGCTACAGCCCTTTTCAATGCCAGCCCCTTCCCCAAAGCCCAGGGGGACCCAGGCGCCCCGACTCACCGGAATGGACGGTGCAACCCTTTTCCTCCTCCTCTTCCTCCTTCTGCTTGGCTCGGGGGGCGCTGGGAACCGTCCGCCCCCGACGGCTTCTCCGGGAGGGTCTGCCGGCGGCCTTTCCGGGGGGGAGGGGGTGGCGTCCTTCTTTTCCTCGCTGCCTAGGTGAGGATGGCACCGGCGAGGGACGGCCAGGCGCACGGACCTCCGGAGGAGAGGGTTGGGCCGACGGCTCTGCCCCCCGCCTGGGGGTCGGACGCCACCGCGCCCCCCTCCCCGGGCAGCTGGGATGTCCCCGTGCCTCTGCCATGCGCCCCCTCCCCGAGGGTGCCACCTGCCGCGACACCCGACACCGGGAACGCGCTGCTGGCTCAGCAAGGACCACCCCCCTCCGCCATCCTCCCCGTCTTCGTCCTCCGCCCCCTGCTCCCCACAGATCGCCACCGTCCCGCCTCCTTATGCTGCCCAGGAGATCCTCCAGGCTGCCCAGCAGATCTTGCAGTTAGGGACATCCAGGAGTCCCGGCAGCATCCCTTGCAAGCCCCGAGGGCTGGTACTTGGTAGTAGACGCTCCCCCCCCCCTTCTTCAAGGAACCCAGGTGTCCTAGCGCCCCGTCCCGCCGCACGCTCCCCTTTTATTTATTAATTAATTAATGCATACAATTTATATCTCGCCTTTTATTCCAAGGAGCTCAAGGTAGAATACAACCCCCCTCATTTGATCTCTACACAAACAACCCTGCAGATAGGTTTAGGCTGAGAAGCAGTGACTGGCCCAAGGTCACCCCACCTGGTGAACTTCATGGCCGAGTGGGGATTTGAGCCCTGGTCTCCCAGGTCCTAGTCTGACACTTTAACCACTACACCTCACTGGCTCTCTTCCCTAAGCACCATCGCCCGCCCGCCATTTTTTCTCTTTCTCAAGGAACTCAGGAGTTGTTTCCACACAACACCCCTGGGTGTCATCTCACAGTCACTACGTCTTTTCCAAGAAACTCAGGAGTTCCCAGGAAACACATCTGCTGCTGAGGTTGGACTCCTCAGGCGCTGGGTGGGGGTGCATAGCTCTCTGGGCCTCCCTGTGTGGTCCAGGGGACTTTCCCTAGACCATCCCCACTCCCTTGGTCTCAACCCCTCACTGCCCCTCCAACGCATCCTCCATAGCTGCTTTCGCCTGGCTGCAATGTGTCCTGGAACATTTCACCCCGCAAAAAAAATTATAATGCTGGGCGCTGTAGTTTTATCCCTTGCAGAGTTTATTCCCAGCAACCCTTAACACACTACAGTGCCCAGAATTCTTTGCGGGAGGGGATGTGCGTTGAATGTGCTTTCAAGGTAATAGTGTGTACACAGCCATAATTGCATGTTGCTTGCCCAGATGAAGGAGCACTATGTGGGTGGGTGCATAGAAACCTCTGACTTTTTAAGGGGGAACCGTCCCTGTTGTAGAAAGCTTGCTCTATCCCATCTTTGTCTTTGGCTCCACCTGGAATGAGATGTCTTGCTCATGATTTTCCTAGGGAACCCAGGAATTCTGACTTCTCCACATATCCCTTAGCACAAGCATGGGGATTTTAGAAAAACATTTGCTGGGGATACGAAATCAGATTAATCTGAAAGGTTAGAAGTTTGGATGGCTTCCATACAGTGACTTCCCCCAAAGAATAATGGCCACTGTGGTTCGTTCACAGTGTTGGGAATTGTAGCTGGGGGGGGGGGGGAGAGTATGGTTCCCAGGATTATTTCAGGGTGGGGAGCCATTTGCTTTAAATGTGCTTTAGATGTATGGATGGCTTTTTTGCTGACAGATAATTTGGCAGTGTACGGCCTAACCTTTTAATTATAGCAGTTGTGTGCTCAACACCGGAAAGGCATCTGGAGGCATCTGCATAAGCCATCTGCACTGCAGTGAGGGGTGTATACTTTGCACATGCACAGAGGCCGTCACTCCCTCCAACAGCAAACTCAGTGTTCCCAGGCAAAGTTAAATGGAGCTGAAACAGGGACACAGAGAAATAAGAGTGACAGTTGGAAAAGAGAAGCTGAAAACCAAGCAAGGAGGGAGGTGGGTGAATTGTCTTGCTTGAGACCCTAGCAGCTTCTGCAGGAAGGCATGGCTGGACAGAAACTCTTGGTGCATGTGCAGATACAGTGAATTTTTTTTGTGGGAGGTCCCACTTTTCTCTTTTTAAAGTTTCTCCAGAGGGTTCCAGACCTGAGCCCTCATGGTTCTGAAAATAAGCCCCTGGTTCTGTTTACAGGACAGGGGGCTTCCTTGCTGGGAACAGAAATGACCATCCGGTGCAATTCCTCCAGGTAGCCCTAAATGAAAACTGGGCAGGCCTCTGTGTCGCTGCGCAGAGCGATCAAAACAGGGGTCCTCTCATCATCGAGCCCGGCACTGCAAAAGACACAGAGTGACTGAGGTGGGCGCTCGCTGGCTCCCCTTTGCCCTTTCCCTGCGGCTGCTGTCGGGCCACAGAGAGCGTTTCTTCACACAACAGGTGTCACCTGTTGCCAGCCGTCAGGGGCCCGCGCTGGATTTCACTGACGCGGCGGATCAGGTTCTGACCAGGGTATTTAAAGTCAGACATGCTCCCTGTCCTGCCCCCCTGCTTTGGGCCCTGCCCCTTGGCACCACCCTTGGGCCCACCTTCCTCTGGAGCCCAACCAGCTTTGGAGTTGGAGCGAAAGGTCATGCGTGTGTACATGTGCACACACACACACCAAGGGGAAAATGTGCAGATGTGTGCCCAAACTTCACTGTGGTTGGTATGTGCATGATGGGATGAGGATATGGGGGGGGGGGTGAATGGATGATCAACACTGACCCCTCCTGGTTTTATGTGGAAAAGGACACCCTCATGGGGAATGCAAAAGCACAGGGCTGGGAAAGTGAGTGAAGCAGACAGAGAGGACAATGGGGTATTGTGGCATGCATGCACCTGTGTGCAAAAGGGAGAAATAAAAAAGTGAGTTTGCTATAATAGATTTCTACAGGAGGCATAGCCGTATGTCTCAGAAAACATTTTGTATGAGCGTACGTTCGAATATCCAAGTGAAAAGGCATGCAGATAACGCAGGGCACACTCTGCTTTTCTCGTTAAGGATTAACACAAGCCCTGGCCCAGTTCTTTCTTCCTCCCTGTGCATTTTAATGAGAAACCTGGTGATTTACAGCCTTAGGTGCCCTTCAGGGCAACATAGGTGTATTCTTTCCCTTCTGGTGTCTGTAGCACCACATGAATGACTCCTGCAAGTTGGAAAGAGCAAGGAAGCAGATTTTGGCTGGACATTAGAGCTGTTTATCAGTGGTGCAGGCTGCCTCAGATGGTGGTGGGCTCTTCTTCAGCTGAGGTATTGAAACAGAGACTGGGCGGCTGTTCCTGTGAAGGCTTCCTTGGTTACATCATTCCCAGAGGATTGTGCATTAAGCAAGGATGATCTCTAAGATGCAGCCCTTTCAGGATTTTGTGCATATCACATTCTGAGCAATATCCTCCAGCCTCCCTAAGGACCAGGCTGTATGTGTGCGCCAGTCTCCCGATTTTGCTGCATTTGGCAGTCGGACAGTACAGGGAAAGAGGCCTCATGATTCAGAGCTGAAACACCCCGTGTATGTCTGCTGAATTGGCTGCTCTTTCCCTTGCCCTTCTCTCCATGCCGGCCACTGCCGCGTCTCAGGTGAATGGCTCTGGATTCTTACACCTTGGCTGTGATATCCTCGGATCACTCCAAAACCAGACCCTGGTACGATTCCTTTGCTGGGAGCTGCATATAGTGTGGGTGGCTGGCTGGGTGGACGGGGTGAGCTCATAGGTCTTTCCCAGGCTCAGATTTCAGAGATTAATTCCAGGAGCAGCCGTGGACCTGACGCCACCGACAAAGATAGCACTTGTGGCCTGGGACAATGGGAAAGAGGCACGTCCCAAAGACAGCGAGGCCTGTGTGGAGAAGAACATCTCTTCTCCCACTCCCTACAACCTAGTGTTTCACATGCAGACACACACAAACACAATCAAAACCAGACAAATATACGCCTATGAGAAGTCCTGTAACCAAGAAACTCTCCTCCTTGCACTCCTAATATTCTCCTGTCCTGCAACACTGCAACACTGTGCAACTCCCCATTTATGCGTGTTCAAGGAACGTGACTGTGCATACATCCATTGTCTCCCGAGACAGATGGATTTTTTTATGGGAGCTTCCCATCACATCAAAATATCTGTCCAATGTTTTTGTCACAAGTTAATAATTTTATTGCATTGGAGGAAAAAGCACTACATAGCTTTTGCTATAAACAATATATGCTTTTCACAGGGCCGAAAAGTAACAGCGAAGTTTGGGTCAGGGAGAAGCTTTGATCTCTCAGAGAAGTTTCCGGGCTTCTGGTCCTTGAGATCAGTGTCTGCCGCCAGGTTCTGGCAGTGGGTACGAGGCTGCAACTGAAAGCCTGAGATGTCACAATGACCTTTGACCTTCAGGACAACCCTGTATTCAGACAAGCAATAACTGGTTCAGATGATTCCACCCTTCCGAAATCAGTTTGGGGTTTCCGTCTGTCCACTGGCAAGGGTTTCCAGGGGTTCAGGAGCCATTTGATCATTGTGGTGGTGTGTGTCCTGCTTCTCATTGGCTGGGATCCAGCCCGTACACTGCCCTTTGGTTGGCTGGAAGAGATTCGCGCTCCAGCTCCCAGAGGAAACATCGCAGGCGTGTGAGTTGGCGATGGAGGGTGTCGTCTGACACAGGCTCTGAGAGGCGCAAGCGGAAACCGTCACATGGAAGGATCAGGGGCGGGTGGTCTGTGAAACTCTCAAATATGTCACCTGTGGGAAGACAAGGCATTTCTAAAACAACAGGTGTGCTCAAGCTGCTCTCGAGGCTGCTGCACCAGAGGATTAGCTGGAAATTTCAGTGCCCTGCGTAGATTTAAAAATGTGAGGCCCACCCTGTCTGTCTCACACTCGTCTCCCCGCTCCCAGCTGCTCCCTGGGCAACTGCATCAGTAGCTCTATTCTAAATGACACATGGATCACACCCTCTGGATAAGAGGTAGGGACAGAAATTGCTGCAGTTTGTGTGACCGTTTGTGGTCAGGTGTGGAAATCAGGCAAGCAAATGCGAGAAGCATTTGTTGTTCTTGTCTTTTTAGTCCGCAAATGATACATAATTAATGATGTTTCTGGTGTTTCCTTTGCACTGAAATGGTATGGAATTGTATATTAATTATGTCATTAAAATTAAGGACATTAAATTTGGCCATAGCAGACAGAACTGAAAAACATAACTTTTTGGCAGAAGGCAAACTGCAGCAAAAACAAAACAGTGCTGATTGTCACAGATACCAGTCAAAACAAAAATAGCACTGCCTTCATACATTCCTGGTAAGAGACTATAGGAGAAACTGATAATAATATGAGTTGTGAAATGCTTTCACATTCCAATTTCCACATTTTGAGGGCAGAGAGAGGGATAGCAGGAGATGAGCGTTTGGTGTAGGATGCGGCAGGTCCCCAACGTGGAGTTAATGCAATGATGGGGAAAGCTTCACTTGCTGAATTTCTGCCTGATGAGGGCACAGAAATCCTGCCAGAGGTGGTGAGAGTTGAGCCCTGTGTGGGTCAAAAACAAAGCATCTCCTTGACTTACTGTGTGCAATCTCGTCTCTTTCCTTTTCAGGTGGGCTCCAGCATTCGGGAGACACTCGCCCAGGTCCCAGCTGGTAATTTGTGAGCACGTGCTGGAGCTGAGCCGGGGTCAGTGCCGGATAGTCATTTCTCAGCCGAGACCAGGATGTCTGTGTGCAGCAGGGAAAAGAGAGGTTAGCAATAAACCCTGGAAGAAAAAGACTCACGAAACACCCATTCTTCCTTAGCGGCTGCCATGACTGGCTAGCTCTTTCTCTATGCCAACTGCAGCATTTACCTTAATAGGGGCAGAAACTAGACTTGATAAATCATGTGATAATTGACATATTAAAAGAATAACATTTCCTTATGAATGAAAAAATAGCCCTGAAAGAAGAAACAAACTTGCTTTGTATAGCCTTGCTGCATAGCAGGTGCCATCTTAGGAGAAGCATGCCTTTCTATGTGTGGGAGGGGAAGGGGCAGGATTTTTTTTCAGCCGAAACTTCCCAGAACTCAGTTCTGCACCCCTCAGGTGGGCACCATAGCCATTTTAAGAGAAAGAGGGAGTTGTTCATGGTGAGTTCTGGCACCTTTTTTCCCTAGAAAAACAGCACTGGGCAGGAGGATGCCTCTTCTAAGATGGTAGCTGCCACCTGCAGTTTTGACAAGCACATACATTTTTAAAGAAAAATTAAGATGTTGGCTGCTTAACGAGAAAAGCCTTCCCTTTCTCAGTCAAGAGGTTTTAATTAAATTGATCTAAGCAGTTTATTGGCAAAACACTTTCCAAGTGTTAGCAGGAAGATACAGAAAGGCCACTTCATTGACACCATACCTAGCTATAAGGCACAACCATTCACTCTATAGCTTTTACCCTGTGACAGTGATAAACCAACTCAATCCCAGACACTCAAGCAGATACAGGGTAGGAAGGCGCTTACAGAGCCAATGAATCCAGATCGGCTCATACAAACATGAATAGTATTCTGCAACAAGATATGCGGGATTCTGCAACTTGCATATTTTATGCAAATTAGTATATTTGCATGTTGTTAAGGGTGGGTTTTTTACATGAAGTCTTTGACCTCTGTCAGATATAAGGAGGCATCAGCAGCAGGGCTGGCAACATAGCCAACACATTTGTACAAATGTCATGCTTCTGAGATGACTGCATCTATTTCCATAGGGACTAGAAAAAATTTTTAAAGGGAAACTGAGAACCTCAAGGTACTGTTTTCTGAGCCCAATAGGAAAACCTGCACTGGTGTGGACTTGCAGAAACCTGCACCTGTGTCAATTAAATCAGGCTTCCTTATTCCTACACAAAGCAAGGAGGGTGGGTGCTTCAAAAAGTTGTTGATTTTTAATAGTCTCTCCAGCACACTCTTATCTTAAAGAAACAGGCCATAAAAGAGGAAAGGGGGAGAAATGAAGCTTCCCTCCACTGTGCCTTCAGCCACCTGTTCCCAGATAAAAACGGTGACACCTAGTATTTGTGGTATGTGTGTGTGTGATTCTGATGCCCAAGAGTTGAGCCGCTGCCACCCTAACCCTCAAGCCCCAAGAAGGGGGAACAATCACCTGAAGCAAGCTGGTTTTGGGCACACACAGCAAGTTGGCCGTGGTGCTGAGCTTGCGGAAGAATTCAGTTGCAATGTCCCCCAGGCCCACCCCTTGTAGCCAGTCCAGCACCAGGTCCAGGTTGGTTCGGATCTGCACCGCCTTGGCCCACTGGAATAAGGACTGGTGGGAACTGCCTGGAAAAAGGGGGAAAGCATGTTAAGAACATAGAGCCCGAGTGATCTTCCACCTTCCTCGGCAAACCGTCTTGGGATCCCCCCTGCCCACCCCCCTCTGTTCTGAATGAGGGAGCCACCGCCCCAAGCCAGCCTGCTTGTTTCCTGTCCTGCTTGGGGGCAGCCCTGAACTCTGGGACAGGCAGGAAACAGGCTGTTTCCACCAGAGACCAGGACAGAAAATAGGAGGAAACAGGAGAGGGAGGGGGGAGGGTTGTGAGGGGATTTGTTCTTCTCGCTAGTCAGGGGCAATGAAGAGAGGTTTCAGGCATTCTCCCTGGGCATTTTTGCAATGTGAATAGTGAAACCTCTCCTGTTTGCAATGCTCCCTCAAAAAAAGAAAAAGAAAGAAAAGAGCTGTCTCCTACTTCTTTTGCTTTCTCAAAATGGAACTTACATGTGATTTATGCCTCACTGTGAAAACATTCTCAGTTCTAGAACATATTATAACTCACTACCTTGATCCCCGCACACCCTTGTGCCTCACTGGATTGTTCTTGCTTCTCAGAAGACCCAGGAGTCTGTCTCACACTATCAGTATTATTCCATTTGGCTCCTCCACACACTCAAGAATCGCTTTCATACAACCTGTTTCACAGTGCATTCATCCTGATCTATGTGCAGGGAAGCTGTGAGGCTAGGCGGCATTAAGGCACAAGATGAGCCTGCTGGATCAGACCAACAGACCCGTCTAGTCCAGCAACCTTTTCTCAGAGTGGCCAACCAGATGCCCATAGTAAACCCACAAGAAGGACCCGTGCAAATGGGAGCGATGGGAGGGCATCCCCTAGTGCCCTGCTCATTCACAAAATGGGCTATTGAGCCTTTCTTCTAGTTCCCACCCTGAGAAGCCAGGAGCTCATTCTAGGCTCACCTCTCTCCATGAGAGTGTTAAAGAGCGAGGCATTGGAGAAGAAAAAGAGATATCCAAAGGTCTGCGAGACAAGGTCAGGGTGCAGGTCACAGTCACGGGTCAACTCCAGCGTGGCCTGGTAGATGGCAAGGGTCCCCTGGATTCCTTCTGGCATGCTGCTGAGCTCCGGCACGTGGGACAGGTCAGCTGTGGCCGTGAAGGGGTTACTGTCTAGCAAGGCAGGAAGAGCCGAGTAGAGAGTCTGCTGGGTGAGGAAAGGGGTGAGAAAAACAGGCTACTACAAAGGGTGGGTGGGAAGAGAAGGGGGGGGGCTTTATCGTCAAGAGTTTGTTCACCCACCTTAGTGAGGTAGTATACAGACTGCTGAAATGTGGACATGATGACTTCGTCCAAGACTGCCATTGCCTCATCACACGTCTCCAGGTCACTGGAGAGCAAAGCATTGTGGGAAGCTCCTGCGGAGATGGGGGAAGAGAGCGAGTCTCAGCATGTAGCTACATCACAGGAAAGCAAACTAGTTGCCCACTCATTTGCTTTCCAATGGGAACTGTAGCGCTGTAGTGCATCTTTACTGCAGCTTTCTCAGCATCCTCCTCAAACTGTAATTCCCAGGATTCTCTAGGGGAGGCCTTGGTAAACTGGCATAATGCCTTATTCATCTGGTAACAGTGTGTAGAGTGTCTTGAGAGTTCTGTGATATGTCCCTCACATAAGGCTCCACCACAAAGCTTATGCAGAGGTTGGGTTATGTCCTGTCTTTATTGAGCATTTGTTTTGATTGGTTTGTGGGGAGATTTTGTGACAATGAGCATCCATCCTGATTTGTTTGGGGGGTGTTTCCACGTGTTCCCAGTGATTATTTGTTCCTCCTCATACTTTTTAATGCATTTCCCTGTCACTTTAATAACTGTGAAAAATTTGTTCAATGTGCATTCCTTGTGCTAGCACGACAAAAGTGCTTCAGTCCATCTGAATTGGATTTTCTCTTATGTGCTTGAATCTCTCCTGCAAAATACTGACCATCTGGAGGCACCCACAGAAACCATAAGCTCCCTTGCTATTTGAACCCTTCCCCTTTCTGGAAAACCCAAACAGCCCTCAGTCATCAAGTTCTGACCCTCAGGGTCTTCCTTTATCTGTCTCTTCGTGGCCCTCTGTTCTGATGTACGGTGTGTCTTAGAGAACCAACAGCTACCCTTCCACTCTCCTCTGACCCCAGGGAATGTTCAGGATTCTTGGCTCACCCTCCAAGTCCAGGTCCTTCTCAATGTCCAGGACTCTTTTCTGCACAAGGCTGAGCAGCTCCATTGCGTTGGCCATCCAGAGCATCAGAGGGCGCAAGTCGGCAGCCACTTCCTCGATGCTGAGATTTCCCAATTCTCCTTTGTCCTGCTGGCTGCAGGGATCAGACAGCGCAAGGGGGATTAGCACACTGCCGAATGACAGGAGGGTGCTCTCACCTGCTGCCCAGAGGCAGCTGACTCTTGGCTGGGGCATTAAAACAACAGCTGGGCTGACTATTTGGAATTCAATCCATTCCACAAATTTTCAGAGTTCACACCGAGTTCAGGATTTCTTGACATATGTGAACTTTGCTTCCAAGGGACTTAGGTCTTCATTACTTGTGGATTTGCCTTCCACATTTGCAATGTTGCTATTGTGCTGGCTATATTATTAAGGAGGACTTACTAATATGTTGTTACCTATGGACCTTTCTGGATGCATTACAGTTGTTAATCATTTCAGCAGTGAGTACAAATTGCCTTCCCACAACTGAACTACCGCAATGGAGATGTTGCATTTTCACAGCACTCTTGACTGAACTATATTTTTTGCATCACAGAAAATGCAGTTTGTCCCCAATTATTGTGTGCTTCTTCCAGTGGAGCATACATGTGCCATTTGTTTGTTTTATTGGTGAAAATAATACTGATATTCTCCTTCAGAAAATCTGCCTCTTCCGCCACCCCGTATCAGTTATGCTCCCTCCCCCACCAAGTTATCATGCTATTGATTTTGAAATGGTATTTGCAGAAAGATCTATCAAACAAAGGCCAAAATTAAAGTCTTTTCATAGAAGTGGATGGAAGGAGCCGACACATGCAAATATATTGGGAGGTAGTAACTTATACAAGAGTGGGAAGTGTTGAAGCTTCAGAAGGCTGGAAGGAACTAAACCAGAGAAGGAGGAGCCTGTGGCCTCCTAGATCAGAGTCCTTCAACCTGGATCCCTGGATGTTGTCAGGCTATAACTCCAATCATCTTGTCAGCTTAGTTTCGGCAATTGCCACCTTAGCCTTAAGCAATTGTCAGGGATGATAAGAGTCTAACAACATCTGGGGACCCAGGGTTGAACAGCACTGTTCTAGATGTTGTTTGGACTCCAAATCCCCAGCTTGCAGGGCCAATCATCAGGGACAATGGGAGCATATTGTTCAGTTCCATCATCCCTGAACTAAACAATACAAGGATGTCTTCACCTGCAAGATAATTTGTCATGCATCACACAATATTTCTTCAGTTGCTAGTCACCTAACTGATATTTGTCTCTTTATGTCAAAAGTAACTTATTCGCTAGACCACTACATCAAATAAAGCGGAGCAAACTGAAGCTTAGAAAAGTCTGAAGTCTGTAGCTCCCTCGGGGACAGACTTTGAAAATGCCCATTGTGCTGTTTGCTGTAGAGGCATAACTCTACCCCTGCACTTTTATGATGAAAGCCCCAAGTCCCTGGCATCAACCCCAACCCCATTTAATACCAGAATCTGTCCATGAGGACTGCATTCAGACATGGCAACTTCAAGAATTCATCCTAGGAAACAATTTAACAGTTTGACAAAAACTAAGATAAACTGCTTAGATTCTAAGTATAGCACCTCCCAAACATCTTGCGAGATGCGGAACAGCACCTTCCGGAAGCCAAATATGAGACATACTTTAGCTCTTACTTACTTTTCCGGCTGTCTATCTCCAATCTCTTTTATCTTCTCCTGGGAAGAAGGGTATGAAAAAATAAAATGAATTATGGAGGTTTGGAACCCAACACAGAGTAGCCTCGAGCCCTTTCCATGCCTGAAAGCCAAAGGGAAAAAAGTCCATGGAAAACAGGTACTGAAGGAACTGATGGGGGAAATCTATTTCCTTTCATTACATTTACAACTTCCTCTTAGGAACTCAGTGTTTCCTACATGTTCTCTCATACCAGCTCCAATTCTGCTTAGCTAGAACTGCTTCAGTTGCCTTCAGGTAGAGCTTAAGGGCTAGAAGGATCCATGTTTTTACCTATAACCATAAAAACCAGCTTCTCGCTGCCACTGCCGTTTCTTAGTGAAAGCGAAAATGCTCCAAATGCTGGATTCCTTCCATGCCGTGCCTGATTATCAACATCTTAATAGCTACATACACAGACCTATATAAAGGGCTTCAGAATTAGATATGGAGGTGGAGGGAATACAAGGGAAGGATGTCAAAGCGGCGCAAAGGTCATGAACTGAACTGCATGTCACTTACCCAAACAGCCTCCTTGACCAGCTGAGCGATTCTGGCTATCAACCTGGGGAGGTGTCCTGGCTCCAGCTCCCGGGCGGCGTGTTCCAGGCAGAGCCCAAAGAGGAAGGCAGGGCCCAACCTGCAGTTTGGCGCCTCCTGCAGCCTCACAATCTCAGCCAAGAGCGCCTCCTGCTCCTGGGGCCGGTAGCGCAGCTGAGGTTCTCGGCTCTTGAGGTAGGCCCGGAAAGCTTCCTGGCGCTCCTGCAGGGAACGGCCGCAGGCCTGGCATGCCAAGGCCCCCACCAACCCTGGGGACACCCAGGCCTTGGGCAGCCAGGCCGGCAGCGCAGCTGCAGCTCGCGGGTCCTTGTACATGAAGAGGAAGTGCTGCCCCATTCCCAGCAAGTCTCCGGGAGCCAGCTCCACCTGGCGATGGAGTGGAGCACCGTTGTGGGTTATCAACGCTCCCCGGAAGGGCCGCACCATGGCCGAGCCCCGGGGCTGGCTGGGGTCTGCGGGGGGCACAGAAGACACAACACAGCAGTGGCGTGGGAGGATGTCTGGGGCGCTCAGGAACGTGTCCACATAGTTGGATTGGTCCGGAGCCGGGCAGCGCTCAGGGCGGCCAAAAATGTGTCGGCGGCGTGTCATCACGTGGATTACAAACTCCTGTTAGTGAAAGAGAGAGAAGGGAATAGAGCAGGAAGAAAAGATCAGCCGCAGCAGTTGGCATTCCTGCTAGTGGCCCTGAGCTACCCCGAGCGCATGTGTTGGGCCAGTGGGGCACTCCGCTGAAGCATTGGCCCTTTAGGTCAGGGGTGGGAAACCTTTTCTGTCCCTTCATGGGCAACTTCCTTAGGGGTGGGCCCATACCAGTGGTAGGTGGAGCCAGAGGCAAAAGGGATGGAGCAACAGATGCAACAGAAAAAAATAAAGATGAGGCTTTGGAGGGGTAAGAGATCCTCTGGGTGGTCAAATAGTCACAGGTCAGCTGTAGTGTGGCTGATGCAACAATTAAAAGTTCCACTGTGGGCTCATTCACACTTCCTTTTAAACACAGGTCTGGGATTTCCAGGTCTGTGCCTGAGCAGGTTTTATTTTGCCCCACAGCTTTCCCCAGAAAAACCTGCCACTGAATCCGCAGAAAACCCACTTGCTGTTTGCTCCAATTCAGCGGTAAATTGGGGGGGGGGGTCTCTCCCGGGAAAACAGTAGAAGTGGGGGAAATGTTTGGACTCAGACCTTGAAATCCCAGTTCTGTGCCTAGAAACTCAGCACAAAAGGAAGTGTGGATGAGCCCTAAGTCACCACAACAGAGGTTTTTATACTGGTGGTTCAACTGTGGATCACTAGGAAGAAGAAGGCATCCCACCCCCCACATAAATGTATGGGAAATCTTGCTCCCTTTCTTCTAAGAGGTTGCCTGAACTAAGCTTGAAGAAATTCAGTGGATCATCTTAACTTCACTCAGGCTTGGGTTACACCTGTTTGCCTTTCCCTGTGGCCTGACACTGAAGTGTCCTGCTTGGGTCATTCATTCCTTTTTGCTCCACAAGCCTCCAGGTGGACACGTCTGTCAATTTCAATTTATCCCAGTTTCTTTTCTTTCTTTCTTTTTTGCATTTTTAAGTTCAGCTCTACACATTTCTGCAATAGTTTATGGGTTTTTTTTAAAGCCTTCACAAAAATCGTCAACATTTGAGTGCACGTTTCTCCTTATATGCACAGTTTCCATACACAATTTCCCGTGAGATACACAATTTCACCAGAATTTTTGCCAAATATAATGCATTATTTTTTTTACTAGTACACACTTTTTAAATACTTTCCCTTTATAGACACATGCTTGGACACATTATTTGGCTAAAGAACTGCATCACAAAATTCAGACAAGTGCAAATTTTGAAGGACAGCTGTGTTTCAGTTTACATGTGGTGTGAATCTGTTAATTCTGAATTCAGATCCAAAGTGGATTGAATTTCTCCCTTACCCCTAGGCAAATCCCTCTTTATTTAATTCTTCTCTCTTTTCCTGACAATATGGGATAACAGAGAGGGCAAGAGTGACTGACAGGGGTGGGGGTGAGGGCAACCAACCTTCCTTCAGCAGAAGTTTCTAGTATTTTCCAACTCTATGTTGACATGGAACCTGAAGGACCCTGAACCCCACAGTCACTCAGCTTCATCAAAACCATAGTGTTGGAAAAGACTAGAACTGCCCCAATCTTCCAAGCAGGAAAGTGGACCTACCTGCTTTTCATTGTAGCCCAACAACTGTAGGAAATAGGGGTGCTCTGTTGGTGGTTGTATGAGGCACTGGGAGAGCTGCTCCAAGTTGGCCACATCCATGGCCTCTGCTTCAGATGCTGGAGGAGCCGATGTGCCCTCGGCCCCCTCCGCTGCCTTCAGTCGTGACTCCTCAGCCGCTTCCTGTGGTTCCCCAACCGCCATGCTCAGCACTCCTTTGCGGTCCCTGCGGCGTTTTGTGCTGAGATTCATTTCGCTGATGCTGCGACGGAGGGAAAGGTTGTCTGCCCTCTCTTTGGGGGCCACATGGCCTCCTGAGGCGGCCCGAGAGCGGCGAGATTGCTGCCGACGGGCCTGGGAGATACCTACAAGAGGCAGGGAGAGAAGGCAGACAGAAAAATCTAATCTATGTGAACAGTCGTGCAAAATAAAAGCAATACCTTTACCTAACCTATATTTTTTGAAAATTCTCCCAAGTTGGGGGCCCATGGAAGGGAAGGAGTACTGGGAAATATCCAAGCAGTTTGGGGGGGAAATAATTTTGTCACACTTCCCCTTTGATATCTTTGTATACAAGGGGTTGGAATTCTGTCTCCCATTCAATTAGTTAAGGACTTTTGCTCCATTTACATGTATGGAATGTGTGAAAGGGGACCACATTAGTCTGCCCCTGGAATTCGGTTTCCCCTTGCAGCTGCCTGTGTGCCCACATTCCAATATAAAGAAAATTGTTCTTGTAAAAAAGGTAATGTGTGAGTACTTAGGAATCCAATGTATGCAATGTATGTTTGTGTATTGGAAAATCATAAATAAAACTTAAAGAGAGCGAGAGAGAGCACTGTTACTTAGCCCCCAGTATCTGGTACTCAAAGAGCACTAATGGGCATTAATCAATCTGTCCTCCATGCATTGGCCTCAGCCTTTTTAGAAGCCAACTAAACTAAAGACCATCACCATATTGTGGCAAAAGAAATTCCACGTGCTAATTAAGCACTTGACAATGAAGTTGATTAGCCTCTTTGCAGCAGCAAAGCTTTTTGATCTCTTCCTGACAAATCATAAGTTATAGAAACCTAACTGGATGGTAAATGAAATGAATGAAAGCCAAGCTTCTAAAGGACTTGAAAACAGCATGAAACCCTAGAGCAGAATTGAGACCTAGGACCCAGAAGAGCATCTATTGACAGTTCCCTGGAAGCCTCACCCTCTGCCAACAACACCACACATACCAGACCCATCGCCATCTTCGCCTTCTGCCATCCTCTCCACATCACATCGTCGGCGGATCTCAAATCGGCGTGTGCAGCCGGTCTTGGGTTTCCACACATCCTGCAGCACGAGCGGGCGTTCAGAATCGCCTACTGCACGGAGATACTGGGCCTGCCAGGAGCCATCTGTGCTGTGAATGTTGCCGACCACATCACATAAGACATACGCATCTTCGGCATTGGCCTGCGCCACGCCGTAGCGCTCAAGCGCTTCCTGCACCAGCTGCCGGGCAGTGGAGCGCGCTGTGGCCAGCACACTCTTGTAGTTGGCACCTGTGGAGATGTCGCCTCCGTAGATTTTCAGGATCCCTGGCACTTCTCCCTGCGAGGGGGGCTCAACTCGATCTTCGGGCAGTGGATCAATGAGATCGGCCAGTTTCTTCTCACTGGCCCAGCGACCTCTTCCTCCGCTGGTGGGAACGCCAGTCCCACCCCGCTGGAAGAGGGCTGAAATCCTCTTGTGTCGACTGGCCTTATTCTTGGTGGCCGGGCGCATCTCCACAGGCTCACTTCCACGGCTGGCTGTATCCGAGGATGTCGATCTGTGAGGAGGATAGTAAAGGTAAAGGGACCCCTGACCATTAGGTCCAGTCGTGATCAACTCTAGGGTTGTGCCACTCATCTCGATTTATTGGCTGAGGGAGCCGGCGTACAGCTTCCGGATCATAGGCCAGCATGACTAAGCCACTTCTGGCGAACCAGAGCAGCGCACAGAAACGCCATTTACCTTCCCGCCGGAGTGGTACCTATTTATCTACTTGCACTTTGACATGCTTTCAAACTGCTAGGTTGGCAGGAGCAGGAACTGAGCAACGGGAACTCACCCCATCACAGGGATTCAAACCGCCGACCTTCTGATCGGCAAGTCCTAGGCTCTGTGGTTTAACCCACAGCGCCACCCGGATCCCTTTGTGAGGAGGATAGACAGACTCAAAGAGACAGCAAGGGTGGCACCACAATGACAGGATGATGCAGCGGCCAAGCTGCTTGGTTCAGATCTACCGTAACAAACTTGCTCTGCCTCAAAGCTTGTTGGGCAAGTCATAAGAATATAAGAGGAGCCTGCTGGATCAAGCCAATGGGCCAAAGCCCAGCATCCTGTTCTCACAGTAGCCACCCAGACACCTATGAGAAACCCCGAAGCAGGCCCCAAGTACAAGAGCATTCTCCCCTCCACTCCCTTGGTTTCCAGCAAAGCCATCTCTATCCTTAAACAAGTCACCATCTCTCTGGCACATAGTCAGAAATTTTATGGACAGGCAGCCTTGGAGGATGGCAGGAAAGTTTCACAGCGATAAGGTGAGTTAAATTATGATGTAACCTGCTCAAGTAGAATCATAAATAGTGATGGGCCCAAATGCCCTCCCCAACTGTGTCACTGTAAGGCTAGGAGGGAACATTTCAGTAATTTGACAAAAAGGAGCCAAGTACAGGGCAAACTTACTAGAGGCTTAGTACTCCAGGTTGCTGGTACATGCCTCCCCCCCCATATATTCACCAGCTTCATGATGACATCATGTGTTGGTTGTCATCATGAAGCCAATCAAGAGTGAGGGCAATTCTTCCTGCCCTCACTCTAGAGTTTGGTGGGTTAAAGAAAAATGGTGCCCACCAGCAGCTGAAATTCCTGGAAGTGTGATCACTGCTGCTGCCAGGATCAGGAAATGACTGGTGCCAAAACAAAGGTGAAGGGGGGCAGTTTAGCAATACTTAGGGTTGCCATATTTCAAAAAGTTAAATTTCTGACACCCGTAAACTTGTTGAGCTTTTGTTGAAACCCACCAAAATTGATTTTAAGCTTTTTGAGCTATTTCCACTCCTGCCATACATACGATTCGGCAAAATTCCCCCGACAGCACTTTTACACCTGAAAACCAGGACATGTCAGGAATTTTCCTGACGTAAGGCAAGCCTAGCAATACTTTTCTTCACTTCTGAGTAAAAAAGTTATGAGAAGTTCTTGTTCAGCTCTGATTGCAAATTAGTTTTTGTCTGTTTTGCTCATTTTATCCCAAGCCCTGGAGAATGTTCGTTCATTGTAGTCCCTATTTCATTAGCACAGACCACATTTGTGTTCTGCTGTGTGCTTTGCCTACTAAAATATTCCATACTATTTCTGGATGGATTAACTTTGAATTAATTCCCCACCCCCTGTAACGTAGCCCTGGCACCCCACCCCATAGTGGTGGTTCAGAGCACATGATGCTTCCCTGAATGCTGCATAACCAGGCAAAGGCTACAGTGCATGTACACAGCTTAGTCTGAGGTGAGAGCCAGTGGTAGCATGGAATGCACAGCTGCTCATTGCCAATTGCTGCTAGGGATTGTAATTATGCAAATAGATGTGAGGACCGGAATGGTGTGATGTCAGAAAGGCACGGAAGTCCACGTACACAGACCACCCTGCTATAATTTCCTTCTCTGTTATTCCGGAGAGGTGATTTCTCATGGATGGACCAGTCCCAGGGCTGTGAATCTTCTTAACAGTTGCACTATTTCATAGTGCCTCTTTTGCCTGAATGAGTAGGTGTTTTAGGCAGACCGATAAGCAACAGAACGGCCTATGTACTAACAGTGAACTCATTCTCCGAGTACCTATTCATATGTAGCCAAAATGGCACCATCCGTGTTGGAGGAGGAGGCATCAGCAGGCTTGTGGAATCTTTAAGGTTTGCAAAAATACAAAGAAATCTTAATTGAATAAACCCTAAAGGAAGGGGGACAGGGACAGGGGAGCAAAACAACAAGGTCCGTTATCAGTCTAGCTGGGCCCCACAAGGCAGTCACTTACTTGACAGACCCCACACTAGGCCACCTGCGTCCCAGCTTGGCAAAATGTTTCTTTGGGGAGTTGATCCAAAGGCCAACAGGAAAGTGAAGCTTCCCAAAGCGGGGGCTCCCGTCTTTCCGCTCATCCGAGAACATGGTCACAGGGACCTAGAGCCTTTGACAGGTGAATATGCGGGGGGGGGGGGGAGAGAGAGAAAGGCATAAAATAAGCAGACCCGTGCATCCTGTCCATCTACAACATTTGTTACAAGAAACATCTGAACATTTCAGCTTTAATTGATTGCATTTTCTTAAAAAACACACTCAGACAACCCCAAACAGCATGCTTCTTCTAGGCTTTATTTCCAAGTGCCCTGAATCTGGGGAGAGGAAAACAAAATTTCTATGCACCACCACTGAGCCAAAGGAGAAGATGACAGCATGGCCAGCCAGAGATCTGCAATATGGAATTTCAACTGGCCAGAGCAGATCACGTGATAAGGTCCAACACCTATAAAAGCTTCCAGTCAGGTTGGTTCTTTGGTTTGAGCAACAAGCTTGGTGGTGTCCTGTGCCACAGACTTCCTCTTTCTCTACCTTTCTCTTACCTGGCCACACCAAGCCTTGTTTTGACTTGCTCCCTGGATATCATCAAGGCCTGCCAGGCCATATTGTAGAATCCTAGAATTGTAGAGTTGGAAGGGACCACAAGGGTCATCTAGTCCAACCCCCTGCATTGCAGGAATGTCTTGCACAAACCCCAAACCCTGGAATTAAAAATCTCATGCTCTACCAACTGAACTATTTTTGAGGAGAGAGAGTCTAAGGGGACAGGGAATAGTTTTAGAGCAGCCAAAATTTAAACACGGTTAACCTAAAATTATGTAAGTGTGGAATCTGACCCCTGGCCAACGGAACCTTGGGGCCAGGGGTTTGGAAGGGGGGGCGGAGTGCCCCTGGTGCCCTCACTGAGGAGGGTGACATTCGGCGCGCCACCTGCCCACAGTTCCCAAGCCTACCGCAAGCCATCAGGGTAAGGAGGGAGCTGTGCCGCTTTGCCAGCGGCATTCCCCAATTCCCCCTTCGTTTTGACAGCTTGAGGGTGGCTTGGGAGTTGCGGGCAGGCGGCGCACCGAATTTCTGCCATGGGCGGCTCACTCCCGCCCCCCCCCCCGGCTGCAAGGCACATGCACTGCTCTGGGCACCCGAGCGGCTATCCCACGCTTGGGAGGGCACCCTCCGTGCCACGCCCCCCCGGGCAGCGCAGGCATATGCTCCACCACTGCTTGGGGCCACTGCCACATTAACAACCCTGTAGTTCATGTCAGCTGAGGCAGAAGGTGGGGAGGACCTTGCTTCCCAAGGAAGGCGGAGAGCTTTAAAAGCTATTTTTGCATTGAGTTTTCCCAGTGTAAGAAGAGGTTTTAAGATTTCCACCTTGCTTGCATTTAATTTGTGGGATTTCAGCTAGTGGCCTTCAACTGTATATGCTTGAAATCATGCAAGTTAAATGCACTTAAGATGCAATCATACTGTATAATTTTCTTTTCTTTTAATGTTATGCTTTCGATTGGCTGTTTTCTCAATGCACTATAAGATGCTGTTAATATAACATACAGAAGAAGCAAACTAATGAATAAAATCCATATACTGTATATAAGTATGTGTAGATTTGCACAGACACAGCTCAGCCCTGATGCCTGAGAAACCTTTCCCCTCCCTGTGGCTTTATTTTTTTTTTTTTTTTGTCCTTGCACTCCTCTTTCATGCCAGGCACTCTCCTTGCCTAAACCCTATAGAGAGATCTAGATTAATTTCCCAGAAAACACACACTACTCACTTTGCTTCATGGGGAGAGCTGCCTGGTGGAGTTCAAACCCAGATCAAAGTGGCAGCAGAGGCACCAGGCCTGTACTTCCACCCTGACCATGAGGGGTGAGTCAGAGGCCCTGAATCAAACAGTTACGTCAACAGGAAAAGCAGAAAAAGTGAGTTGAGGGGTTAGGATAGCTTGAAGCCACACCTCACAAAGGTACCCCCTGAGCTACTGGGTTGTTAGGAGATGGGACACAATGAAGGAAAGCAATAAACACATCAACCCATAGCCCATTCCCACCCTACCTCCTGCTTCTCCATCATAATCAGTAGGTTCCTCTCCAAAATACTGAGTACTAATTAATTCTGACTTCTTTTCATCTTCCTATAAGAAAACCCGTGAGTTCTAGCTCTCATCACCTCTAACTGTAACCAAGGACAACACAAACCCTTCTTTGGTGCCTGAGGGAGAAAACCTAAATGGTGCTCCTCCTCCTCCACTCCCACCCCATCTATCCAACAAATAATCCAACATCTGCTGCTTTATAAAGGTACATCTAAATCTCCCCTCCAATCAGAATGCTTCACCCTGCCTAACGTTAGGGCCGGAGCGGACTGTAAACTTGCACATCTCGCAGAGAAGGGAAGCATCTTAAGTTCTGTGTCCTTTCTCCACACTATCAGGAGCTTTCTAGAGGCAGAAAGAAAGAGAAGGCAGGAAGGCCTGAACACTTTATAATCTGAAATAGAATCTATCAAGGAATCTATCAAGAAGCAAGGAGCCAGGAGTCCTGGGTTCCCTGAGAGGAAGTTTGGGGCATAAGAAGGCCAAAGACAGATCTCTTTCGGTTCTCTTTGCATGAGATTCAGTGGGCAGAGGAGGAAATGGGTTCAGCACACATTTTCCCACCTGTTTACTGTCCCTCCCCAGTTTTGAATTCTGTAGCTTTGCTGCATGTTTACCTGTTCCACAAGGTGTCCCCAGGTGCTGCAGTCTCCCACTGTCACCCACTCTCACGCATCCAGCAGGCCAGGCTGCATCTTCCACTGGGGTATGGTGGCCACTCTCAGCTCTGGCGTTCCTGAGTGTGCTGTGTGTGACTTAAGTCCAGCGATGACTGCGCACGGATTTCCCGTGCCTCTGGTCATTCACACACAGGAGGTGGAGCAGGAAAGAGAGGTGGGGGGGCAGGAAACTGACTGGGAAGCAGGGCCTCTCCCAAGAACCGGGGAGGGCGCAGGAGCAGGGAGTGGGGCAGACAGGCTAATAGGACATCTGAACTAGCAGGAGCAGGAAGCCCCAGGCAGTTAAACAGAGGTGGGGAGGGGATAGATTTAGAAAATCAGAAGTTGGGGTGTGTGGTTTTTGACATTTGATGGCTTTGCTGTCATCAAACAATTAGGCCTACAGGCAGAATCATTTGGCCTTGAGGGAAGCTATGTGAAAAGCCTGCATAGTCTTGGCTCCTCAGAGCTGGTTGTATTCCTCCACTACCATGTGCAGGATTCAGCTTTGTGGCATGCTGCTACGGTTGCCAACATTTTAACCAGCCACTGTAGTTGTTCCTATGCTATGAAGATATGTGCAGATTGGCAAGATTCTTGAAGGGATTTACAAAAACTGTAAAACTGAATGCAATAAATGCAATAGTAAAGATCAAAATAGGGTAGATACCTTGGGGAACAGTCTTAGGGACAGCCTAGTGAAGCCTTCCCTAACCTTCTGCCTTCCAGATGTTTTGAACTACCACTCCCATGATGGCTAGTGTGTATAGGAGGAGTTGGGAAGGCCCTCCATACGTTGTTGGACTCAGATTTCCATCAGGCCCAGCCAACATGGCCAAAGAACAGGTATTATAGGAGTCATAGAAATCAGGAGCCATATGCTCCACTTAGATCCCCACCATTCAGGAAAAGCAAAAGTAATTGCAATTGCAAGCTAAGGAAAAACAGTGTGTTGTCTGCACTCAGTCTGTATGCATGCTATCATAGGCGTGTGAATGTTGTGGGCAGTATTCTTGGCTCAGATATGGCATATGGGTGGGAGAATTTGGCACAGTATTTGGCAGGGGCCAGGGCATGAGTGCTGCCAACCCTCTGGACGCTGCACGTGCATAAATATATTTCCCACACCTGTTTCCTTAGTCATTATTCTGGGCGGGGATTTGCTTCCCCTTTGCCACACTCCCCTTCATATGCACTTTCGCCCACCCGCTTCGGCTGTTTTACAGGGTGTGTGTAGCTTTCCCCCGACCCCAATCATTTTTTTCAGCTGGGACCTGGCGTGTGTGCTTGCACAGTACATGAGCCTACATTTCCCCTACACCCTTTTCCCTGGTCCTGTAGGCTTGGGTGTGGGCAAGGGAGTGGGTGTTTTTGACCTGACTTCACACCTTTCATTTGTTTCCAGTGTATGTTGGGTGTGCCTTTCGTATGTGCTCGCAGGACCTTGGCTTCGGGCAAATTGCTGATCTAGGTAATCTTACAGTCACTCTGAGCTCCATGATATTGTGATTCTTCAAGCCTCTTGTGTCCCACATGGTCAGATGACAAGAAGTACTGACCAGTTTTCTTATATTCTTCTTCTTGAAAAGACACAGCAGGGGGTGGGTGGGTGGAATTCAGACCATTAATCCTAATACTTTCTTACTAGATCTGCTCCCCACCCACCAAATTAAAAGCACCTCCATCTCTCTGAAGCTGTTGTTTGACCTGTTAGGGAAAACTTACCTGTACAGATTTGAATGAAAATTAAATGTACCAATTTTCTGTGGCTTTTATGTTCAGAGTTCACAGAGGGGGATGATTGCAGAAACACTCAACAGTTTCAAAAGCCACCTCAGGATAATGGAAAAGGTCTAAACAATATTGGATTGAGATAAATCAAACATTCATGCATAAGAATGAGGGAGGGGGTGAAATAAAGGAAAGAAAATGACCTGAACACTGTCATTTATAGGAACAAATTTATTGAGAATGATTATTCCCTCAGCTTGTTTTGAATGAACATTTTATGTTGTTTTCCCCTTCTTTAAACCTACCAAAATAACCTTAACTCAGTGTCACATCTGCTGAGGTAACTAACAAATTGACCAAGTTATTTCAGATGGTCTGGAAGAACATCTGCTGTGGGTCCATAAGGCAAGGGGAGGTTGAAGTTTATATCCTACCAGCAAAGGTTCCCTGTGCACGCTCAGCATCCCAGCGTTGTATCTGAAGGGAGGGAAATAGAAAGGAGGTTGCAGAAGCTTAGTCAACAGCCCCAGACATTGTGGTACTTAGGGCAAAATAAATCAAGTTATATCTTCCCACAGTAATGAATAATATCATTAATGTTATCATCTACGTAATTCACAATTTGAGAACTGAAAACAGTATTCCAAAATCTCCCACCTGAGGGAGAAAAATTGTGATCAAGAGCCTGTATACTTTGCTGTATTTTTAAAGTTTTAATTCTAGAATAATCTGATTAGGCCAGGGATTGGAAACTCCAGGTGTTGTTAGGGTGACAACTCCCATTATACCATCCCAACCATTGGCCATGTTGGAGCTAGCAGGAGTTGTGGTCCAGCAAAAGCTGGAGAGCCACAGGTTCCCCATCTGTGGCTAAGCAATCCGAATTCTATGCTGAGAAAACTGGATTTTGTGACCCGTATAAATTATGCAAATTTAGAAAAATGTTTTGTATAGCTTATTCTGCACTTGATACTGTATTTTTCAAAATTCTGGTTTTGCTCGTCCTGAAGAGCCAAGTGGCCTGGAATCTTGGGCCTGGTCTATGCAGCAGACTAAGATAGCAAAATGATCCTGAGGCAGAACAACAACACTTCAGACACTAGGTGTGGGATACCATTCTTGTGTGAAAGTCCTCATAAGAAAATAAAATAAAACATTGAAGGCATATAAAAAGCTACCAGATCAGCTATCTGCTGTGTTATTTTTCTTCTTAGTGGAAGTTGGTTTTTTTAATGCAGACTAGCAGTCTGAAGTGACTTTAAATATAGTGTACATACATATATGTCTGCCAGTTTATCTTGCTATGTATCTGATTTTGCTCCTCTGTGATAAAGGATTTTGCATAAAGATACTAAAATTTGCCCAAAATACAGGCCATGACTTCAGTCTTGGCAAAAAAAATATCATTTGCTACTTTTGCATCAAGCTGCCCCTTTTTAAAGGGGTGGAATTTTTAATCAGGCGAGTTGTCATCCCTCTCCCCAAGGCCAAAATTTGGTTCAAGGTACAAAATAAGTCCCATTTCATTCCCAAAACGTTAAAGAGCATTTTTAAGCAAAAACAAAAGGAAACCATATCTGTTGTTTCAACTCCATGTTGGTTACAGCTTCATTGACATTGTCGAAAAGAAAAAGTGCAGCTGACTTGATGCTTTTTTACTTACCCAGGAAACAGGACACAGGGATTTAAAGACCCTGTGGTACCATTCACACACCTTGATGTCCTTGCCGTTGGCTCTTACGGTCTTCACACAGCGGTAATAATCTGCAAGGAAGGAAAAAGAAGCAACATGTCAACTTCTAAAGTGTCACTACTTCTGTTTCTGCACTGGTGGACATTTAATGTCTGCTTAACTTCCATATTATCTGTAGCTTTGTACCAGCAAGCAGGAGTCACCCTCTCTGTAATGATAAAAAGTTCCTCTAGCCAATAAGATATCTCAGTCTGAACCTACCAAGAGGACACACTGAAGCAGAAGAGCACATGGCTCCTCTTGGCTTTGGCTCCAGGGACATTAACAGTACAACCCTATGCATGTCTAGACAGAATAAGTAAGCCCTATTGAGCTCAATGGGAGTGTGAAAGATCTAGTGGAGGGGGCTTTTGCTTACTGGCAAACCCACCCATCCTTTCACTAGGGTGAAATCCCAAACTCTCCAGGAGGTGCTGGTGAGCTACAGCGGAATATAGAGTTTCATTTAAAAGTCAGAGTGTTACTTCCAGATGGGGAGAATTTTGACTTTTTGGTTTATGTATCAGAACGTATTTAAAGCAGCATTAGGTTGAAAAAAAAGGATCCTCCTGATACCCAAGACAGTTTCTTTTTTTGCCATTTTCACAGGCATTTCCCCCAGCTGCCTTGTTATCTGAGCAAGAGAGTCAAAACTTTCTTAGCAACGAGTCTTTATTACTTCTGTGTATAGTACACCACACTACTAAAGCTATACTATATGAATAACAACAACAATACATAAAGCTGTAGAGCAGGGGGTCAGCAAACCTTTTCAGCAAGGGGCTGGTCCACTGTCCCTCAGACCTTGGGGGGGGATCGGACTATATGGGGGGGGTGAACGAATTTCTCTGCCCCACAGATAACCCAGAGATGCATTTTAAATAAAAGGGCACATTCTACTCATGTAAAAACACGCTGATTCCTGGACCGTCCGCGGGTTGGATTAAGAAGGCGATTGGGCCGGATCCGGACCCTGGGCCTTAGGTTGCCTACCCATGCTGTAGAGGTTAGGAAGGGCATCTAAACATATATACGATGAAAAGCCTGGCAAATAAAATATATCTTATCAGCCTGCCCCTCCCGAATATCTCAAAAGTGGTTCAATACCATGCATGAAAAATCTTGTCCAGTGCAGCCGTATCCCTCTCTTTTACCCACCCAGGTAGTTCTGGTAGCAGTTCTTGGTCTGGTTGGTGTTTGGAAAGCGTGGGTCAAATGGGGCCGTGAGATAGTCACCCTGTTTTTTCTTCAGTCGGTTGATCTCTTCTGCTGATGGTGCAGCAGCTGAAAAGGTCTGCATTTCTGAGAGGGGGGAAGATGAGAGACTCAAGTAACCTGCAGCACTGCCCATTGTCAGAGCAGACATCCACCCCAGCTCTCAGCTACATCCTAGAGAACTTAAGAGTTCTGGTCAGAAATAGCTTTTAATTCCCAGTTCCTTTGCTCTAACAGCAGGGTTGCCATATTTCAAAAAGTAAAAACCAGGACACCCCAAAGTTCTTGAGCATACTTTTTTTTTTTACAAAATCGCGGTTTTTCGATTGATCCTGGACATCAATTCCGGCTTTGAAATCCCAGTAATGCCTGGGAAAATTCCGACATATAGCAGTCCTATCTAACAATCCCAAGGCGCTGCAAGATTAATACACCTCTGGTTTTTTCTTGGCCTAGTGTTCAACCCAATCCGGCCCATGCTTTAGCCTAGCGGTTCTCATATTCCTTCCAAACTCTTATTCCCCTCCTTGCATCATCTACTCCTCTTCTCTGCTTTAGTCCTTCCTTTCCACAGATGTCATATTACAATAACTCGTCATGGGCCTCTTAACTCCTAGCTGTTGCCACCAGAGGTGTACCTAGGCTCCCTTGGCAAGGAGCTGTATCGGTGCCCCCTCCCCCGACCCTCGCACTCCTCTGCCGAGGTGCCTAGAGTAGCCTGTGCACCTCACCCCGCCACCCAGAGCAGAATCACAGACTTGTAGTGTTGGGAGGGACCACGAGGCTCATCTAGTCGATCCCCCTGCAATGCAGGAATCTGTCACCCGGCGTGGGGTGAAAGACACACTCTGGGATCAGGTCAAAGGCCCTTTTAGTCCAGCATCCTGCGGTCACAGTGGCCAACTGGATGTGTCCACATGCAGGACCTGAGTATAATAGTACTCTTTCATTCACGATCCCTCACAATCCTGCTCCATCCTCACTGGTGATTCCTAGAGCCTGGTATTCATAGCCATCCTGCCCCCCAACAGCATGGACAGGGCCCTAAAGCCTCTCTGCCAACCAAAGTGCTGAAGGAAAACCAACCCTGGGATTATGGGTTGTATGGCAGCTGCAAACTGGCAAGGTTTTCTAGGACTGAGGTAGTGGTTTCGTTCTGACTTTTCTCTCCCCCAGCCCCCCGCATGGAGTAGCAGCCCAAGAAATTTCCAGAAGGCGCTGAAGGGAAAGCCTTTCAGCCAATCAAATGACAGATACCCTCCTCCTGGCACAACTGACGGTGGGTTGGGAATAACTGCCACGGAATCTTCTGGAAGGGGTGCAAAGGGAAGAATGGACAGTGGTGTGTCTTAGCGGCCAGATAGGGCAAAATGTTCCCACCTCTGCTAGAGAAAAGAGGCCACTGTTGAGTCTTGTATTTTCACACACACAGAAAGCTGAGGAAAAAAATGATGTGGAATCTTCCTGATTCAAATTAGAGAATAGAAGTCTGTCCATCCCGCCTCCGCACGCCCCCTCCCAATGATGGATGTTGCCAAATTTGGAGAGGGTTTTTTTTAAGGGGGAGGGGGTGTAACTGTAGTGAGTTTGGTGTTTGCATAAATCTATGCCATGTCCTTTCCCTGGAGGGTGCAAATGTCCCCAAAAGAAAGCAAAGCACACACAAGAGTTAGGCACAAAGCAAATATGTTTATTGTTCAGCTGAACAGATCTAACGTGCGGCTCACACCAGAAGGGCAGGGTAGATAATTTGCATCCACCAGGACTGTTCCCTAAACAGACACTCCTACAGTCTTTGCTCTTCTGTTGTCTGCAATTGGCTTTCCATACTCCAGCATACTCCATAGTCCAGCATTTTTGCCTTGGCCAGAAGGCTCCACTGCCGCCGCCAACAACAACAACAACAACAACAGCAGCAGCAGCAATTATTTATACCCCGCCCATCTGGCTGGGTTTCCCCAGCCACTCTGAGCAGCTTCCAATAGAATATAAAAACACAATAAACCATCATTCATTAAAAACTTTCCTAAACAGGGCTGCCTTCAGATGTCTTCTAAAAGTCAGATAGTTGTTTATTTCCTTGACATCTGATGGGAGGGAGTTCCACAGGGCAGGCGCCACTACCAAGAAGGCCCTCTGCCTGGTTCCTGGTAACCTCACTTCTCACAGGGAGAGAACTGCCAGAAGGCCCTCAAAGTTGGACTTCAGTGTCCGGGCTGAACAATGGGGGTGGAGAGTCTCCTTCAGGTATACTGGGTTGAGGCTGTTTAGGGCTTTAAAGGTCAGCACCAACCCTATGAATTGTGCTCAGAAACGTTCTGGGAGCCAATGTAGTTCGGTGGCCACTCCCAGTCACCAGTCTAGCTACTGCATTCTGGATTAGTTGCAGTTTCCGGGTCACCTTCAAAGGTAGCCCCACATAGAGTACATTGCAGCAGTCCAAGCAGGAGATAACCAGAGCACGCACCACTCTGGTGAGACAGGTAGGGTCTCAGCCAGCGTACCAGATGGAGCTGGTAGACAGCTGCCCTGGACACAGAATTGACCCGCGCCTCCATGGACAGCTGTGAGTCCAAAATGACTCCCAGGCTGTGCACCTGGTCCTTCAGGGACACAGCTACCCCATTCAGGACCAGGGAGTCCTTCATACCCACCTGCCCCGTCCCCCCAAAACAGTACTTCTGTCTTGTCTTGTCAGGATTCAACCTCAATCTGTTAGCTGCCATCCAACCATGGCACCATTGTCCTGCGGAGTTGTAGAGCAGTCTGTGTAAGGGGCTGCTCCGATCCCGACTCCCTAGCATAGGAGCAGCCAAAGTGGCCAGTTTCTCATAAGTTATTTCAGCTGGCTGGCTGGCTGACTAGCCTGGATGGACTATAATAATAATAATAATAATTTATTATTTATACCCCGCCCATCTGGCTGGGCCTCCCCAGCCACTCTGGGCGGCTTCCATAAAAACCAAAAATACAGTAAAATCACACGTTAAAAACTTCCCTGAACAGGGCTGCCTTAAGATGTCTTCTGAATGTCAGGTAGTTGTTTATTGCTTTGACATCTGCTGGAAGGGCGTTCCACAGGGTGGGCGCCACTACCGAGAAGGCCCTCTGCCTGGTTCCCTGTAGCTTTGCTTTTTGCAATGAGGGAACCGCCAGAAGGCCCTCGGCGCTGGACCTCAGCGTCCGGGCAGAATGATGGGGGTGGAGACGCTCCTTCAGGTATACTGGACCGAGGCCGTTTAGGGCTTTAAAGGTCAGCACCAACACTTTGAATTGTGCTCGGAAACATACTGGGAGCCAATGTAGGTCTTTCAAGACCGGTGTTATATGGTCTCGGCGGCCGCTCCCAGTCACCAGTCTAGCTGCCGCATTCTGGATTAGTTGTAGTTTCCGAGTCACCTTCAAAGGTAGCCCCACGTAGAGTGCATTGCAGTAGTCCAAGCGGGAGATAACCAGAGCATGCACCACTCTGGCGAGACAGTCCGCAGGCAGATAGGGTCTCAGCCTACGTACCAGATGGAGCTGGTAAACAGCTGCCCTGGACACAGATTTGACCTGTGCGCCCATGGACAGCTGTGAGTCCAAAATGACTCCCAGGCTGCACACCTGGTCCTTCAGGGGCACAGTTACCCCATTCAGGACCAGGGAATCCTCCACACCTGCCCGCCTCCTGTCCCCCAGAAACAGTACTTCTGTCTTGTCAGGATTCAACCTCAATCTGTTAGCCGCCATCCATCCTCCAACCGCCTCCAGACACTCACACAGGACCTTCACTGCTCTCACTGGTTCTGATTTAAAAGAGAGGTAGAGCTGGGTATCATCTGCATACTGATGAACACCCAGCCCAAACCTCCTGATGATCTCTCCCAGTGGCTGCATGTAGATGTTGAAAAGCATGGGGGAGAGGACAGAACCCTGAGGCACCCCACAAGTGAGAGCCCAGGGGTCTGAACACTCATCCCCCACCACCACTTTCTGAACACGGCCCAGGAGGAAGGAGCGGAACCACTGTAGGACAGTGCCCCCAGCTCCCAGCCCCTCAAGACGGTCCAGAAGGATGTTATGGTCGATGGTATCAAACGCCGCTGAGAGATCCAGCAGAACTAGGAAACAGCTCTCACCTTTGTCCCTAGCCCGCCGGAGATCATCAACCAGTGCGACCAAGGCAGTTTCAGTCCCATGATGAGGCCTGAATCCCGACTGGAAGGGATCCAAATGGTCCGCTTCTTCCAGGCGTGCCTGGAGTTGTTCAGCAACTAGGTGCTGTTGCCTTAGCACACTCCACTCCAAAAGGTCCAGCAGCTCCTGTGGTCAGTCAGCCCAGCCCTTGACTCTCCTGGGCCTGAGTAACTAAATAACAGTGGAACGGACTTTGTCAGGAGGTGGTGGGCTTTGTCATGAGGTGGTAAAAACCTTCACGGGAGGTTTTTAATAAGAGATTGGATGGCCATCTGCTTTACTTGAGATTGCCTGCATTGCAGGGGGTCCCTTCCAACTCTGCAATTCTTTGATATGATTCTAGGATCCAGATACCCTGATTTTGGATGTTCTTCCATAATGTTCTTCCTCCTCACTCTCCAAGGCCAAATAGTCTTAGTTTAGCCATGAACATCTCAGCACTTGGTGCTTTGGGGAAGCAGCTGAGAGTTGGCACCTCTGGCAGCACCATCATTTCCCTGCCCTTCATCTCAGGGGTGTGTGTGGTGTGTGGGTGGGTGGGTGTCACTGCAGCTGCAAGAGTATGCATAGCACCACCCCTGGTGGCTATTTCTGGAATGCACCTTCCTCAGAAGACCCACTCCAGAGCTCAGAGAGGATCTCTTCAGGCTGGAAGGGGTTCTCCTTCCAAGCCAGAGGCTTGTTGGGGTTGCTCAGTTGAGACAAGGGGGGCCTTCTGTGCCTCAGCTGAGCAGCTTAATGAGGGTCTCCCTGCCTTTCTGGGAGGCTGAAGAGCCTCAGCAAAGCCCCTTTGCGCCTCAGGCTCACAAGCAGACCCTCCCTGGAACCTGAAGAGAAAATCATCTACGGTCTCCAGAGAGGAGACTATCTCCTTGTTAGATGATGAGCAATTAAATAGTCAACATCACACATACCATCTCGGGACTATTTAATTGCTCATCGTCTAACATTGTGTATGCCATCAAATGCCAACAGTGTCCTTCAGCTCTCTATATTGGACAAACAGGCCAGACCTTACGCCAAAGAATAAACGGACATAAATCGGACATCAGGAATCACAAGACAGAGAAACCAGTAGGAGAACACTTCAATCTCCCAGGACATTCTATACAAGATCTCAAAGTAGCTGTTTTACTACTAAGGAATTTCAGAAATAGACTGGAAAGAGAAGCTGCTGAATTGCAACTTATCACCAAACTTAAAACCATGGAGAGACCTGGTCTGAACAAAGACCTTGGATTCTTATCTCATTATACATGACAAAGCCATTTTTCACCTTCTCACCCCTTGCTTTTTCCTGTAAGACCTATTGCAGTCGTTAAGAGTCGTCAACAGGCTCATCACAGCTATCTGCCAATCACCCATTCCCACCACCCTTCTGAGTAATACCCCTCCCCACCTTCTCACTATATAGAAGGGTCTGATGACTTCTGTTTCAGTGTATCTGAAGAAGTGTGCATGCACACGAAAGGTCATACCAAGAACTAACTTAGTTGGTCTTTAAGGTGCTACTGGAAGGAATTTTTTTTGTTTTGACTATGGCAGACCAACACGGCTACCTATCTGTAACTCAAACTGCAGGAGGCAGTGGAAGACAGGAGTGCCTGGAGTCGGACAAGACTAAACAACTAAACAACAACAATGAGCAAGTTAAAAAGCACAGGTTCCAATACTGATCCTTAGGGCATTCCACTTTCTACATCTCATCATTCAGAGAACTGGCCATTCATACCTACTCCTTGCTTTCTGCAGCTTAACCAATTCCTGATCTACAAGAGGACCTCGCCTCTTCTTCCGTGACTGCAAAGCTTACTTTGGGTGAGACACTTTGTCAAAAGCTGTGAACTCATCCACATTTACCTTTTGCCCCGAGCTTTCTAGGCACAGGTCTGCACTTTAAAGCACTGTGTCTCAGCACTTTTTTTCTGGCACCAGCACTTTCCCTGCAAAAACTTGCTGCTTAACACTAAGTTGGAACAAACAGCAATTTGGATTTTCCAAGCTAGCTTTTTCCTCTGAGGGAAAAAATTTAAATGGTGCTCCAACCCTCCACCTCACCCACCCACCTATCCAACAAATTATCCACAAGTGGAGTGATAACATTTCTTCATTTGGCAGGTCACACTTGAGCAAGGGTAGGCAAACTAAGGCCCAGGGGCCAGATCCGGCCCAGTTGCCTTCTGGATCCGGCCCACAGAAGGTCTGGGAATCGCTGCGTGGATCGGCATGGATCTGATTGTTTGGGCTGCGCCAGTGTGCATGTTCAGCAGCGCCTCCTCCCTCCCTCCTCTTAGCTTCTCCCTGCCCTGCCTAGAACCAAGAGGAAGGGGACTGGGTTTTGTTGGTGGCCAGCAGCAGCAGCAGCGTTAGCGCTCGAGCAGGCTCAATTGGGGCTTTGTTGCTGCCAGCCCCTCTCCGGAGCCCTTTCACATCGTCTCGCCACCGCCAGCCCCTGCCGCTCGCAAGACACAGGTAAGCAGCCACCGGGGCTTGTCCGGTGCTGTGGAGAAGGGAGGGGAGAGTTGTGGGGGGGGTGGCTTACCTGAGTAGAATGTGTCCTTTTATTTAAAATGCATCTCTAGGTTATTTGTGGGGCCTGCCTAGTCCTCTTGCATAGAATGCTGTGTCCTTTTATTTAAAATGCACCTCTGGGTTATTTATGGGAATTCGTTCTTATTTTTTCCCCAAAATATAGTCCGGCCCCCCACAAGGTCTGAGGGATAGTGGACTGGCCCCCCGCTGAAAAAGTTTGCCGACCCCTGCACTTGAGGGTAACCATCTGGCTTACAGTCACAGGCATCAAGTCCTCGTGTCAACAATCTGTGAGATCTGGTTGGGTTTGGCTCTAACCAGAAAAGGAAAGAAAACAAGACCCCCTCCTCTTCCTTCTTCTATGTTTATTAAAAAATAGTCTGATACTTGGCATATCTATAGCAACAAGTTGTTCCAATTTCTTTATATATATATATATAAGTAACCTTTATTGAGTAGTATCCTGGTTCACTCATCACTTCCACACGGGCTGTGACAGGAACCAAATGTGCCGTGGACTCCATCAAGACAAGATCCTTTCCAAGTGGTTCAGTTACAACTTCTGAAAGCAAGAGCAGGGGAGCACAATGTGTTACAACACACCATCTATTTAAGGTGGTCCTATCCTGGTTTGCATTTTAAAGCCCTCAAGGCAGCTTACCTAACAAATGCAAACTATATAAAACATAATACGTATCAAAGAGCAGTTGTCCTCTTTGTCATTGCTTCCCCTACACCCAGGACTGTTCCTAAGCAGGTTCTCCTAGGAAAACACAGCCTTTGCTCTTCAGTTATAAGCTATAAGTGGAACTGCAGTTGACTTTCCACACTATCAGTAGTCCAGCATTTTTGCTCAGGGCTAATGTTCTGTCCACACTGGTTGTCTTCTTCTTCTTCTTCATCATCATCATCATCATCATCATCATCATCATCATGGCCTGGTGGCCATGATGTAGCTGCAATGGATGGGGCAGCACACCTTTCCCACAACCCTTGGGATTTGTGTCATTTTATGACCCCGATTATATTTAAAATCATTATTGTATTTATTGTTAAAATGGAATGTGTTTTGGGGAGGGGCCGTAAAATTAACACTTATGGACAAATTTCCATTGGAGCTTCAGTGGTTTAGAAATGCAGAAAGAAGCCCCTGGAAGAAAGAAGTATGGGAGAACTTTTACACTATGGGCTGGTTCAAATATGACTGCAACCTCAAGTGAAGGGTGGCACATGGAAATGGGCTATCACAGATCATCACCTCAAATGCACATTTTGCTGTCTCACCAGTACAGCCATTTAATACCGCTCTTATATCATGGAATCATGGATAACCCTGGCAACTGTAGTTTGTTCAGAGTGCTGGGAATTGTAGGTCTGTGAGTTCCACATCCTAAGCATACTACAGTTCCCAGGAATCTTTGGTGGAAGCCGAAATCTTTAAAGTTGCATTAGAGTACTTCAAATGTATGGTGTGGGTTAGGTTTAGCATCTTACATTAGAGTCCAGTACCTTGTAATCACCCTTGCCTTTCAGTCTCTCCAGCGATGAGGACAAGACACTATAGATGGTTATGAAAGTAGGGCTGCTTCTTTGTCTCGCTGCAAAGCAAATGGAGCCGTTAGTAGGTGCCTGGCTCTCAGTGATACTAGCACCAGGCAGGAGCATGATGGTGGGGGATATGGGAGCTAAGCATTGCTGTAGATCATTTAATTGGCATTTCGTCTTACCTGAACTCAGAGCCTTTCCCAATTTGTTTATGGACTTATTGCTCCTAGTAAAAAAGAAGTTTAATTAGTTCACTTTGTACAAGGAGTTAAACATAAAGATTCAGTTATTGATTCCTTAGTATTATTATTCTAAGGTTTATAATGGCCTGAGACCATTTACTAGCCTTGCTTGGAATCCCAGGAGTGTTCCATTGAGTGTTATACAGAATAGTAATGAATGAACATGGGGGATGTTAGGGTGGTAGGCTGCTCCCATGTGCATTCCTTGGAACATCCAGAGAGCCCTGTATGTGCAAGATTTCTGATCATAGGAAGAAAGGGCTCTCAATGCCAGTTGGTTCTCCCAGCTTACCTGGGTGGTTTCCCTGTGGCACTTCTGGACTGGATCTGTTTAGCTAGATCTTTACTTTGTTTTTCTGTTTCCAGTGCTTTGCTCTGAGGTCTTGACGTTTGGCCACCCACTTTGGAGGGCCTCACACCCGCATTATCCCAGCCTTGATCAGAAGGTCCCACTGCCAGCGATGCCTTTGTCCTACGGAGTTGTAGAGAAGGCTCCTTTTCCTTTTCCTTTGGGGATGGACTTGGAGAAGGGGGGTGCTCCTGCTCTGGGGAGGGGCTTAAAGGAGACTGTGGCCTGCTTGGCGTTGGGGATTTCACGTCTGTGCAGAGTTGTAGAGAAGGCTCCTTTTCCTTTGGGGATGGACTCGGAGAAGGGGGGCGCCCCCGCTCTGGATAGGGGTTTAAAGGAGTCTGTGGCCTGCTTGGCGTTGGGGATTTCACGTCTGTGCGGAGTTGTAGAGAAGGCTCCTTTCCCTTCGGGGATGAACTCTTAGAAGGGGGGCGCCTCTGCTCTGGAGAGGGGCTTAAAGGAGTCTGTGGCCTGCTTGGCTTTGGGGATTTCCCGTCTGCTGTCTGTGAACGTGAGGGGCTGCTCCAATTCCGACTCCCAGACTTAGAAGGAGCAGCCAAAGTGGCCAGTTCCCCAGAAGTCATTTGATCATGCCAGCTGAGTAGCCTGGATGGGTTAGACGCGGCTGCCTTAGCACCCCCTCCACGAGGTCCAGAGGCCACTGAGGTGGGAGATCTTGGGGCAGAAGTGGCTGGTGGTGATCTGGACTTGTGCCCCTGGAAAGGAAGAATGAGATGCTATCCTCCTGGCCTAGGTGGGTAATGGAGCCCCAAAAGGCAGGGAAAGATAAAGGCAATTATCATACCTTTGCTTCCAAGGAAAGCTTGGCCCACCCACTTCTCGATGAGCTAGAGCTCCTGCTTTCTCAATCCATTCAGGAAGGTGGTCCCCTGAGCACTGCCAGCTGAGCACTTTCCAGCTGTTGGGCGGGAGACTCCACTAGACTACATGGGCAGGGGACCATGTAAAAACATTTTGCCTACTACAATACAAAACATGGAGCATCCCCCATCCCGATCTTTTGCTTTTAAACATCTTGCCTGAAGAGGAGTTCTGGAGAACTCAAAAGCTTGCACACTATTTTGTTATATTTTGGTTGGTCAAAAGAACATAAGAAGAGCTTGCTGGATCAGGCCAATGGCCCATCTAGCCCAGCATCCTATTCTCACAACTGCCTACCAGATACCTACAGGAAACCTGCAAGCAGGTCCAATAAGGGAATCGTCTGAATCTGGATTGTAGAACATGGACAGCATTTGATTTCTTGTGAAGAACTGAAACTCTGCTCTCCTCCCAGGCTCTGGCTTCCCACATTGGTGCCATTTTTTTGTCATAAAGCACCCCGAGTCTGACAGCCAGTGGGTCATCTGTAATGGCATCTACAGAGTCGGAGAAGGAAACGTTCAGACTCTTTTAAGTGTCCTTACCTCCCTGGCTGGGACTCCACGTGTTTCTTGAGCAGAGTGGCCAGCAACACCTTTAGAGGGGGGAAAGGAGAGGAGGCAGGAAGCAAGATAGTGAATGCTGTGGAGGCTCCAAAGAGACCTGTGGTTGAAGAGGGGACTGTAGAAAATCGGGAAGGGGCACAGGTTCTAGGGAAATACACCCCTGCTCCCCCAGCTGCTTCAGGCACTCAGCTGCATAAAAGCTGACGTTTAACCTGAGTGGGACCCTTGACTTCAATCCTTCCATCCTTACCTGATTTTCGGATGTTACGTTTTGCAACAGGGGCACTTTCCCTGCAATGGAAAGGCTGGAATGAAAACTGCACAAAAAAACCCCCAAAACTACCACAGTTTAACACAAGCTGAATCATTGACTCCAGCCTTCCTCAACTTGGTGCCTTCCAGATGTTTTGGACTCTAACCAGGGCTGGGCCCAGGACACCTTGCCACTTGAGGCATCCCACCTTGACTCCCTGCTACACTGCCTGTGAGGCAGTGGAGTATTGTCACGCAGACGCAGCTGTGGTGTGGGAAGGACATGGTTGTAGACGAGGTGGCAGATGAGGCAGAGCAGCCACAGAGGCAGTGGCAAGCAGCAGTGTGCTCCTTGGTCCTGATCTGCTACCTAAGGCAACTGCTTCACTGTGCCTCATCCCCACTGTGCCTCATCTCCCATCACCCCTAGCCAGCATGGTCAATTGTCAGGGATGGTGAGAGTTGTAATCCAAAACATCTGGAAGGCAGCACATTGGGGAAAAGCAGATTTACTCACTTCACAGAGATGAGAACAGGGACACACTTGTGCTACCTGTATTGTCATTGTAAAGTTTGCTAGTACTGTAAGGCCTCTCTTCTGCTACTACCCTTCACCACCCCATTGCATATTACTGAAGACTCAGTCTTCCCCCCACCCCATAGGACTGGAGTGGCCTGACCACCAACTTAAAAGCAACAATTGTATTTGTCCTTTTGGTTAAAGAGCAAAACACAGGTGCCTGACAATGTGTTCTCTCTACAAAATGTACTTCCAAATACCCCTTGATTGTCAACTCATTGCATTTCCAGAGTCCGGTCGTTAATCCATGTTCACATGACGTTATCCAAAATGCCTGTCTCTCCTGGGTTTTATTTATTTATTATAAGATAATACTGTTGGGTGTTTGACCAAACTGCGGGAGGCAGTGGAGGACAGAGGTGCCTGGCGTTCTCTGGTCCATGGGGTCACAAAGAGTCGGACACGACTAAACGTCTAAACAACAACAACAACAACTGTTGGGTGAATTTTTTCTCAAGCCAAATTAACACTGATTGGAGTGCTTAAACCATTCCTAATTTCTAGCCAAGATAAGAGCACCTTTGCATAGGGTAAAGACACCCCCACCCCATCAGTGCCCCCTGCTGTGTTCACAAGCAGAAGCTAATCTGATAGTAATGAAGCTGGGCTGATGTGAACAGCTAGTGTAGCTGGCCAGGTACAATACCATGGTGCAAAGCATAATGAATAAATGAAATGCAACTCCTTCTACACTCCAGGGCAGCTGCATTGGGCACACAGGCTGAAGGGGGGAAAGTACTGCCTCAGTGGACTGATGCAGAGCTTTCCAAACATTTCATGACATGCATCATTTTGTGACACAGTAACTCAGTTTTACCAGCAAACTGGAGGTTAAACTAACCCCTTTCCAGCCCGGGGATGAGCACGGGGAGGGTTCACACAACACACCTACACACTGCCGCCAACACACTAACATGTCGCAACACACAAGTTTGGAAAGCTCTGGACTAACGTATCAGGGCCTGTCCAGCTTAAATGTTCTCATCAGCATCGCAAAGACAATGAGCTAGGCTGCGGTAAGTGACAGTGCTTTCCACTCGCTGGAGGGAGAGGGCTCTGTGTATAAGAGGTGTGTTTGTGACTTGGGCTGGATGCAGGAAGCCGGAGGCACAGAAACATGTCTGCTCCATGCTGGACTTGGGGCTCCCCTGGAAGCCAAGTAGGGAAACAAGACCTGTTAGGATGTTAATAATGTAAGTCCCTCCATCCTATGCTCAGGTTGTATATCCTAAAGACAACAGTGTCTCCACTGGCCATCATTTCGAGGCAATGAACTCTGGGTAAGCGCAGGCAACCCTGGAGTCTCTTGCCACTTGGAGACTATCACTGCATGCAATGATAACATGTTAAGGGTTGTTAATCCCAATACAGATGAAACACATACAGGGATCTTGACGTGCTCTTGACCAGGTTGGCTTCACGCAGCTGCTCCTTCACTATTTCATTGGAGTCTTCTTCAGCCATGACAATTGCAAGCCAATGCTGATGGAGAAAGACAGCGAGTCATACACATGTATAAGGATACAGTAAGGCTGGATCATAAAGAAGGCTGACCGCCGAAGAATTGATGCTTTTGAATTATGGTGCTGGAGGAGATTCTTGAGAGTCCCATGGACTGCAAGAAGATCAAACCTCTCCATCCTTAAGGAAATCAGCCCTGAGTGCTCACTGGAAGGACAGATCCTGAAGCTGAGGCTCCAATACTTTGGCCACCTCGTGAGAAGAGAAGACTCCCTGGAAAAAACCCTGATGTTGGGAAAGATGGAGGGCACAAGGAGAAGGGGACGACAGAGGATGAGATGGTGGGACAGTGTTCTCGAAGCTACCAGCATGAGTTTGACCAAACTGCGGGAGGCAGTGGAAGACAGGAGTGCCTGGCGTGCTCTGGTCCATGGGGTCACGAAGATTCGGACACGACTAAACGACTAAACAACAACAACAAGGATGGCAGCCAGGGACAGGGATGTGGGGGGAGGGCATAGGCACCGACTCCATGGGGCCTGAGGGGGCCTGAGCCCCCTCAAAAATTCGTTTGGGGGGGCTCTGCCCCCCCAATAATTTGAAAAAATTATTACCGTATTTTTCCCTCAAAAAGAGGAAGCGGCTGCTTTCCTGCATTCTGCCTCAGGGTCTTACTGCCCCCCCCTCTGTTTCCTTGCTGTGTTTGCTCAAACGGAACAAAGAGCAGGGAAAGCCCCTCCCCTCCAGGCAAGCAGGCAGGAGAGAGAGAGAGAGAGAGAGAGAGAGAGAGAGCGCTGGCTGGCTTGGGTGGGTAGGTGAGGGAAAACTTTTGCCTTCCTTTCCTCCCTGCCGTTATACCCCTCCCCTGCATTCTTAGCCAGCTGCTTCTCTGCACACCCCTCTCGTGCTCCTTGTCCGTTCTGTATTTTTCCTTCCCTCCCCACTTAAAATGTGGTTTAAAAGCATGGATCCTCAGGATCTTTGCATTGGGTCACCCCAAATTCACCAACAGATCACATAGCATGTCCATGGCTACAGCCTGCCCCCCAAAAATCACACACCCACTGTTGCCTGGGGCTGCAATGGTGCAAAAACGTGGTTACAAAACATGGATCCACAGGGATCCTCAGGATCTTTGCATTGGGTCACCCCAAATTCACCATCAGATCACATAGCATGTCCATGGCTACAGCCTGCCCCCCCAAAATCACACGCCCACTGTTGCCTGGGGCTGCAATGGTGCAAAAACGTGGTTACAAAACATGGATCCACAGGGATCCTCAGGATCTTTGCATTGGGTCACCCCAAATTCACCATCAGATCACATAGCATGTCCATGGCTACAGCCTGCCCCCCCAAAATCACACACCCACTGTTGCCTGGGGCTGCAATGGTGCAAAAACGTGGTTACAAAACATGGATCCACAGGGATTCTCAGGATTTTTGCATTGGGTCACCCCAAATTCACCATCAGATCACATGTCTGTGGCCACAGCATGAAGCACAAAAATGATACATCATTAATATTCACCGCCCACGGCGGCAGCCAATCGGCTGCCGCAAAGGGCGGGCCCTCACAGGTTCACTTAAGGTCGGGGCAGCCCGGGGCTCGCCCCTTTCGTTCCCCCAGCAGCAGCGGTTTGGAGGTCTTGGGCCCCCCCAATATTTTTTATAAGTCGGTATGGGCCCCCCCAATATTTTTTATAAGTCGGCGCCCCTGGGGGAGGGTTAGACACCCATAACAAACTACACTTCCCAGGATTCTTTGAGGGAAAGGCAGGTTTTAAATGTATGGTGCATGTACGCATCCAAAACAGAGAGACCGATGGGTTGGCCAATGTGACGGGCAAAGGTGGTAGACTTTGAGAGGGCTGTGTTTCATGAGACTGACCTTCTCGGGCGTAGCACGAAAGCTAGCGCTCTTCCATATCGTGTGGAGCCCAGATTGCTTTGACGTGAAGCTGATTGGATCACTGATCCTGCCACTGGCCACATTCAAGACGTAAATGAGACGCAGCCAGCGCTGAAAGATGATGTCCTCTTGCCCTGCAGGGGCACAGAGTTGCAGATAATATTTCCGGCCATTTGCCATCTTCACTCTCAGCTGCCGCTCATTCATGCTATGTACTTGAAACGCCACCAGGTTTAAAGAGATCAACCTGCGGGCAGAGGAAAGACTCAGCCTAGGAACTTCTGAGGTGGTGGTGGTGGTTTCTCTGGGAAGGTTTTGGGGCGATGGAGAGCAGGAGCTGGGTGGCTGTGCTAGTCTCACCTAGTGACTTCCAGGTCTTTAGCCTTTGCCTCTATATCTCTGATGCCTTTTCTCACCCGGGCAATGACCATCATGTCTGGAAGTAGCAAACCTGGACTGCTGGACAAAACGCCAACCATAACTAAATTGGGTTGGTTGTGGATCACGGCATATTCACCCGTCTTGGTTAACTGCATGGAGAGAGGAGGGTAAGGAGTCTTCTAAGAACGGAACAAATGCACGGGTGTTGGGCACCTCAAACAAGCTAGAGCACCTGGAACTGCAGGGAGTAACTAACAGGACATTTCCCCAGCTGTTCCTCAAAGGATGGCCTTCTGCAGGCCTGGAGTCTCTTCAACTCGCTATCAAAACCGGGTGGAAGGAGGCAGAAAATGGTCATTGCCTCTGGCTCCTCCTCCTGTTTGGGCTCCCTGACTCTCTGCCCTATCAGTTCCAATGGGCACCAGCAGTTGCAGATCTTGGGGTCTCACACTTCAGCGGTGCCCAAAATTTGGTGCACCCCACCTCTCATACTCCATTTCTAAATCGTAGTTGTGACATTCCTTGGGTGGGCTCAGCCCCACCAACTGCATTTGCGGGGGGGGGGGGGCTGAAGTCACCTTAGGAGTTGGCACCCCTCCTCCGACAGGGAGCCATGCAAGAGAAATCTCTCCCTTCTGTATGAAAAAAACCCCACTGCCCGGCCATGACCAACGGTCCATCACCTGTAGAAAGGTCCCCTCAAAGATCTCCCCTTCTCCTAATGGAGAATACTCCGGCCTCCGCAGCAGCTGCTTGAGTCTCCCTGTTGCTGAGGACCGGCGCTGCGCAACCCGTCTGCCTCTGCGGGTTTTACGTGGAGCCCTCCTCCACTGACGTTCTAGGAGACAGATTGGGAAATAAAAACAAACAAAAATTAAAAATTAAATCCCACCCTAACCCCTCCCCCAGACTAGAGGCCTCTTCCTTAAAATCACAGACTGCATGCACACACCGTATGTTCAGATTGAATTCCTCCAAAGAATCCCGGGTACTGCAGTTTGTTAAGGGGCTGGAAACTACAGTGGTACCTCGGGTTACATACGCTTTAGGTTACATACACTTCAGGTCACAGACTCCGCTAACCCAGAAATAGTGCTTCAGGTTAAGAATTTTGCTTCAGGACGAGAACAGAAATCATGCTCCGGCGGCACAGCAGCAGCAGGAGGCCCCATTAGCTAGAGTGGTACCTCAGGTTAAGAACAGTTTCAGGTTAAGAACAGACCTCCAGAACAAATTAAGTACTTAACCCGAGGTACCACTGTATAGCTCTGTAAATACAGCTTCCAGGATTTTTCAGGAGGGTGTGTTGCTTTAACTGTGGGGGTAATTCTGTGGTGACATCATCTTTTGTGTTTTAGGTAACATTATTTGAACTCCAATTGTTTGTTAACTGGCTGGATCTTCCCTACAAAAATAATCAAGAAGTATGCCTCAGGAAGTTCGAATGCTTAATTCTTATTGCGATTTAAAAGATGTGGCCGGTGTAACAGTTCTGCAACCTTGATAATTCATCTGGAACCATGATGTTCTCTCTAAAAGTAAGAATTTGGGGGTGGGGAAAAACCATCTGTGGCAATATATGTAAAGAGCAAACATTTCATGGGCGTCAAAATGATGGTAATGTTCATTACAACAGTTTTTAAAGGCTTGTTTTCCCTCTGCCCGCTCTGTTGCTGAATGGAGCTGGTACTTTTACTCCAGGTTAAGACACATTAGCTTTCTTTACACCAGTTTTTGTACTGTACATAGGATTGTTCCCCTAATAATTATTAAATTATCAGGGGGGAAATCTGAAAGTCCTCAAGAGAGGTTTAAATGACACACATGACAACACTTGTATGCTATTTAAGTTGCACCATTGTGGCGTGACTTTGGTCACAAGAAGAGCTGCATGTAAAACACTTTTCAGTTAATATCACATTTTCTTAATGCTTCCTAGCTCAAAGAAAAGAATAAAGTTAAAACATATAGAGCTTTCTGTTATTTTTGGGGAGCGGGGGGGGGGGAGTATGTTTTTGTGTGTGACCAATGTAGCAAACTCAGTCAACATACATAAGTTTCATTGTTCTAAGCTCATCAGATTTCATTCCTAACGTAACATTTCTTGTCAGTTCACCAAGAAAGCAAGCAAAATTATCAATAGGGTCATGAAATGAACTTCTGAGCAAAATTAGAGAAATTCTGAGTCGCCTTGCATGCCACGATTCTGGTTGTTTTGCATGTGTACAAAACGCCTTTTTGGAAAACTGGGAATTTTTCTTTAGAATGCTATAGAACCTGTTAACTATATGTGAAAATCAAAAATGGAGTCTGTAGGTTGACACACCCCACCCAGCTCAACAACTCAGCATCTTAGCTCCTCCTACCTTGAGGGTGTTTGTTCATAGCCGAGTTCCTAGGATCACAAAATGCTGTCTTTTGTGACTTAAAGGGTCAGTGTTCACAAACACCTCGTCTCCACAACTGGTTCACCAGAAACTGATATGCACCCCTCTCCCAATGTAATATAATGTTGGCTTGCAAGCCTCCACATTGTGACATCAGCTGTCCAACAGGGGCCAGGCTGCTTCATTGTTGTCAGGCAGCTGAATGAATAGTAAAAGGGGACAGGGTCAAACATGGACATAGCCAGGCTTTATGATGGAGGGCAGGAATTATGGGGGGGGACAGAAGCGAGCTTATTGCAACATGGTTGGTTGGTTGGTTGGTCAGTTAGTTTTTTTATTTATTTACTTAATTTAGGGGGGCAGATGCAGAAAGTGGACAGGGAAAAGTTCCACTCCCTCTCTAGTATGAGATCCACATCACACATTTAAAGCACACCCAGTGCACATTTAAAGCCCACAACGTCTCCCCCAAAGAATCTTGGGAATAGTAGCTGAAAACCCATTTGCTCCGACTAAGCGTGAAAGAGTGGTTTTCCCCAGTGGGAAAGAGCAGCAGTGAGGATAGCCCCTGCATTGAGCACATCCAGTTCTTGAAAACTCCTCCAGTCGGTGGTGCACTTTGAAGCCTTCTCGGTGCTTAATGGCGGTAGCTGCGATTATCGCAACGCTCCTGTTTCTCTGTAGGACTCGCCTGCTAAAAGGCGTGCTGGTTTTATCAGTGTTGATGTCCATGCCCTTTGCTGGTTCTACTATGTGAGTTGTGTTTCTGGTCATCCCGTAGGAAGGAAAGCCCTCATTTTAGTACTGTAATGTCTGAACATCTATTGAGAAAGGAGCAGATACACACACAAAAAGGTGTGTGTGAGGGTAGGACACCTTTTACAACAAATGGGGAACTTGTGGTGGGAGAAGCCAACAATAAATCCAGTTCGTGTGCAAACAAGAGGATAACCTGATGACAATGATGATGATGATGATGATAGTAGTAATAATAATAATTAAAGCTTTATTAGAAACCAACCCACAGAAATAGACCCTGAGAGGCCGCTGGAGACCCTCACCCTTGGGCGAGACAGACAAACAAGGAACAGCAACCCTGAGAAACTTAACAGTGAGCTGTATGTCCCGGCCGGCCCTAGCATCACTCCAAAACTGCAGCCATGATCTGGTCAGCTCAATAGCACCGGGAACCAATTCAATCAATATTCCGCTTCCAGATCAAAGGCAGCACAGCAGGGAGAGAGCTCCCCCTTCAGGCCTCTCTGAGTAGTGCTGCCTCACAGCCTTCAACAAATCCATGCCTGTAGTTCAAGATTTCCCATGTCTTCTCCTTATGTCTCAACCCGTAGAATCAAAAGTGCATCAAAGAATCACACGTGAAAGGAGGACGGGATGGTGGTGGTGGTTGTAGCTCCAATGCGCTTGGATGCTGCTCCTTTTCCAGATAAACCTAGGAGTCCTGGTTCTTGGCCTTGTGTGCTCTAACTCACCAGGTCTGCTTCCTTCATTCCCAACTGGAACAGAGGCCTCTTCCCTTCTACATGACCCAGGCAGCTGCATTCTGGCTCCCAACCATCTGGCCACTAAGAGGGAAGTTGCTGGTGCTGTATAACCCAGGGAGGCATGAACATAGCAGGGTTCGACAGGGGTGCAGTCCGTATCAGAGCAGGTTGACTTACTGCAAAGCAGCACAGTGCTCCAGTTCCTTAGCAGTGGAAGTGCTTATTTAGAAAGGGGTTGCGGGTAAGGAACCACCCGTTGCAGATCCCCTCACCGTGCAGATTCACAAAAAACAGATCCTGGCATCCAGACGGCTTCTGCTACAATCCTCGGCCTGAGAACATTGCAAAAAGTCATTGCCCCAACCCTCAGACACCAGAGGGTTAAACCCATGGGGAAAGAGGGCAGGAGAGTGAGATGGGAAGCCCACAACCACCAGCGTCTTATCTGTCCACAGTGCAAATCCCTCCTAGGCTGGAGCTGTGCCACACCACCCTGAAGTAGTGACTGTGCCCATCACCAGAGCCTCAGGCCTGCACCTGCCAGACAATGAGGTGGCTTCGCTCGGCTCGGCGTAAGCGTGGGTTCGGGAGGAGCAGGTCGCCGTAGCGGTCGTCAGTGTCATCGCCTGGGTAAGGAGGAAAAAAACAGAGGGCCGAAAGGAGTCAAGAAGACATTGTACCTGGTGCTGGGATAATGGGGCTGGATGCCTATATCCCGTACCCACGTCACACCTGTAAAGTAAGATGCTTACCTATCCGGAAGTTGATATACCCCTCCCCTCCACTTAGCACCAAGCTGCAAGGTTTGCTTGGTGCCTCTTGGCCGTGCGATTCCTTGGTGCTCTCAGAAGAGGATGGGTTCATACACCCTAAAGTAAGCAAAGAACAGACAGAGCTGAAGTTTGCATTTATATATCCACCATTCTCCTCTTGTGGACAGCGATAGTCTGGCTACAGTGATCCTTGCTCCAGTAACATCCCATTTGGACTACTGTAAGTTCCTCGGGGCGAGGACCTGTCCTCTAGTACTCTATTAACTGCACATCTTTGGCATTATCTAAAGAATGGTAGCAGCAGCAGCAGCTTTGGATTCCATGCTCTTAAGTTCTTTTAAGCCACTGAATTCTATTTCCCCCAAAGAACCAAGGAATGGGCATCGATTCCTCCATGCTGGTTACCTGGGACTGAGACAAAGAAGCGAACAGCATCGCGGTGTGCGTGGTAGCTGATCTGGGCTTGCTCCAGAGCACAGTAAGGGATGCCAGTGGGAGAAGACGTTTCCGAGCTCCCAGCAAATTCTATGAGAAACCAAGAGAGAAAATTCACAGAAATAGCCACCAGGAAACTCTGCTATGTATACACTTGCAGCTGCACTCGCTCTCCCTCTCCCTCTCCCTCTCTCTCTCTCTCTCACTCACACACACAGGTGCTCACCTGAGATGAAGGGCAGGGAAATGATGGTGCCGCCAGAGGTGCCAACCCACAGCCGTTTCCCAAAAGCGCCAAGTGCTGAGATGTTCATGGCTAAACTAAGACTGTTCGGCCCTGGAGAGTGAGGAGGAAAAAAAGAAGGAATTTTCCATTAAACAGGCAGGAGATTCCAAAACTAGGGTACCTGGATCCTAGTCATCTAGTCCAACCCTCTGCAATGGAGGCATCTCAACTAAAGCAGATGGCCATCTGATCTCCCATGAAGGAGAGCCCAGCTGCCCCATTTGGTGAGCCATTGAACTGCAAGTGGCAGCTTCACAGTGAGGCACCCCCAAAGCCCAGGGCTGGCCATTGGCTCCTCCCAGGCAGGAAGAAGCATGTGAGGCCTTCCTGTTCCAAGGTCTGCCTGCTCTCTGGCCTGTTCCTGTATCCTTGGTTATTCTTTGGCGCTGATTTCTGGCTTGCTTTTGTCACTTGCACACGACTACTGTGGTGGGAGTGCACTGGAACCGGAGTAAATCATAAAATAGACACAGCCTTCCTCTTTGGTCCCCCTTGGGACTAATGGCTGGTTCCCAGCTCCTGACTCACCTCGGACTATTGCCCATGACCCAGCCCAGATACTGATGCACAGGAGGAAGCAGCAGGATGCCCCTCTCAGGCCTGAGAGCCTTCTATTAAAAGCTTCCTGCCCTCAGAAAACCCTCCTGTCCTGGACGTTCTCCCTGCAGTCTGCTTCTTTGCTCTCCTCTGCCAAGGCTTGTTTGTGGCTAATCCAACAGCTTTGCCTTGCCAACTCCTTCCCGGATGCTACAGTGTCCCTGCATTCTGCTCAGAGTCCCACCCAAAGCCCCCAAGTCATGGTGGCCATTGACACTCACCAAGCATGCGGCTGACGTAGGGCCCCAGCTCCACTTCCTGCAGCGGCTGGCCAGTCTCGGCATGGAGGAGGCGCAGGGTGGACTCCAGGCGAACCGAGACCCAGATGCCGTTGCCGGCGGCTGCCATGTGCCGCACCTGGCTTTCAGGGTGTGAAGTCACCTCAAAGTACCTCTGGGGGGAGGAAGAGAAAGTGGGTTGCAACAGGCAGCCTGGATTCAAGACCCCGACCCACACCCACAACATTTACATCTAGATTTTGCATCTCAACACTTCTCCAAGTTGTGCCAGCTAGCAGTTGTTCCTCGGGATCTACCCATTTCAATAAAGGTGAAGGTAAAGGTACCCCTGCCCGTGCAGGCCAGTCATGTCTGACTCTAGGGTTGCGCACTCATCTCCCTTAAGAGGCCGGGAGCCAGCGCTGTCCACAGACACTTCCGGGTCACGTGGCCAGCGTGACGAAGCTGCTCTGGCGAGCCAGCACCAGCGCAGCACATGGACACGCCCGTTTACCTTCCCGCTATAAAGCGGTCCCTATTTATCTACTTGCACTTAGGGGTGCTTTCGAACTGCTAGGTGGGCAGGAGCTGGGACCCAGCGGCGTAGCGTGGGTTGTCAGCACCCGGGGCAAGGCAAGTAATTTGCGCCCCATAACCCGGGGCAAGGCAAGCAATTTGCGCCCCTAACCCCTAACCTGCCGCCGCTGCCAGCTTCTTGCTGCTGCCTGGGCCAGGTATTCACAGTTCTACAAATCTTTGGCGCTGGCTTGCTCCATTAGTTTAACTTGGGGGGGGGGTGAGAGAGAGATTGCAATCGTGCTATGTGCACCGAGAGGGGGGGCACGGTTGTAACGCAGTGGGGGGGGGAGAGAAGAAGAGAAACTAGCAGGAGAACCTTGATTTCCCTCTGCAGCTCTGTGGGGAAGGAGGGCGCAGACTGGGCTCCTTCCTCGCCACAAGATCCCTCGGCTGGCCGGGCCCAGGCCCCGCGGGGCTCCTCCGCGCTCCCCTCTCCCGGCCGGCAGCGCCTGCAAAGGCTGCGGGTTCCGCTGCACCTCCGTCTCTCTTTCCACTGGTAGCGAGAGCGGGTGGGAGGAGGCCACCCGGGAGCCGGAAATGGGCGCCAAATAAGGAGAGCGGGGGCCTGGATCCTGGCCTTGTTTGGCGCTTCCCCTCGGCCGGTCGCCCAGCCAAGCCCGCGGCGGCGGTGAGGCGATGCCCGCGCAGGGGGGCGCCCACCCCTCGGCCCCCGCCCGGCACTGCCGCCCCAGCACCTGCCCGCTCCTCCCAAGGGGCCTCCTCTCCCTCCCGCCTCATCGCAGCAGTCCTCGCGGGGCGGACAGGCTCGACTCTCCCCTCCCTCTTGCGCCCCATCCCGCGCCCGATCCTGGCCAGGCTCCGGCTCCGGACCTCCTTGCTAGCGCCTGCTACTCCCCCTGGTCACCCAGCCCGACCCCTCCTCCCAAAGGAGCTGAGCCCCGAGGCTCTTCGGCGACTCTGGAGGTGGCGAGTGCGCCCCCCCAGATGTTGCGCCCGGTGCGGCCGGCACCCCTTGCACCCCCCACGCTACGCCACTGCTGGGACCGAAAGACGGGAGCTCACCCCGCCGTGGGAATGCGAACCGCCAACCATACGATCGGCAAGTCCTAGGCACAGAGGTTTAATCCACAGCGCCACCCGCGCCCATTTCAATAGGAATGGCCAAAATTCCAGACTTTTGTAATGCATTAGTACTTTTGCCTGACAGGCTTGTTCCAATTAATTTCACAGTTTTATCTGTCTTATGTTTCAATTCTTTGTTCAGTTTCTTTTTTCCCACTCTGTAGAGTTTATATGCTTTTGCTTCTTGCATTTGTCCTAAAACCCAATAAAAACATTAATTAAAAAAAAAGAGAGAACAGCCAAAATGAATTCACCGGCTAGTTCTTGTAGTGATACTGTTCTAACACCGATACACAGAATGATCCTGGCCATTTCAAACTACCATTTTTACACCATAAAACCAGCCATGCAAGTCTCTGTGGGTTTCAGCCACCGCCTCAAGCTGCCTGAGGGGCACACTCACCTGGATGCGAGCAGTGCGAGGATCCAGCACATAGACTCTGTTCCCATATCCACACCAGAGCCGGTCAAACACAGGGATGGCACAACGAATGGAGCGCCGTGGCCGCCCCAAGTCAAGCAGGCGTGGGGAGCGCAGGTCCCAGTTCCGGACTGAGGAAGACAGGGATTAGGTGAAACCCAGGACCTGAGCTGTGGGGAAGGCAGGGCAGGGCAGGGAGGAATGAAAGGAGCAGGACGTACCTGTGTCTCGGTGGAAAATGGCCAGAGATCCGTCCCCTAGAGCAGCTGCTACACGGCCCTGGGTGTGGCTGAGACAAAAACAGCAGAGTAAGGTCTCATCTGCACTGCACTCTGTCATACCACTTTAAACAGCCATGGCTTCCCCCAGAGAATCTTGGGAAGTGTAGCTTATTGAGGATGCTGAGAGTTGTTAGGAGACGGCCTATTCCCCTCACAGATCCTTCACAGTTCCCAGAGTGGTTGAACTGTCAGTCCCTCTTCCCAGGGAACTCTGGGAACTTTAGCTTCCTCTCAGCACCCTTAACCTTAGGGGGGAAACTATGGCTGCTTACAACGATGTGACATTGCTTTAGCGTAGATGGGGGCCTAAAACTAAGGAAAGTCGCAACAGCACCAGCATGGGAAGGCAGGCGACATCCACGAGGGGTAGGCAGTGGGGCTCCACAGCATTCAGAGAGAGTGATGGAAGTCTGCATACTCACACAATACAGTGGACGGCATCCTTCAGCTGCACTTTGCCCTGGCAGCGGCGCCAGTCAGTCTTGGCGGAGTGAATATAGATGCTGCGGGGGGGGGGGGGAGATGCAGTCAGCCTCCGAAGGTAACACCACCTGAGCCCTCCTGATGACCAGCCCAACCCCCAGCACAGCTCCAGGCCTGCTCCCCCATCCCTCCCTGAAAAGACCTACAGTGGCTCCCAGTACGTTTCCGAGCACAATTCAAAGTGTTGGTGTTGACCTTTAAAGCCCTAAACGGCCTCGGCCCAGTATACCTGAAGGAGCGTCTCCACCCCCATCGTTCTGACCGGACGCTGAGGTCCAGTGCCTCACGGTCCCCTCACTGCGAGAAGCAAAGCTACAGGGAACCAGGCAGAGGGCCTTCTCAGTAGTGGCGCCTGCCCTGTGGAACGCCCTCCCCTCAGATGTCAAAGAGATAAACAGCTACCTGACATTTAGAAAACATCTGAAGGCAGCCCTGTTCAGGGAAGTTTTTAATGTGTGACATTTTGATGTATTTTTAATCTTTGTTGGAAGCTGCCCAGATTGGCTGGGGAAACCCAGATGGGCAGATGGGCAGGGTACAATTATTACTATTACTGTTGTTGTTGTTGTTGTTGTTGTTATTAACTGCTCTCATCAGCCACCAGCATTTCGGTTCCGACTGTTGCATCTCCTGAGGATGCTGGGCACGCTCAGTGTAAATAAACCTGGCGGAAACCCAGGGGATTGTCAAATATGGCAGCCGAAACGATGGTGGTGGTGGCGGTGGCAGCAGCAGCAGCAGCAGCAGCAGAAGAAGGGCAGGAAGCTGTTCCTGGTGGTTGGAGTTGGTGGGAGCAGGAAGAGGCAGAGGTTGGCCAGAGAAGCTCAACAAATCTGATGGCAATCCATTCAGGAACGGGGGTTTACCCCCACCTCCCATTTCTTCCCCCTTCAACCCTGCTGGGTGTCAATTACCAGCCCTCCTGGGTGCCAAACCACACAGTGGGTTCTGTGCCAACCGCCTCCATCTCCAGCACTTCATCCTCGCTGTCGGATCCGGGCGCCAGGGGGTCTTCGAGGATCTCTGGCTCTCGCTCAGGACTCTCACCACCAGGCACAGCGAGGCCTATGGAGGAAGAACGGAGAAGGCAAAGCAGCCTTCCTCAGGGAGCACAGAAACAGCTTAGGAATCCTACAAGGCAGGGCCAAGGAGAACCTTTTCGGCACAGCAGGTGAAATCTTTATCTAACTGCACATAGGCCTATCAACCTGCCAATCATCTGGAGTGATAATGAGGAGTCCTGCCCAGCTTTCAAATTTGGCCTGTAGGATTGCGGGGAGATACTAACCAATAAAGCTGCACCAAGCATGATTGAAGTCTCCACTCATCAGCTGTTGAGTGAGAGGTTGCTTAATCCCTAGTATCCCTGGTCCCTTTGAGGAACTGGTGGGTGAAGACAATACAGGATTGAGCCCTGCCCACACCTGTCAGCTGATGTCGCCCACCCATCATAGTGATATCAGCTGATTGAGAGATGGATGTGGTTTTGGAAAAATGGCACCATGAGCCAAATCCCCTCCACCAGGCCAAAGTTTTCCCACCCATGCTATAAAATCTCAATGGACACACAACTTCAGTCCAAAATCTATGGTGCTTGCAGTCTAAAATATGTATAGTTGGGAAAGTTTTGTGTTCTTGAAGCTCGGCTACAGCTAGGAATAAGGATTAATAGGATGAAGTCAAGGGCCAAGTGGAAAAGGTGTGTTTTGAGATGCGATAGAAGGAAGAAAGAGAGGTGGCACCAGGTGCAAATCTCAAGGAGGGAGCTCCACATGTAGGAGCAGCAGGAGAGACAAGAGTCATTGCCAGGGCTGGGTTGTGAGGGTATCAGGTGCCATGAAACAAGACAGCAATGAGGACCAAAAGGCAGAACCAAAGCACAGGACTAAAGAACAAGCCAATCGGCCTAAGAGCCTAAGTGTGCATGTGTGTGTATTAAGAGACAGTATTAAATGATAGCTTTTCCTTCCTTGCACTGACCAGGCACGCATGCGATGGAGAGGACGTGGACTCCAGGCAGCACGAAATGTTCCAGGAGCTGGTTTGGGTTCTGGGCATCAAATAGAGTCACTTCGCTTGCAGAGTGGGTCCCTGAGGCCACCCACAGCCGAGAGCTGTGATGAGAGGCGCCCTGGAAGAGAAAGAAGCAGAGGGATCAGCAAGACATTGTGGGCCTCGACCAGCCTCCCTCCCTTTTATGCTGCCGTGCATATACACACGCACACACACACAAACATGCCCTTGACAATCCCTAAACTTCAGCCTTTGTACCCGTTTTGTCACTTCAGCTGACAAACACGCACATATGCCTAGGCTAGCCAGCCAGCCAGGCAAGGACATTTACACAACCTGGGGAAGTGTGTCTCCTTCCTCCCCACTCCCCTCCCATCCTGTGTTCAAGTTCTCCATGCACAGCAGCAGGTTCAGCATGTGGGTGGGCAACGAATGTTTCTGGACTTAAATCTGAAGGGGCATCATAGAACGGCTGAGTTAAGAACTCCAAACTGCAACCATGTCTTGTTTGCCAATACAGTGGTACCTCAGGTTATATACGCTTCGGGTTACATATGCTTCAGGTTACAGACTCCGCTAACCCAGAAATAGTGCTTCAGGTTAAGAACTTTGCTTCAGGATGAGAACAGAAATCGTGCTCCGGCGGCACTGCAGCAGCAGGAGGCCCCATTAGCTAAAGTGGTGCTTCAGGTTAAGAACAGTTTCAGGTTAAGTACAGACCTCTGGAACGAATTAAGTACTTAACCTGAGGTACCACTGTATATAAATTACAAAAACAGAACAAAACAAGCCACTGAAGTGTCTTACAATTTTATGTGTGCATGATTATAACAATGAAAACATGAAATAAATGGAAAGCAGCATCAGAACAAAAACACAATACTGAGAAAAGTCAGAGGAAAAACCACTAACTTACTGAAGGGGATACACATCATTTCTCATGTGTTACCAGTGCTGGATATCTGTTCTAGTCACTACTTCTTTCTTGCTAATGGTTCCCTGCCCCTCTAAATGCATTAATGCAATAATCCCAGCCCATTCTCATCAACTTGCTGCTATAAAAATGTGCCTATTTAGTATATATTTTGGCTCCAATGATCACCAACTGTAATTCTTGAATGGCAATCTATATACTTGCCACTTAACACATCTGATGAAGTGGCCTCGAGTCCACAAAAGCTCATGTCATAATAAATTTGTTAGTCTTTAAAGTGCTAAAAGACTCTTGCTGCAGGAGACAAACATCTCTCTGAACTGAAAAAAGGTAAAAAGGTAAAGGACCTCCAACAGTTAAGTCCAGTTGCAGACGACTCTGGGGTTGCGGCGCTCATCTCACTTTACAGGCCGAGGGAGCCGGCGTCTGTCCGCAGACAGTTTTTCCGGGTCATGTGGCCAGCATAACTAAGCCACTTCTGGTGCAACGGAGCACCAAAACCAGAGCAGTGCATGAAAACGCCATTTAACTTCCTGCCGGAGCGGTAACTATTTATCTACTTGCAATGGTATGCTTTCGAACTGCTAGATTGGCACGAGATGGGACTGAGCAACGGGAGCTCACTCTGTCACAGGGATTCAAACTGCCGACCTTCTGATGGGCAAGCCCAAGAGGCTCAGTGGTTTAGACCACAGTGCCACCCGTGTCCTGCTCTCTGAACTGAAGGTCAGCCTAAATGAGCAGTTTTCACTTCACACACACCAAAACAACACACCAAAAAAAAAAAAAACACCCAACCCTGAAAAGGGAAGCTTAAGTGAGAATTCTTAAGCAAGAGTAAAACCAATAATGATGATGGAGATGATGATGATGATGATACTTACGGTTTCTGCTTCTTCTTGAGTCTCAGCACCAACTGATGCTGCAGCACACCAGAGCTACAATGAGAGAGAGGCAGGCATGACATTGAGATCTGCTGGCCCCCTGGTAAAAGGAGTCGCTTTCCATACAAGAATGACACCTCACCCTTCCCAATTGCAGCCAGAAACCTTTGCCACAGGAACTACAAATATGCCACTTTAATAAGCCTTAAGCTTTTTCTGGGCCTGCCAGCGTACTTGCCCACACAGGAACTGCCCAGAGTCTCTGCAGGGTTTGGTCTCCTTCCACTCACCCTTCAGAGGGGCTGATAACTCAGCTGATGCCAACGCCACTGGATCACGTGAATCACTCCCAAAGCAGACATGCAGCTGGGTAGCCTGTCCTCAGAGGAGGCTGCCCGCTACCTCTCTGGACGAATCCCTGCTCTGAACTCAGCCACTCTTCCTCCTACGCCTACTCAAACTACCGTACTTTTCCGTGTATAAGACTATGTTTTTTTCTTTAAAAATCATTCTAAAAAGTGGGGGTCATCTTATACATGGGTGGACGTTTGATTGGTTGCTGCCAATGCTGTCAGCGGCTATTGTGCGAGTTATTGGTTGCTGCATCAGTGGGTGGTGCTGATTGGCTGACGCTCCGGCAGTTGGGTGGCCGACTAGCAGCTTCTGTTGGCGATGGGACAGATGGGAGGCAGATTTAGCTCAACAACTGTGGGAAATCCTCTGCAAAAAAAGCTCAACAAACAACTCTGTGGCATCTCCCCCCATTTTCTTAAATTTGAACCCCTCAAAATAGGGGGCATCTTATACATGGGGGCGTCTTAAAGACAAAAAAGTATGGTAACCCCTTTTTGGCACTTTACAGCAGGAAAACCACACCATTTTCCTAGAGTGGCCTCAGATTTCAATTCAGTGGTGCAGTGGTTAGAGTGCCATTGGGAGACCAGGGTTCAAATCTCCACTCAACCACATGAAATCCACTGGATGACCTTGGGCCAGTCACTGTCCCTCAGCCATAAACTACCTCACAGGGTTGTTGTAAGGATAAAATAAGGGCAGGTGGAGAAGCATGTATGTCATCTTGAGCTTACTGGAAGAAAGGTGGGATACAAATGCAATAATAGTAATAATAATAACTCAGGGGGAGGGGGGGAAACATCCCAAGCTATTCAGCATTTGGAAACGCACTGCTTTGTTACCTTTGTATTGGGGTCCTTCTGGTCTAGCATCCGTAATTGTGCGAGCACAGGTACGTCGGCGGCCCCTGAAAGGGGGTCAGAGCCCTGCAGAGAAAATGTGGCTGGATTTTAATGTGTGGAGACTCGCTGCAAGAGTGGCCAGTTCAAAACTAAGGTCTGATCCCATGACTGGGATGGAACAAGGCAAATGTATAGTCTAAAGCACCACACTGTACAATAGGGCCGAATTCAGTGGACCCCATTTCCTAGATGGAATTTGTTTATTTGCTATATGCCAAAAATGGTTTCTAAGCAGTTCACAACTATGAAAATCAGTGTGTGAATCGAAATACCCAACAACAGATCCATTGGGGGCAGTAAAACATCCTTAATAAAAAATATACAATAAAAACAAATGAACAATTGAAAGTCTAACAATGAAAAAACAGTTCAAGCAATAACATCAGGAGTTCAGTTCTGGGAAATGCTTGCCCAAACCGGTGTGTCTTCAGGAGCCGGCAGGATGCCAATGCTGATGGTGATTGTTATTTATTAATTTTAGACCATCACTCCATTGTCAAATGCGGGGAAATTGTTGCACACTGTCTGGTATGATAAAATACACACACACACACACACACACACACACACACACACACACACTGCTGCATTTACCTTTTTCCTGACCTGGTTTGAAAAGACAGTACTTGAGGACCTAGCCTTTGGCATGGGATTTCCATAGGGTCAGATACCTTGCTGCCCCTGCTAGAATGCTCACCTGGAACGCAGGCGGCTGGCTCCACCCATGGATCTGCGCCCGACCATGCTCCTGCCAGATGTGGGAGCGGATCTCACGGTACAGCTCTCTCCGCTTCTGCTGAGGGGAGGTGTCGGCTCTGCGGATATAAAAGCCAGATATAGTAGGGGGCAGCAGAGCGCTTCCAGTGACAACCCTGCGTCCAGTTGCAACCAGGGGAAATGCTCAGGTTTCAGATGGATTTACCCAGATGGGCCTGCATGCAATTGTTGCCCAAAGCGGACTTTTTCCAGAGACCCTGAAGAGCTGCTGTTGGCCTCTGCTGGGCTAGATAGATCCAATTAGCAGACTCCGTATAAAGCCTCTTCATTTTATGTAGAGTGAGCCCACAAGGCACACTCTGAAAGCAGAAGGCTCCAGGGTTCAAGCCAGGGCGTCTCCAGTTAATAAAAGGGATCTAAGGTCTTGGGGTCGGGCAACATCTCTGCCCAAGACACTGGAGGGTTGTTGCCAGTCAGAGTAGACCAGGCATGGGAACCCATTGGCCCTCCAGATGCTGCTGAACTACAACTCACATCAGGCCCTGTATGTATGGCCAATGGCCAGGGGTGATGATTGCTGTAGTTTGGCAACATCTGGAGGGCCAAAGGGTTCCCCATGTGTTATGTACTAAGCTTGGATCCTAGAGCAATAGGCAAGTAGGATCCTAGAATGCAACAACTGATTGGCTTGCAGGAAAAGACCAATCAGGCTCCAGGAGGAAGTTAATAAGCCTGTTAGGCTGGTAGGATCCTAGAATGCAACAACTGATTGGCCTGCAGGAAAAGACCAATCAGGCTCCAGGAGGGAAGCAGAATCAGGCAATCAGACGGGACTCATTGTGTAAATAATGTATATAAAAGCCTGAGGTGGGGGGGGGGCAATTCAATCACTGTTTTACAAGCTGCAATAAAGAGCATGAAATCACTACTGGACTCCAAGTATATTTTACCATGCCTGGAGGAGACAATACTGAGCTGGACAAACCAATGGTCTAACCTGGCATCAGGGAGCTGATGTCAGCCTGTGCTGGACTAGATGGATCCACTAGCAGCCCAACTCCATATAAAGGGAGCAACAGGTTCCCAAGAGATGATGGGATTGCAAAATCAGCTTATGCACTCTCTGGCTCCTACCTCTCCCCCTGCAAGGCAACTGCCACACAACTTACTCGTTTGGCGAGGTAGCTCGTGGGATGTATCTCAAGGCTGGAGACAGCTGCCCTCCATTCCTTCCCAATTCATTGCGGCCGCTGGGGCTGGACCGGGCCCTCCCGGGTGGCAGCGGGGACGCAGGAGCCCTCTCTGGGGAGTCCGAGGGGCTAAATAAGCGATCGAAACTGCAGGAGGAAAATACAATGCGTTCAGGGGAAATGAGGAGGGAATGGCAGGGGGCACTGTCAGTACTCGGTTTTGAAAAGTAAATCAAAATTCAACAGAAAGAAAAGGGGTTTTTGCACCAAGAATGATGGAACTGTGATCTGTCGGAACCAGACTAAAAGGAGCCCACAGATTGTTTGCCTGCAGAGTTCTGTTTGACTTTGGTCCAAGGCAGGGCCATTGTTATGAATGGCAAGGAAGGTTCTCTCACAAGGACATAAGGAGAACTCTGATGGATCAGGTCAGTGGCGCATGTAGTTCAGCATCCTATTCTCACAATGGCCAATTGGGTGTCTATGGGAAGCCTGCAAGCAGGAGTTAAGTGCAACTTCCACTCTCCCCACTAGTGATACACAGCAACTGCCTCTGACAATGGAGACAGAACACAGCCATTATGCCCAGCATCTGCAAACTAGTAGCCTTCACTAGGCATTGCTCCCTTGCACACTTTCAAACTAATCCATGCAGCCATAACGTCTTGCTAAGGGAGAAAGAAATTTCTCAGGATGCTAAGTTGTATGCCCAATATCAAATGTCAAAGCAGAGTATGTCAAGGCAGAGTATGCACAGCTGCAGCTTCAGGGGCAGATCTTAGACGGCACCTACATTTTCCAGAAAGAGGATTTTTTCATCTGAACAGCTTGTTCCTCCCGCGAAGCCCTGAGAAGAGAGAAACAATTGCTTTAAGGCTGCCACCATGCAGTGACTCCCTCCATTAGCCATTAGTTCAAGGCTGGAAAAAGGGGAAACAGGCAACCCAAACCATTTGCACGACTGGCTCCCTGATCCTCTGTTAATACTCAGGGCACCTAAGAGCCATTTGCCTCCTCGTGTCTGAGTGACAAACTTGTGTTTTGAGTCTATAATCCTCCGTTTAAATCTCACCTCTCCAGAGTGTATTTCTATAAGCCAATTTTCTCCTGGCTTCCATTCTGACCTGCTTCCCTCCCGCCCAGTTTGTACTATGGGAAAATAATTATTGGCTGGGCAGCCACAGAGTGACTGATTACCCTGAGCAGCTTCAAGGATTGGGATATGGAATCTCTGGCCCTCTGAACACCAATGGATCACAACTCCCATAATCTCTGAGCTTGGGGCTGATGGGAGCTGGAGTTCAACAACATATGGAGGGACACAGATTCCCCATTTCTGGTTCCAAGAGAATGGAATGAGCAGGTTGCCTGCAGTTGCTGGTTTCTCCCAAGAGGGAAAAGACTCTGCTAGCAGTAGTGGGGTGGGACTTAATGGATAATATGGTGTCATTCGTGATGCTGCTGAGTCTCCTAATTCCCTGCCTCACAACAGAAGCCTCCGTGACTCGTCCTTCTTACCTCCAGGGCTTTTTTTTAAAGCTGGAACTCGCAGGAACTGAGTTCCGGCACCTCTCAGGTGGGTGCCATTGCCATTCTAAGAGAACAAGGCAGGCGTTCATGGTGAGTCTAGAAAAATAGCCACTGCTCACCTCCAACATTAAGGGGTGGGCATTAAGACCCCTCAGAAGTACTAATTCCCTTCCTTACTGCTGCACTGGCAGCAGGAAGAGAGTCCTCTCCCTTCTTCTCCAGTCCTAACTCCCTGGCACTTGGGGTGCTGTTTGGGAAGGATGACCAGAAAGGAAGAGAAGCCTCTTGCTGCTCTGCTGCTAGAGCGAAGCAAGGAGGGTTAGGGGAGGGATTTCGACTTCCCACCATGCCACATGGCAAGCTCCAACAAGGCTCACAGTCACTGAGCTGTTTTCAGACAATTCAAAAAGAAAATGGCTCAGCAGGGCAAATCAAACTGAGGGAGAGGGTGGCCTGCCACACAGAGTCTTAAGTTAGGTTATGGGGTCACAGACCCATCTGCCTCCCCCCCCCAGCCCCAAGCCGTAAACCTCGGCGCCACTGACCTTAGCAGCTCCGTGCGCCGAACAGCTTCCTGCAGCTCCATCAGCCTCTCCTTATAGAGGTTGCGCTCCATCACCACACGAGCCATCTCAGCCCGGGTGAACCGCTGAGGCCGGGACAGGCCTCCTTCAGCCTGCTGAGGAAGAGGGCAGATCCTGCCTCAAAGGCACACAAATGCCACTCCCATAAATCTGACCCCCACCCCTCCCCTGTCTAGTTACAGCCCTGTAGAAGACCCTTTCTGCACCCCCATCCCTCAGCCTTCAAGCGAAAGCTGCCCCCCTCCGGCCTGTCACAACATCCTTGCAGAAGGTGCTCTGGTTACCTCCCCGTCCTCACTAGAACGTCTCGATTCCTGAAACTCCTGCCGTATCCTGGAAAGAGAAAGACGGACGACTGAAATTTGGGCTCACTCGTTTATTTTTTAAAATAATTAATTGTAGGCCAGTGTCTCAGGGAGAGGGGATTCCATCTTCCCTTCTAATAAATGCTCACGTTGTTGGTCACACATAAGAACATAGGAAAAGCCTGCCAGTTCAGGCTAATGGCCCATATGGTCCCATATCCTGTTCTCGCAGTGGCCAACTGGGTGGGAAGCTGAGCACAACAGCAATCTCCACACACACACACCTGGCAGTTTCCAGAAACTGGCATTCAGAAGTAGAGGCAGAGCATAGCCATTGTGGCTAGGGATTGTTGATAGCCTTATCTTCTGACCAGCTCAATACATGCACAGCAGAACACACACACACACACACACACACACACACACACACTTCTTTTAATGCATGCCAAACAATGGTTAGGCTGCAGTAACCAACGCCTGATAGGTACACAATGATTTGTTAAGTAATTCCAATAAAGCCCTAGCACTTCTTGAGCTCAGCTGCACTTGTTCAGAGGAATAGGCTAGTGTAGAAAGATTCGGGTTTGTCTCAAGTGCTTAGGGAGAAACACACAAATACATAGACTACCTTAATTATATTATTATTAATCATTATTGGCAGTATTGCTATAGTTATTGTTGCTGTCAGATACTCTTATTATTGTAGCTTACTGTAACTACTTAACAGCAGTGTTTCTTCAGCTGTTTTTGAACTACAATTCCCATCATCCCTGGCCCTGCTAGCTAGAGATGATGGGAGTTGTAGTCCAACAAGAGCTGAAGACCCAAGTTTGGGAACACACTGCTTCACAGCATCAGGATAAAGACACTACAATATAATCCTAAGAATACAAACAACACAGGCTGTTAAAGCATATAACACAACCTGCATGAAGAAAACTGGACTGTATTTTCCTACATTAGATGTGTATTGGGTTAGAGCATTTACAACTCTTAGGATTTGGCTCTCATAAGGCAGCATATAATGATTTCATAAATGATGCTTTTTGTTAGAGACCACGAGTGAGCGGCAATGTCCAGAGTGCTGGGTAGGATCAGGATCAAATCCCCACTCAGCCACAAAGCTTACTGGTTGAAATTGGACCATAAATTCTCTCTCTCTCTCTCTCTCTCTCTCTCTCTCTCTCTCTCTCACACACACACACACACACACACACACGGTCTAACCTACCACACAAGGTTGTTGTGAGGATAAGGGGGGGGGGGGACAGGAATGTGACCTCTGAAAGAATGGCTAACTCAAAACACATTGGGATTTGTCTGCATTGCTAACTTTGCCGGGGAGGAGTTGTTCCTGTGTACTACTAATTTTGAGGTGCCCCTCTCCTTTTTTTGCCAGCGCAGACAGCAGGTGGTGGAATCAAGATGGCTGCCAAACGCCAGGGAGGGCAGTTTACAAGGCCTTACCTGATCAGTTCCAGCTCAGCCTCCTTCAGCTGGGCTTGGCAGCGGCTCAGGGCCCCCAGGGTTCCTTCACGCTCCGCCCGTAACGACTCGCGCTCTTCGGTGAGCTCCTCTACGCGGGCGATAAGATGGCGACGGGCTGTATCCAGAGCAGTCCTGGAGGTGGGACCATGAGGAACAGCAAGACTTCAGCCTGGGACTGGCTACAATGGCCCAGGAAGAGGTGGAGGGCCTGATCCAAGAGGGAAAGCAGGCGGGCCAGGGGAGAGAAGCAGGCCAGGCCTTGGCCCATTTCTCTGCCTGCCAAGCACCCTTGACAAGGACCTTCCTTTCTAAGAAGCTCCAGCTCCCATCAAGATATATAAAGACCCATAGACAGTTCAGGACCAGGGAAATTGAGAGGTGGCTTTATCCCTTAGCAGGGTCACTGCATTCTGTAGGAGAGTTTCTCCCTCAACTTCCAAAGAGATCAGAAGCTGCTTCTATCTGTACTTTCTGGAACCAAATGAATGCGTTTTTTCATTTTCTTTTGGCAAGCTTTTCCAGCTGGATGCAAAAAGTCTCTGCCTTAGGTTTCAGAAACAATACAAAATGAACACCTACCTTGAGTTGTTGGGGGCATTTTTGTACTGTTTTTATAATTATTTTCAGATGGTTTGTAAGGCGCCTTGGCACACACGTAAAAGGAGATTCATAAATCAAAACAAACAAACAAACGTTATCGCTTTAGGCTGGTCGCTCTTACCGTGCCTCCTGTAGCTGAGTGTTTTCTGCCACTAGGGTTTCCAAGGCATCCCCTGAAAAGATGGTCAAGCATGGACACTGCTGAGCTACTAGGACACAGGTAGAAACCTTAACTCCCCACAGGCTGGGGAACTATGGGAGGCAGGTTTTCTGAATTAAAATTGGGGTGTGGGGGGAGCTAGGACTCCTGGGTTCTCTAGGAAAGGAACAAGGTCCCAGGCAGGACAAGGAGGTAGAGAGGGGTGGGGGGGAGGTGGGAGTTTCACCTACCCTGCAAATCGGCACCGCCGTCCATATCGCTGAGGAGTTCAGGACTGAGGCCCGAGACCTCGGCGAAAAGGGACACCGTGTTGCGCTCAAGGGTGTTACTCCGGGGGCTGAGAGACAGACAGACAGACAAATAGACAGACAGGAGTGCCCACCCGCTCCTAACCTGGCAACAACACACACCCACATCTGACGTCACAGTAGACAGAAACCAGGGGTGGGGCTTTTTTTTTTCTAAGGAGACAATGAACACAGAGAAGTCCTCCTCAGCCTCGTTTGCCAAACTCAGGGATGTGTGGCCCTTCAAAGCAGTGAGCAGGATAACCAGAAGAGCTAACTCTCCCGAAATTAAAACACCTGTGGGGAAGTGGGGAGGGAATAGATGGGACAATGGAGGATTAGAGGACAGTGTGGGCATGCTGTGGTCGGAGGACACAGGAAGGAGGAGCCTAGCTGTTTCTTCACTCCAGTGAAGGAGCATCCATGTTCAAGCGCAGACCACTCAGGCTCTGCCCACCTGCGCTTTCTGCTCAGAGGCTTAATAAGTAGACACATCCCTCTTACCTGCTTGGCTGCTTTTGCTCCAGTCCCAGTTCTGGAGTGGAGCTCAGGAGATCGTCCAAGTCCAAGCGCCGCTGCAGAGTGGGAGAGGCTGACAAGAGAAGGTTTTGGGGGCGCAAACGCAAAGCACATTAATTTTTCTATATTATTATCCCTTGTTTGTTAACCTCTACACAGTCCTTTCCCTACTGAAAATAATCTAGAAAAACAAGAAAAGCATTGCTCCTTTGGGCAAGGGCCTATCTGGCATTTTGTTGCCTGCATGCAGAGAAAATTCCTGTTGTTATAAGAATAAAGAGGGTCAGGCAGGTCCCTGCCCCACAAGAGCGTAAAATCTAAATGCTGGCAGTGGTGGAAACGACTCTGGCAGGGGTGTGGAAGAGGCCCAGCTTACAAGGAACAAAAGCCCAGTAAAAATGTAAAATATATAGCACAACTCAAGAACCGGCACGCTACTAACTCATTAGGCTGCAGCAGAGAACCTGAGGCCCAGAGACCAAATATGGCCCACTGGTCCTCTTCGGCTTTCTTGGTCACACCCACACCACTAGCCACACCCCCTCACTCCCCCCCCCCGCCCATACCCTCCTCAAGTTATTTTCTCTGGCTTAGCCACACCAAGACGAAACAGAGTCTCCCCATTCATACCATCCTGTTCCGGCTGCACCATTTCTTGTGCCAAGGGGAAATTGTTTCTTTCTGTGTCTCTCTGCGGAGACTTCTCTGTGCTGGGAAGCTCTCGAAACTCTGCAGGCTTCTGAAGAGACGGGCGGTGGTGGGGAGAACATAAAAGGCCATTCATTCCTGGCTCCTCTTAATGCCTCTGCTTCCCCCTCCAGCCTCCCTGTCCACCGCTGCTGCTGTTTGCCAAGAGCCAAAGAACAGTTCAGGGGCTTGAGCCCCACAACACCAAGCCACTTACCTCAGGGGAATGAGGCAATTCAGGAGACCCAGGGTCCGAGGTGCTTGGGAGGAACTTTGGGGGTGCCTGGATTGGTGGGGGCTTCAACCTGAGCAGGGGGAGGAGGGAGAGAAAAATATCTATTTTTAGTTCCTTGTTACTGTACATGGCTGGCTGATCGGCTGCCCTGGAAAAGGCATGCCTGTAACCTCCTGCATCTTGCCTTCGACCCCTTCAACGTCTCCTTCTCTCAAAAGGATTCTTACTCACCTTTCTTCCCTGCCTCAACACGCAATAAAGCCCTCAACTGCCAAAGCCAATCACCAACATTACACAGAAATTAAAAAGAAATCACTACAAAAAATGTCAGAAGATAACCAGTAGAGTTCCATTGTTGTCAAAAGCTTGAAACGTGACAATCTCAGAAGCTGCCTTGCAGAGCCAGAGCAGTCCATTGGTCCTTTCTCAGAAGTGCCTGCACTGACTGGCAGCAGCTCTCAGGCAGGACTCTTCTTCCCTGGCATACCTAAAAATGCCGGGAACTGAACCCAGTACGTCCTGAATCAAAAACGTGCATTTCACCAAGGCCTATGGCCAACATTCAAAAAGTATCATGTGGTACTATATTTGAGCCAGGCATTTCTGAGGAGTGATGGAATTCTTAATGGGGGCACCACCACTAAAAAGGTCCTCTTCTTCCAAGAAACCCTGAAGACAATTGGAGAAAGGTTTCATGTTTCCTCGCCCGTGGCCCCACACTCCACCCCATTTCCACCAGTTTTGCCTTGGAGCAGCTTGTCCTTGTCAACCTTTCTTCGCCTTGGGGCAGGGGGAGATTAGATTTGAACCCAACTCCACCCCAACTAACTATTCTGTCACACGCAGCCCTTGGTGGATTGCCGGCCGGAGTCCCATCCATTCCTGCCTTAATCCAGATGTGGTACTTGCAGTAGGCTCGGCTGTTGCTAGGTAACCAAAAATGACTTCTACCTTTCCCCATGAAATGAGTGAAAACAGTTTGTGGTTTGACAGCTGCTGTGGTGAGGAACAGAAGAAGCTGGAGAGCACAGCAACTGGCCATAGAGCACACTCCGCAACCTCAGCAGCTTGGGCAAAAATATTGTTATTGGTGGCACTGTGCCCCTAAGTGAACCCCTGACACACACAAACCCCACAGCCACCCCTCAGGCCGGCTTCCTCTTCCAAACCTTTTCATTTCTGTAGTCAGAGATCCAGCTTGACTTGTAGCAGCCAACGCCACCCTTTGCGATTTCAATTCCTTGTAGTTTTGCACAATCTGTAAAAGGCAGAAGACAAAATGAGATTGTGGCCCAGCTTGGCTTAAGAGTGGAGAAAAGAAAAGAGCAAACGAAGGAAGGCAGCTGCAGGCTGACGGTACCTTTGTGTGGCTCTGGCTGAGAGTTGAAAGCTCCTTTAGGAGTGAAGATTTTTGTTCTTCCAGACCCGCCACTGTGAAGAGAGAGTGGGGGGGGGGCAGGGGGGCATGGTGGTGTGATTTTAATGTACATACAAGAAACCTAAACCAGCTTTACATTAGTCTTAAGGGCATTTTCAAAATGGTGCTAAAAATGCATCTTGTGCGCTATTTGTGTTGTGTACAGCGAAAGCAGGGCCGGCTCAAGACATTTTGCTGCCTGAGGCGAAGGACAAGATGGCGTCCCCCTCCCCGATCCATGTACTGCAGCCAACTGGACTGGCAGTAGAATCAATAATAGACTAGGGGGCCCAGGAAACCCCATGTGGCAACAGAAGGGAATGGCTGGAGGCTCAAGAGGAATAACCGCAGGCTGCTCCTGAGCATCTATAGCCCAAGGCAGTTTCTTCACTCTGCCTAATGAAAGGGCCAGAAAAATCCATCTTTAAATAAAGACAAATTTGCATTGAGCAGATTATACTCAATACAAGCTTTGCAGTGGCAAAATAGGCCAAATGAATAATAAGAAGAAAAGATTCAAGCCTCATGGGTAAGAATATCCTAATGTCTTAGATTCACACAAAGAACACTGAAGCTGCAATCTGATACTTACCAGAAAATAAGTCCCAATAAATGCAATGTTACCCACATTTTCATTTTGTGAGGGTATGGAGAATTTTGTTAGAGATACACTTTGATGGTGTATACAATCCTTTTTTTCTTTTTTGAAAGGATGAGGGGGGAATAATCCTGTCTGGTTGCAAAAAATGTCATTGTGTGTATTGGGCTGGGACCTTTTTAACAGCACTGAGCATAACTTTTTTATGACGACTTGTGAATAGTTGGGCATAATTAAGCTAAAAGAGAAGCAGCCCTGATAAAGGTGATGCTGGTGGTTGTGGAATGGATCACTGGCAAGGAATATAAAATTAGCTCTTCAGAGCTAGTGGTAACAGTCAGCCCTGGGTGGTATGTGGTCAGGGTCTGAGAGCATCATTAAATATAACCCAGTCTAGATAATAGCAGGTCACAGAATTAGGTTGCGGACTCTGCAAAGCAACTGAGAGCTGCTGGTTGGAGGGCAAAATCCAACATGAGGTAATTATAACTAAGACCCTTTGAAAGAAATAGAACAGTGTAACCTTATGGGTGTTAGCATGGCAATATGCCCTGTGATGCTGAGTAGAGAAGATGTGGAGAAGGAATTTAACCTTTTCCTCGCCTGCTGCAGTGCTGAGAAAAATCTCTCTTTTGAAGCTGGTATTTGCAAGGGGAGGAAGTCCTCTGTTCGTGTCAATGAGAAATTCCCCTGCCTCCCACCACCAGCAAATATCAGCTTCAGAACAGGAAATTCCCTTCCTTTCAGTGGTTCTAAAGAAAGGGTTACATTCGCTCTCCAAATCTTGTCAGACTCCATAAATTATGAGATTATTGAAACTGACATAATTTGCCAGTTTATAAAACCTGCACATTAGAGTCAAAGATGCACCTAAAGTCACATATAGTTTTGTCTCAGCTTTTGCTGAAGCACCTACAAGCCCTGATCCCGTATGTGTTTACTTGGAATCAAGCCCCACTGAGCTCAATGGGATTTATTCCCAAGTAACTGTGTGCAGGACTGCAGCCTAAGACACTCAGATATTGACAGGTACTATTCCTACCTTTGAATTTGTCTAATTCCTTAAACAAAGAACAAAAAAAACCCCACCTAGGCCGGTGGCTACAGCCTCATTTGGCGGCAGGGAGTTCCATAATCTAATTATGCATTGTGTGAAATAGTATTTCCTTCTGTCTACCCTACATCTGCTGCCCAGCAGTTTATGTGGAACATTGCCAATCCTAATGTTATGGGAGTGGAAAAAATATAACACCTCCCTCTCTTTTCTCTGCTTCTTGCATAATTTTATAATCCTCCATCATGTCCCACATTGTATTCCCCCCCCCCCAACCTGAAACTAAAGAGAGCCAGACATATATGTGTGTGCGCACACACAAACATATACTGGAAATAATCGCAATTGTGACCAACAGTTGCCCCATTTTGCAAAGAGCCCAAAAGATATACAATGAGGTTGTTCTGCTCCCCGCTGCCTTACACCCCAATCTTGGAAAACTCGATAGACCAGCCTAGCCAGAACTTCCAAAAAGGAGAGTGGGAAAAGGTGGGAGGGTGCAGGATAGGGCATGTCTGTCTGTGGGAGGGGCAAGGGTGGGCGGGGAAGCCAACCCATCTGCGTCTGCAGGAAGAGGGAAAACAGAATTCATCCAAGGACACACTTTGTCTGGCCTGGCAAACTGGCTTCCTCCCAGGCAAAGAGATAATTTCTTAGAGTGTCCGTATCAAACACAGGTTCTTCAAACAATCTGCAGGGGAGAAGATTCAGCACTTCTGATTTTAGAGGCATAGGATGCGAAGGAACCCGCCAGTCTCACCCTGGTCTGCGTAGCTGCGTGCTTTCCCTTCCAGGGCACGGCTCTGGCCCTCCAGCCGGCTCACAGCTGCTGCATGCGCCTTGCGCTCCTGCTCCATCGCGTCCTCCAGCTCCATAAACCTCTGCAGGAAGAGAACCCCGAGAGTCCAGGAGATCCCAACATTCTCTCCCACCCACCCCCAGTCCCAGCACTTTCTCCCAAACCCATGGAGGGCTGTGTAAAAGAATCCCAGGAATTGTAGTTTACCCCTTAAAGGTAAAGGGACCCTGGGGTTGTGGCGCTCATCTCACTTTATTGGCCGAGGGAGTCATGTGTACAGCTTCCGGGTCATGTGGCCAGCATGACTAAGCCACTTCTGGCGAACCAGAGCAGCGCACAGAAACGCCGTTTGCCTTCCCGTCAGAGCGGTACCTATTTATCTACTTGCACTTTGACGTTCTTTTGAACTGCTAGGTTGGCAGGAGCAGGGACCGAGCAACAGGGGCTCACCCCGTCGTGGGGATTCGAACCGCTGACCTTCTGATTGGCAAGTCCTAAGCTCTGTGGTTTGACCCACAGCGCCACCCGCGTCCCAGAATTCCCAGCACCCTTAAGAAAGCAGTTTCCATTATTCTTTATTGGGGGGGGGGGGTTGCTTTGAATGTGTGGTGTGTGTATATGCAGCCTTAGGTCTCTTTCATCGGCAGCTTCATCAGCCCTGTGCTATCCACTCCAAGTCTCAACATGCTAAAATGGGCAGTTGAGCTCATAGAGTCGTAGAATTGTAGCGTGGGGAGGGACCCTAAGAATCATCAGACCCCTGCAATGCACCCATTCCTTACACTCAGAATGAAATAGACGGAAGGCACAAGGATCATTTTCCTTATCAAGAAAGCTTGCAAACTGGTAATACTTTGACACTTTGCAGAGGCTAAATGGAAAGGTGGTGGTAATGTACAATCTTAACTGATGCACAAAGGATGAATAATTTCCTCCGGTTCCTTCTCTATTAGAGCATGAAAGCTCAGGGGCATCCCTTGAAACTGACAGGCCACAGGCTTAAGAAGAAGCAAAATAAGTACTTCCTGATAGCAACTATAACCAGACCATGGAATGCCTTGCCACAAGATACTGCAATGGCAGCTCACATAAACAATGGTAAAAAAATATATAGGATGGGGCCCATTGGTACCTACTGCCTGTGATACACAGAACACCACTTTCAGTTTCATAATACAATTGCCCTTCCGTTAGCGGATGCCGGGGATTAGCAACCGGGGACAGAAACTGCCATCCTCCCCTGCTTGTAACTTGAGCCTACATTATTACTTTCTATTTCTGTTAACTGGATGTTTCTTGGTTCCATATAACACCAAGACCGCTAGAGAAAAGTACATTCACAAGAGTGGCACCATACAGAGAGAAAATCCCTCTCCGTTGCTGCTAGTTCTGTAGCAAAAGTGCTGTCTGCTAAAAAAGCACCAGCCTGGTCAAGTACGATATTGGAGAAACTAATACCAGATTTGCCAAGCGTGAGAAGGGAGGGAATATGACCCCCGCCTTCACTCACCGTGTTTTGGCTCAGATTGGTGTGCCAGCCAAATCTGGTAGTTGCCAACCAGTGTTGTAAAACCTTTGGCCCGAGACTGTCACCCACCTCTGACCTGCGCAACACACAGCCGAGACTGCATACACACCATATATTTAAAGCATCTCCCTCTCCCCCACAAAGATTCCTGGGAACTGTAGTTTACCCACCACAGAGCTACAGTTCCCAGTATTCTTAACAAACTACAGTTCCCAGTGTTTGGGGGGGGGCTGGAATGCACATTAAATGTACAGTGGTACCTCGGGTTACATACGCTTCAGGTTACAGACTCCGCTAACCCAGAAATAGTGCTTCAGTTTAAGAACTTTGCTTCAGGATGAGAACAGAAATCGTGCTCCGGCGACGCGGCGGCAGCAGGAGGCCCCATTAGCTAAAGTGGTGCTTCAGGTTAAGAACAGTTTCAGGTTAAGTATGGACCTCTGGTACGAATTAAGTACTTAACCTGAGGTACCACTGTATAGGGTGTACACAGCCTAAACAAACATTTAAAAATAGTAGTCGTAGCAAAATAAGTAGAAAGAAAGCGATACCAACCTCCTCTGCCCGCTTGCGCCCAGATCGCTCCCGCTCATACTGCTCCAGCAGCCGCAGCCGGTCATCCCGCAAGCGTTCCAGCGCCTGGTCCCGCTCTCGCACTTGCCCACAAGCCCCTTGCAGCGACTCCAGGACAGAAACCAGTTGCGGCAGGAGTCCTGAAACCGCACCAGGCCCATGGGCCCCTACAAGCCGCTCCAGTTCCCCATACAATCCGCCGGCCATCGCAGACACCAGCTCCTCATAAGGAGCAGGGTTGGGGTCTCCATCTCCTCCAAATATCTCCTCGGGGTCATCCATCGTAACCTGCTCTAACCACTGCCCTCTCCAGCCTCCAGACACCCCAGGGGTTTCCTGGCTTCTTGATCCTCCTCCTCCTCTAACCCACCAGATCCCACCTTATTAAGCACAAAATCTCTTGCCCCACTTCGGCTCCCTGATCCCAGAACCCAGGAGTCCAGCCACTGTTCTAAGCTACTACTGGTACTACTCAGCGCTCTCTCTGAGCAACCAGGACCCGATTCTTCCTGTCCCTGAATTTTCTCTAGAGTACACAGGATTATCTACCCCCCCCCCAATCTATCCTCCCAGTTACACCCTAACTCCCTTCCCTGTCCCTTCCAGCGCCAGGCACATGCATGCATATACAACCCCTTTGCTATAGGCACTAGGCAGCACTCCCCTTACACCCTGTCTCAATATGCCCATTTCCCTCTGCCAGGACTTTGACTTCCAGGCTCTGTGCTCTAACCACTAGGATCCACACTGCCTAGAAACCCAGGAGTCCTGCTTCTCCCTCCCACCCACCCCCCCGTACCCTGGGATCGCGGGCGGATCTCTCGATTCCTGCCTCGAGTTTTGGGCTCCCCTTCCTTACGCCTCCCCACCCCGCGCACAGGGAACCTCGAATCCTCCGCCCGGCGCCGTCGACAGCTGCGATCCTAACTTCATGTCACTTTCCAAGAGGGAAGAGAGGCGGAGCCAGAAGCCCGTAAGGCGACCAATGGGAACGAGGCTTTCGTGAGGGAAGCCCCGCGGGCGGCCAATAGCGCGACGAGACAGGCTCCGCTGGCCAATGGCGCGTGGGGGGTGGGAGTCTTCCTGCAAAAGGGCCGGCAGGAGACGCGAGGGGGGGCAATGAAGAAGCAACAGCAGCCGAGGGAGAAGAAGTATTAACTTTCTGCACTCACGTGACACCGGGTCATATGACATGTTAAAGCTGGTTGGGCGTTCCTGCCTCTAGCTAGATAGATGCACGTTTCGCGTCTGAGGTTGAGGTTGATGGACTTTCTCTCCGCACTTTGGATTATTTGATCAGATTTCAGTTCAGCTTCCCTTCAGAGTCACTTGTTGCTGAAGCAGCAGATCAACCCCAAGGATGGCAGGATCCACAAGATCCTGGTGTAGATCTTTTATTTCCCCCCTTGTTCTTGTTGCAGATCTTCTCATCCCCTCTTCCCTGGCGGGGAGGGGGGGTGCCGTTTTGTGGTTTGCCTCGGGGGCCAAAATGCCTAATCAACCCTACCTTGAAAGGTTTCACCCTCCTGCCATAGGAGCCAACTCCTAGGGGCCGGGGGATCTTCGCCTCCCCCCATAAAATATTGTGAGGGGCTGCTCCCCCCCCCCGCAAAGTTGGCATTCACAGAATCAAAGAGTTGGAAGAGACCACAAGGGCCATCGAAACACCATCCTGACATATGGTTGTCAAGCCTCTGCTTAAAGACCTCCAAAGAAGGAGACTCCACCACACTCCTTGGCAGCAAATTCCACTGTCGAACAGCTCTTACTGTCAGGAAGTTCTTCCTAATGTTTAGGTGGAATCTTCTTTCTTGTAGTTTGGATCCATTACTCCATGTCCGCTTCTCTGGAGCAGCAGAAAACAACCTTTTCAAATGATGTGTGTGCACTGTATCATGTGATCAGTTAGTGAGGGGGCTTAGCTGGGCCTCCCCAATACTTTATTCAAGTTGGAACCCCTGCCTCTGGAGGGTGTGTCCCCCCACACACACTTCACCCCGTCCACTGTACCAGCCTGCCTGAAGACAGTTTTTAATGTACTTGTTGCTGTGTTGTTTCCTGAAAGGAAGTGGTTTTGTTTGTGTATCAACAGATTTATCTTTCTGGTACTGACTCAGACCTTTGGAACTTGGTTTCACAGAGATACCTGGTTTGCCTTTATGGAAAGCAGAATGCTGGGCTAAATGAATATTCTGGCTGTTCCTGTCCTGCTCCTATATGAACCTGCCTGAGCTTAAAAATGGGCTGCTCTCTGTCCTATCTGTGTGTAACATCTGGTGGGCAGATACAAGAGTCAGGGCCGCCTTTGTGGAGGTGCTGGGGTCCAAAGGGGTTTCTCCCAGGGTTACAGCTTTACCCACTGCATATGCTGTTCGTTGCTGGGTGTTTTAGAACTCTTGTCTTTGATGTTTTTAAAGTGCTAATATAATTATTCATGTTACTCATTTCAGCACCTGCTGAAAACATTTTGTTTAGGTAAGCCTATCCAGCAATACAGAATGTATGTAAACATATGTTTTAGTCTGGTTTTTAGCTTATTGTTGATTTTAATTATTTTTGAATGTTTTAAATATTTTCAGCTTTTTTTTACTCATTGTTTCTGTGTTTTTGCAAAAAAAATTAATAAACCAATAATAATCATTTTAATTTTGCTTTTTATCTTGTATTATTTATACTGTATTTTTATTGGGATTTTAACGGATTTTATATCTACTGCTCTTTGTACTTTTAATGTTGCTATGATAATTGCTTTTTTCTTATGCTTTTTTTGATCTGATTTATACTTGTTTCATGGTTCTCTCTTGAAGGCTGTCTTGAAAATCTAGATTAATAAAATTTAATTATTATTATTTTTTTGTGTAAATCCATGTTTGTACATTTTGTGCTTTCACAGAAAAGCGGGATATAAATAATGAATTGGAAGTAACTAAGCTACTGGCTGGTAATCAAACAGGCAGCTGTTCTTTAAAGGTTTTTCCCAGCCCTTAAAAAAACAACAACTGTAGATGCCAAGGATTGATGCTGGGACTCGTCTGTAGGCAAATCATGTCCTCTGCCACTGAGCTAATATTACTAATGACTTAACTGTGAAAGTACTGTACAGCACAGCTCAATTGCCTCTGCTTGGCAGTGCACTTGTTTCTCTCTCTCTCTCCTTCTAGAACGGGACTAGAGTTGCACATGTTTTTGGAAATTCTGACACAATATGTGAAACCCCCCCCCAAAAAAACCACACCCTTCAAATTGAACTTTTTAGGAAACAGAAATATGTGTAGTCATTATTTTTATTGTCGGTTCTAAACCTATGCATTCTCTAACTTAGCACATCAAATTGAACTGTTCAGCTCTGTTTAAAAATGTAAGTGCCTTAATTCAACCGAACATTTCAAATTTGGGACAGATGCAGCACCTTGCGGCTCCATCGCTAATGTACCAAACACACCTCGGTTTTTGCCAGTTGGGGGGAAAGGGGAAAGAAAGATAGTTTAAAACAGACTCAATCAGCATTGTAATAAACAAGAGGGTGTTCTTATTATTTGAGCTTAGAGGATGGCTCTTGAAAAGGAATACAAGAACTGCTCTGGGTCCTTACTTTCTCATTTACAACAGTCTCCACAGTTAGCATTATCAGAAAATGTGGGAAGAAAACTTAACCCCTTCCTGTGAATTCATGATGACACTACACACTGGCTTCGTGTGTCTCAGGTTAAGCCGTAATGTATAGATTAGGGATGGTAGTGCATGCTGCTGAATTGCTCCTGCTGCACTCCTCCCTTTTGTCAAGCAGGGAGCTAGTGACCATAAGCCTTGGCTTAGCATAAAGGTAAAAAGGTAAAGGACCCCTGGACGGTTAAGTCCAGTCAAAGGCGACTGTGGGGTTGCGGCGCTCATCTCGCTTTCAGGCTGAGGGAACCGGCGTTTATCCACAGACAGCTTTCCAGGTCATGTGGCCAGCATGACTAAACTGCTTCTGGTGCAACAAGACACTGTGACGGAAGCCAGAGCGCACAGAAACACCGTTTACCTTCCCGCCACAGTGGTACCTATTTATCTACTTGCGCTGGCGTGCTTTCAAACTGCTAGGTTAGCAAAAGGTGGGACAGAGCAATGGGAGCTCACCCCGTTGCACGGATTCAAACCGCCGACCTTCCAATCAGCAAGCCCAAGAGGCTCACTGGTTTGGACCACAGCACCACCCACATCCCTTTGGCGCTTAGCATAAGGTACACCAGCACTCATGGTATGCTTCTCCCCAAACCCTCACAATGATAAGCCAAGGTTTGCCCTTGTCTTGCTGGTCATGGTTTGTTTGGGAGAAACAAACCATAAATGCTGGTTTGCATGTTAACACTAAGCTAAGGCCTGTGGTTTGTTCCTCCCTGCTTAATGAAGAGGAGCAAAACAAGCAATTCAGCACAGTACACTCGTTCTCTGTTCACTTTTTTTTTTAAAGAGGAAGGTTTGATGCATACAATAGACAACAATTATTATAATTACTGTATCCCATGTCCCTACTGTATCTTTTACTGCTGCTTGTCTTGTACAATTAGAAACTATTTTGAGAGAGAAATGCAGCTAACACAGTACTTTGCAACCCTGCATTATTATTTTTTACATTATTCTAAAAGAAAAATGGTTTGTAAGAGGGTTTTTTAAAAAACATTTTTACTGGGAAAATTTAACTCATTATTTTCTCTCCCTCCTCCCACACTATCTTTCTATCTCCCATTTACCCCTTCAGATCTGTATAATGGGACCAATACAAGGGACATTTGTCATGAAAATTATTCTGAAAGGGGGTCTTCCAGCTCGGCCCTCTGTCTTCTCTGGAGTGTCACACTGAGTTGTACAGGACATACTCCAAAGCCAGCGTTTATGAATTATTGACCATAGACTTTTACTGATTCCCACATTTTTCACTGGGGATTGCCTTCTTAATCTGCATTCCTCTACACGCTTACTTGGATATAAACTCCATTAAACTCATTAGCTATGTTTGCATACAGTGGCGTAGCGTGGGGGGTGCAGGGGGGGCCGGCCGCACCGGGCGCAACATCTGGGGGTTAGGGAAATCCACGGGTTAGGGGGCGCAAATCCATGGGTTAGGGGGCGCAAATTACTTTCCTTGCCCCGGGTGTTGATAACTGCCACTGTTTGCATACCATGGAAAACTATTGTTAATAGTTTGCCATGAATATGCAGGTGGCTCTAACTTTGTCCCTCCCACAGCACACACAGGAGCCACAAACTATAATCCCTAGTTTAGTGTTGCGTCCAAACCAGGGACACTGGTTTGCTTCATTCCAAACAAAACCATAATGTGAATACAATGTTACTCCCAGCCTTGGCTTGTTTGACTGAAACAAACCAAAATCCCTGGTTCAAATGTAACCATAGAAATTATGATTTGTTGTTTCTGCTCACACCAGGAGTGCAGTAATATAAGGAGCCACCTGGACCTTCAAAGTAAACCATTAACGACAGTTTACAGTGCTCTGCATGCAATCTAGGCCACTGGGACCTAATTGAATAAATGTGCACAGGCTCAGGCAGTTAGCTGAATAATATTGCCTGGGTTGTGTCTCGTTTTGCTAAGTGATTGTGATGTTCTTATTTTTATGAATGCTGTGGGGAGAGCGGCCTTGGGCTTCGTTGCAAAGGAAAACTGGGCTATAAATCATTCTCACTAAATACTTATGTAGGTGGGAAGCTCATGCAGGCTTGCAGTAAAAGCAGAGTCACTGAGAAACAAGAGGGGTGGTATTAGCATGGTTGGGAAAACCCCAAGTTTTGCAGATGTACAAAAAGAATATATATATATATATATATATATATATATATGCTTTCGTAGATTTTCACGGGTACAGGAATGCAGGTTTTGGTGTCCTCGGGTGTCTTCCCGTGTAAAAGTTGGGGTGTCTAGGCGACGTTTCGACGAGGTCTCACTCGTCATCTTCAGGCTGGTGCTTTCGGCTTCTTGTTACTGGAACAGAGCAGGATCTCAGTGTTTGAGTTCCTATAAATACTGTTGAGGGGGTGTGGTGTATAGCCTCCAATGTTCTGGGCAGAGAGGAAGTTCCCAGGCTAGTGTGCCTTTTCTTCTTTTGTTCCTTGATTACTTGAGGGATATCTTGAGTGATTTCTTGAGTGATATCCTGAGTACCACTTAGGTGGGTCATTAGGTGTGGATTAGTTGCTAAAGTCTTTGTGTCTTGACCTCTTGAACTTTGTGAAGAGTTTTTCTGAGAAGATGGCTGTACTGCACTTAGTTGTGCTCTGGCTTGGCTTCGTGTATAGGGGCGAGCTGTGGTTTTGTGGCCTGTGTCAGCCAGATCTGTGTAGGGATTGCAGGGGGGTGCAGCATCCGGAGGTGCCACCATGGTTTGGCTACTGGATGGTGTCTGTAATTTATCTGTGGAGAGGGTCTGGGTTTGGGTCTGGTGTGGTTGATTGGTGATGGCGTTCTGTGTGCCTCTGGATCTGGTGTCAGTTTTTGTGGGGAGGGCTAATTTCCAGATGTCTGGCAAGCGGGATGTGTCGTCACGCTTGTTCATGTTGTGAGGGTGTTTCTCTATCTCGATGGCTTCCATGATTATTCTCTTGTGGTGATGTTCCATGTTAAAGAGCAATTTGGAATCTGCAAAATTAATTTCGTGTCCTGTTTCTTTCATGTGTTGGAAAAGAGAGGAAGTTTTTTCTTCTTTTTTGACGGAGAAACACCCTCACAACATGAACAAGCGTGACGACACATCCCGCTTGCCAGACATCTGGAAATTAGCCCTCCCCACAAAAACTGACACCAGATCCAGAGGCACACAGAACGCCATCACCAATCAACCACACCAGACCCAAACCCAGACCCTCTCCACAGATAAATTACAGACACCATCCAGTAGCCAAACCATGGTGGCACCTCCGGATGCTGCACCCCCCTGCAATCCCTACACAGATCTGGCTGACACAGGCCACAAAACCACAGCTCGCCCCTATACACGAAGCCAAGCCAGAGCACAACTAAGTGCAGTACAGCCATCTTCTCAGAAAAACTCTTCACAAAGTTCAAGAGGTCAAGACACAAAGACTTTAGCAACTAATCCACACCTAATGACCCACCTAAGTGGTACTCAGGATATCACTCAAGAAATCACTCAAGATATCCCTCAAGTAATCAAGGAACAAAAGAAGAAAAGGCACACTAGCCTGGGAACTTCCTCTCTGCCCAGAACATTGGAGGCTATACACCACACCCCCTCAACAGTATTTATAGGAACTCAAACACTGAGATCCTGCTCTGTTCCAGTAACAAGAAGCCGAAAGCACCAGCCTGAAGATGACGAGTGAGACCTCGTCGAAACGTCGCCTAGACACCCCAACTTTTACACGGGAAGACACCCGAGGACACCAAAACCTGCATATATATATATATATATATATGAATTAGAGAAAATACTGCCCCCAAAAGGACAGCCCAATGAGGGTACTTATTAGGTCGGTAGCCATGGAATGTTGATTGTCACTTGAAAAAGAAAAATGAAAATGGAGTTTCAGCAAGAGGAAATGTTTTAGATAACAGTACTGTATTCTGGAAGAGGATGTGGCCAGCTTGCTAGAACCCTGAACAGGAGCACTCCTGGTAGAAGGTAAAAATACACTGTAACATTTTGTTGTTGTTCCTACTTGCTCGGGATAAATAGTGCTCTCATAAACCACCTGGTGATAACATCCCCATTTTAAAGATAGGGATACTGAGGCCAACACCACCTCCTGGTGTGTCTCTGGCTGAGGCGGGGCTTGAATCCCACCACCCAAGTGACACTCCAATACACTCCCCCCCACAAAAAAGAACTAGGTTTTTGATTGTTTTAAGGTTTGCCTAGGAGAGAAGCTTGCAAGCTTTTGAGTTACACAGATACTTTAATCAGGCAGAATGGAAAAACAGCTAATTCCAGCCAGAGGGAGAAGTGGAGTGGAGAACAAAGCTTGTTAAAAATGCAAATCATTTTATTGCCTGGGGGGCAGGCCTTGCCATGAAGCTTTTCCTACATCAAACAGTTCCAAAGATCAAAGCATGTTCAGAAATGACAGTGCAGTATCTTGGAACAGTGCAAATTTATTATGTTCCATGGAAAGGGGGGGGGAGGGTCTTGGCCATTTGGAGATAGCCACAGGGTCCTTAGCTGTCTTATCCGATGTGCCAGAGATATGATTCACATGTCACCACAGCATGGTATCGAGGTTGCTTTCCCCATGCAGCTCTGGTGATGCAGGAATAAATGAAAGAATCCCATGAGACAGGAAGATCATGTGAAGAATTCCCGTGCCAGGCCAGCACTTTGCATGTGACCTGTTGGTCTCGCATGATTCTGCTCTTCAAACAAAGTGTGTTTGATCCTCCCACCAGGAAGCAACTGTCCTGCTAAACAGGAAACACGAACCAAGCTTTTGTAGCATAGCCAAACACATAGTTCCACTTCCTTGAATTCCCAAGAAGCTGCAGAGAGGCGGCAAACCGGGGTTTCACCACATGGTCAGAGGCTGTATGTGGCCACCATTTAGAGGCAACGTACGGAAAGCATTTAAGGGGCTCTGTGTAGCTTCTGGCACAATGGCCTTTATCTCAGGGAAGAATAAAACTGTAGAGTTGAGAGGGACCCCGAGGGTCATCTAGTCCAACTCCCTGCGATGCAGGATTCCTGTCTACCTCCATCCCTGGGTGGGTTCAAACCATCAACCTTCTGCACACTGACCCATTGCACCACCTGAGATCAGTCTGAGATCTCTCGTGTTAGAAGAAGAAGAAGAGTTTGGATTTGATATCCCGCTTTATCACTACCCGAAGGAGTCTCAAAGCGGCTAACATTCTCCTTTCCCTTCCTCCCCCACAACAAAAACTGTGTGAGCTGAGTGGGGCTGAGAGATTTCAGAGAAATGTGACTAGCCCAAGGTCACCCAGCAGCTGCATGTGGAGGAGCGGGGACGCGAACCCGGTTCACCAGATTACGAGTCTACCACTCTTAACCACTACACCACACTGGCTCTCAGATGTTAACCAGATGGCAGAAATGGGTAATGTTGAAGCCGGCTACATGTTCCCAGCTCCTTATTTCCATGAGAGTTTAAAACACCACTCAATGCCTTTTTAATAAAAGAAAAGTCTCCTGGAGCTGCTGGTGTATCATTTGGGGTGACCCAAAGCTTATGGTCCCCTTCATGGATCACTGCCTTGCCGTGGCGAAGGGGCTTGAAGAACTCAGAGAAGCTATGAACTATGCCGAGCAGGGCACCCAAGATGAACAGGTCATAGTGGAGAGTTTTGACCAAACGTGATCCACCTGGAGGAGGAACCGGCAAGCCACTCCAGTATCCCTGCCAAGAAAACTCCATGGACAAAGACAACAGGCATATAAAAGTTATGACGCTGGAAGATGAGCCCCTCAGGTCGGAAGGCGTCCAACATGCTACTGGGGAAGAGCGGAGGGCAAGTACAAGTAGATCCAGAGCTGATGAAGCGGCTGGGCCAAAGCCGAAAGGACGCTCAGTTGCGGATATGCCTGGAAGCGAAAGGAAAGTCCAATGCTGTAAAGAAAAATATTGCATAGGAACCTGGAATGTAAGAACCATGAACCTGGGTAAGTTGGAGGTGGTCAAAAATGAGATGGCAAGAATAAATATTGACATCCTGGGCATCAGTGAACTAAAATGGACGGGAATGGGTGAATTCAGTTCGGATGACCATCATATCTACTACTGTGGGCAAGAAACCCGTAAAAGAAATGGAGTGGCCCTCATAGTCAACAAAAGAGTGGCGAAGGCTGTACTGGGATGCAATCTCAAAAATGATAGAATGATCTCGATACGAATCCAAGGCAGACCTTTTAACATCACAGTAATCCAAGTTTATGCACCAACTACTGGTGCTGAAGAAACTGAAATTGACCAATTCTATGAAGACTTACAACACCTTATAGAAGTGACACCAAAGAAGGATGTTCTTCTCATCATAGGGGATTGGAATGCTAAAGTAGGGAGTCAAGAGATAAAAGGAACAACTGGCAAGTTTGGCCTTGGAGATCAAAACGAAGCAGGGCAAAGGCTAATAGAGTTCTGTCAAGAGAACAAGCTGGTCATCACAAACACGCTTTTCCAACAACACAAGAGACGACTCTACACATGGACATCACCAGATGGGCAGCATCGAAATCAGATTGATTATATTCTCTGCAGCCAAAGATGGAGAAGCTCTATACAGTCAGCAAAAACAAGACCTGGAGCTGACTGTGGCTCAGATCATCAGCTTCTTATAGCAAAATTCAAGCTTAAACTGAAGAAAGTAGGAAAAACCACTGGGCCGGTAAGATACAATCTAAGTCAAATCCCTTATGAATACACAGTGGAAGTGAGGAACAGGTTTAAGGATTTAGATTTGGTGGACAGAGTGCCTGAAGAACTATGGATGGAGGCTCGTAACATTATACAGGAGGCAGCAACGAAAACCATCCCAATGAAAAGGAAATGCAAGAAAGCAAAGTGGCTGTCCAATGAGGCCTTACAAATAGCGGGGGAGAGAAGGCAAGCAAAATGCGAGGGAGATGGTGAAAGATACAGGAAATTGAATGCAGATTTCCAAAGAATAGCAAGGAGAGACAAGAAGACCTTCTTAAACGAGCAATGCAAAGAAATAGAGGAAAGCAATAGAATGGGAAGAACCAGAGATCTGTTCAAGAAAATTGGAGATATGAAAGGAACATTTCGTACAAAGATTTCCATAATAAAGGACAAAAGTGGAAAGGACCTAACAGAAGCAGAAGACATCAAGAAGAGGTGGCAAGAATACACAGAGGAATTATACCAGAAAGAAATGGATGTCCCGTATACCCCAGGTAGTGTGGTTGCTGACCTTGAGCCAGACATCCTGGAGAGTGAAGTCAAATGGGCCTTAGAAAGCACTGCAAATAACAAGGCCAGCGGAAGTGACGGTATTCCAGCTGAACTATTTAAAATTTTAAAAGATGATGCTGTTAAGGTGCTACACTCAATATGCCAGCAAGTTTGGAAAACTCAGCAGTGGCCAGAAGATTGGAGAAGATCAGTCTACATCCCAATCCCAAAGAAGGGCAGTGCCAAAGAATGCTCCAACTACCGCACAATTGCACTCATTTCACACGCTAGCAAGGTTATGCTTAAAATTCTACAAGGAAGGCTCAAGCAGTATGTGGACCGAGAACTCCCAGAAGTGCAAGCTGGATTTAGAAGAGGCAGAGGAACCAGAGACCAAATTGCAAACATGCGCTGGATTATGGAGAAAGCTAGAGAGTTCCAGAAAGACATCTACTTCTGCTTCATTGACTATGCAAAAGCCTTTGACTGTGTCGACCACGGCAAACTATGGCAAGTTCTTAAAGAAATGGGAGTGCCAGATCACCTCATCTGTCTCCTGAGAAATCTCTATGTGGGACAAGAAGCTACAGTTAGAACTGGATATGGAACAACTGATTGGTTCAAAATTGGGAAAGGAGTACGACAAGGCTGTATTTTGTCTCCCTGCTTATTTAACTTATATGCAGAATTCATCATGCGAAAGGCTGGGCTGGATGAATCCCTAGCCGGAATTAAGATTGCCGGAAGAAATATCAACAACCTCAGATATGCAGATGACACAACCTTGATGGCAGAAAGTGAGGAGGAATTAAAGAACCTTTTAATGAGGGTGAAAGAGGAGAGCGCAAAATATGGTCTGAAGCTCAACATCAAAAAAACGAAGATCATGGCCACTGGTCCCATCACCTCCTGGCAAATAGAAGGGGAAGAAATGGAGGTAGTGAGAGATTTTACTTTCTTGGGTTCAATGATCACTGCAGATGGTGACAGCAGCCACGAAATTAAAAGACGCCTGCTTCTTGGGAGAAGGGCAATGACAGGCCTAGACAGCATCTTGAGAAGTAGAGACATCACCTTGCCAACAAAGGTTCGTATAGTTAAAGCTATGGTTTTCCCAGTAGTGATGTATGGAAGTGAGAGCTGGACCATAAAGAAGGCTGATCGCCGAAGAATTGATGCTTTTGAATTATGGTGCTGGAGGAGACTCTTGAGAGTCCCATGGACTGCAAGAAGATCAAACCTCTCCATACTGAAGGAAATCAACCCTGAGTGCTCACTGGAAGGACAGATTGTGAAGCTGAGGCTCCAGTACTTTGGCCACCTCATGAGAAGAGAAGACTCCCTGGAGAAGACCCTGATGTTGGGAAAGATGGAGGGCACAAGGAGAAGGGGGCGACAGAGGACGAGATGGTTGGATAGTGTTTTCGAGGCTACCAGCATGAGTTTGACCAAACTGCGGGAGGCAGTAGAGGACAGAGGTGCCTGGCGTTCTCTGATCCATGGGGTCACGAAGAGTCGGACACGACTAAACGACTAAACAACAACAACAACAACAAAAGCTTATGGTGGTATGCATACCCATAATGCCTTATCTGTTAATGTCACCTGTAGTCATCATCACGCACGGATCAGGCCAAGGGCCAATCCAGTCCAGCAGCTGGTTGCCGCAGGATGCAATCACAAGAGCCCTCTCCTCTCCTGTAGTTTCCAGCAACTGATATTCAGAAGCTTCAGAAGTAATGCTTTTCTGCCTCTGAGCATGGAGGCAGAGCATTGCCACTGTGGCTTGTAGACATTGATAGCCGTATATGCTTCTTGAATTTGTCCGGTCTTTTAATAATTGGAGATTATTGTTGCTCTCATTTCAATGCTCTTTACTTCCCTGATTTCAAATACAATATAATGGTTACCTTAGTCTAAAGTATTGGTTGTGTTTAGAACAGACTGATGGAAGATTTAGAAAACTTATTTGTGTGAGATTGTATGGGGGAAATATGGAATAACAGATACAATCTTGCTTAAAATGTATATAGGTAGTGCAGTGTAAGCGATGGAAGTCAATCAATGAAATTTTATTAATATTTTCATACTGAGATATTTGTAGAATAAATTTGGAAGAAATTCTTCGAATTTTTCTTCTTCTTTTCTCTATTTCTTCTTTTTTCTTTTCTACTTTTTCTCTTTTGTTTTTTTTTTAATATATGTGTGCTTATCTGAAATATGTACGCACGTACATATTTACGTATGTACGTATTTGCAATACTTTGCTTATATTTTGTAATAATTATGTTAAATTAATAAATAAGAAAATAAAGAGGAAAAAATGGTTACCTTAATCCTTCAGGAATTCTTTTTATTGTGCACTCCTGATGATTTGTGCTCATGGCGCTATTGGGGCAGTTACATGTCACCCCGCCTTCAATACTATTGTTTGTGCTGGCAAAGTTATGGAAGGGACATACTGATTCGTTTCCAGTCCCCGCAGGTCCCATAACTTCCTGCTGAAACCACATAACTTTTCACGACAGGTGTGTGTAGTCAAGAGAGGACACTTGCAGCCAAGACGGCAAGTGTGAAATGCCTACTTTAGGGAGGCGAAAGATGGTGGTGCTGTTTCCTATATGTGACCTAAGCAAGTCCCATTGAGTTCAGTGGGCGTTAGGCCCTTGCCGGTGCGCTTAGGAATGCAGCCTTGACTGCAGTTATTCCTGCAGGGCTGCATCATTGACAAAAGGCGGCTTCAGAAACACAATGCATTCCTGCACATCCAGGGCTGTAAATAGCACCGCCACCCGCCACACCCCTTCCAACTGGTTCCTTGGGTCTGGTTGGCTGTCCGCACAAAAGGGAGCAGGAAGCTTCCCCTGCGCCTTTATGATTGGGCTCATTGTAGTGCGTGCAGGAGTTGATGACTAATTCTGTACATGGTGAAAAGGGAACGGGGTTGAGAGGGCAAGACGGGGACTCCTGGGTCCCCTGCAAGCCAAGTGAGAGACAGATTCTTGGGGAGGAGGTGGGGCAGGGAGAGAAAACGAGCAAGCATCGTGGACTCCCAAATTAGGCTGGGAGACAGGTTAGCTCAAGGTCGGCAGGGGGCTTGGAGAGCCTGCATTCCCGGATCGTGAGAGCAAAGCCAAGCCGTCTGCTACCTGTTTGCCGGTCCCTCCCCTTATGAAACTGGTCGGGCCGCTTTCCCGGGTCTCTCTCACCTGGGCCACTCCTCCTTCCTGCCCGGGCCGCCTTCCCCGCTGTCCTTCCTCGCCCTCTTCCTCCCTCCCTTTCCCCGGACGGGGTTTTGCCTGGAAGGGCACCGTCCCGGCTCCCCTCCTCTTCCTGCCCTCTCGGGTTGCCTCGCTGAGACTTGGGAGCTTTTGCGCCGTCCAAAATCTCCCACCCACCACCCCACACTTTTGCTTTTTGCAGCGCCCTTCCCGATCCTGAAGCTCGCCCCGCTCCTCCCTCTTGGGAAGCAGCCCCGACGTGCCGCGCGGCCCCCCTGGACGACGGGCGCCGCCGATCCCCGGCCATCATGGGCTCCCCCTCGGGGCTGGGCCGCTGCCGGCTGGCCTTGGCCTTCGCGGTGCTCATGGACGCCGCGGGCACCGGGGCGCTGCTGACGGGCATCTTCGCGCGGCTGCGCCTTCGGGGCCGCGACTTCGGCGACCTGCTGATCTACTCGGGCGCCGTGCTGGTCTTCCTGAGCCTGCTGGGCTGGATCATGTGGTACACGGGCAACATCGAGATCGCCCCCGAAGAGCTGGCCAGGGACTACGGGGCCAAGGGCGGCACGCTGGCCCGCCTGGCCAGGAAGATCTCACGGACGTGGTCCCGGCGCCAGGACACGCGGCTGGCCATGAGGACGGTGCAGAGCAGCCGGGAAGCCGCCTAGACGAGGTAATGCCCAGCCCGACGGACGGCTGCTGCCAGTCCGGGTCGGCAGTATTGGACTAGATGGACCGATCCCGTGGTGCTTCCTGCTCGGGGTGTGTTGACGTTACTAGGCTCAGGGGGGCGCAGTGGAGTTGTCGCGGTCGTTTTCAACACCTTGCGTGGCTCTTCTCCGCCGTCCAACTGTTCACATCAGCGCCGCTTCATTAGTGTCAGATTCGCTTCTGTTTGTGTTCACACCAGGAGGCGTTGGCGGGGCGGGATGCCTTTGCACGATGCAAAGGGGTTCACAAAGGGGCTAGAGAACCAGTTGGTGTGAAGGTGGCTTGAGAAGCGATCCATCAAAGAATGCGTGTGTAAACAGTTTGACAGCGGAACAGAGTCCCTTTGGAGGTAGTGGACTCTCCTTTCTTGGAGATCTTAAGGCAGAGTTTGAATGGCCATCTGTCATGGATGCTTTAGTTGAAATCTCTGCATTGCAAGGGGTTAGACTAGATGACTCTCAGGCTCCCATCCAACTCTACAATTCTATTATTCTCAGATTCTATTATTCTGTTTAAAAAACCAGCACTGGAAACCTAGTGAGTGCACAGTACAGTGGTACCTCAGGTTACATACGCTTCAGGTTACGGATGCTTCAGGTTACAGACTCCGCTAACCCAGAAATAGTGCTTCAGGTTAAGAACTTTGCTTCAGGATGAGAACAGAAATCGTGCTCTGGTGGCGCAGCGGCAGCAGGAGGCCCCATTAGCTAAAGTGGTGCTTCAGGTTAAGAACAGTTTCAGGTTAAATCGAAACTAGAAACAGAGTTGCTTGAGCCAAAATCCAAGCTAATTTCGAGAATGTATAACTTGCTGCTTAAATGGAACACACAGGATGAGATTGTCAAATCCTCTATGATAAAGTGGGCACAGGACTTGGGGCATAACATTATGTTTGAAGACTGGGAAAGGTTATGGAACACCGGAATGAAATTCACGGCATGTACTGCCTTGAAGGAAAACATTATGAAAATGATATACCGGTGGTACATGACCCCAGTCAAGCTTGCAAAGATATATCACCTGTCCGATAATAAATGTTGGAAATGTAAGGAAGAGGAAGGGACATTTTTACACCTCTGGTGGACCTGCCCGAAAGTGAAGGCCTTCTGGGAAATGATACATAATGAACTAAAAAAGGTGCTGAGATTCACCTTACCTAAGAAACCGGAGGCCTTCCTTCTGGGCATGGTAGACCAGAGGATGGTCAAGAAAGATAGAACTTTCTTTATGTACGCTACTACAGCAGCGAGGATTCTGTTGGCAAAGCACTGGAAGACACAAAATTTACCCACATTGGAAGAATGGCAGACGCAGCTGATGGACTATATGGAGTTGGCTGAAATGACTGGCAGAATTCGAGACTCGGGAGAAGAAGAAACGGAGGAAGTTTGGAAAAATTTTAAGGACTATTTGAAAAAGCATTATAAGTTGTATGAATGTTAAAAAATGCTCCTTTCTAGGAAGGTATACCTTCAGTATCGGCAAATTTCTGAATTGATAAATAAGACACTATAAGACAGAAGTGAGGTAACGAAATATTTTTATTGTGTGGAAATTAAAAATTAATGCAATTGTATCGAAATGTTTACAACAGACAACACGATAAAATGGAAGATATATTGTTATGTATAAAACAAGTCAACAAATTGCTGAGGTTTTGGTTACACAGGGAATGCAGTGCTCGGGAGATGGGGGAAGTCCATTGGATTTACGGAAGTATGTATTTGAAAGTGGAAATTTGTTTATTAAAAGCCTAATAAAATATTTATAAAAAAAAAAAAGAACAGTTTCAGGTTAAGAACAGACCTCTGGAATGAATTAAGTACTTAACCCGAGGTACCACTGTAAATGGGAGTGTGAACCCAGCCTGGGTATAAATTACCTTCCTGTGTCCTGCTCTGGTTTCCCTGGGCAAGTCTCTACAGCCAAAAGAGCTGCAGACTTTCTAACCCGCAGCCTTTAATAGCTTGCTTGACATCAGGTGGGCGATTATGTTTCGCTTTCATGCCATGAAAATCTTCCCCTGCTGATTTCTGCACACCAGCTCGCTGATAAAAGGCGTTAGGAGTTATGTGTTTTTGAAGTTTTATTTTCCTGGCCATCTGGATGATTTGGTTGAAGCAATGTCTGTCCCAATCTGTCATAATCCTTTAATATTGTGGGATGTGCATGCTTTAACCTGGACCAGTTGCTCCCTTGGCATCCTTTTGATCTACAATTAGCAGGAAAGAGGTGGAGTTAAACCCGACTTTCCCCCAAGGCATTTGTGACTGTGTGAGAATCGAACCAGCAGCTATTCTGGGACAGATTGGATTTGTAGGGTGAGCAGCCACACTTTCCCTCGATGGGCTGCTTCTGCCAACCCCAGCACCCCTCTGCTGCAGATCATGTAAAGCAAGGGTTCCCGAACCAGCACAGATCACTGGTGGTCCACAAGCTTCATTCAGGTGGGCCGTGGTGTGTCTCTGAATTTGAAGACAGAAGATGGCACATCCATTGAGTTAAATATATTGATTTTTAATCATATCTTTATTGCTCCTTTTACTTTTTATTTCATTACCACTTGGAGTCTATAGAATTCAAATTGCAGTACAATAGAATAAATTATGTAAGAAATAAAAGATGCAATAAAACTACGATTAAAAAATCATCCGGCCTCTAGCAACGGCAAGTTGCAAATGCTACAATAGGCAGAAACTCATTTAGTGGTCCGCTGAGACTCTCAGCAAATTTCAAGTGATCCGTGGCAGGGAAAAGTTTGGGAACCACAGCCTTAATAGAAGGGGAGCCTTATAGACCCACAGGATCTTGTTACTGGGCTGTAGCTCAATGGCAGAGCAGATGCTTAGCATTATTACCTGTTCACTTACATTTCCCTGGAGAGCTGAGAAAGAGCCCCAGTTACCCTTATCAACCCTTATCACCTTATCACACCTGCAAGTGTGTGTGTGTGTATGTGTGTGTGTGTTCTTTCACGTTGAGCCGCAAACAAAAATTCAGCTAGCAAAACTTTGCTCATCATCACTATCTCTCTGCCAGAAGAAGTTGCACCTGATAGATTTCTGCCTGCTGTGCAGATTTTTTGGGATGTGACAACAGCTAGATGACTTTTAAGAAGGACTGGACACATTCATGGAAAACAGGTCTATTGGCCAGGTTTGCTAAATGAATCATCCATGTTTAGAGGCAATATGTACCAGAATCTGGAAGACACAGTGGGGGGAGAGGGGAAGGCCATATGCCTTGCTGGGATCTTTCCCAAGGCAGCCTTGGAAACAGGGCACCTCGTCTAGACCAGGCACCCCCAAACTCTGTCCTCAAGATGCTTTGGGACTACAACTCCCATCATCCCTAGCTAACGGGACCAGTGGTCAGGGATGATGGGAATTGTAGTCCCAAAACATCTGGAGGGCTGAGTTTGGGGATGCCTGGTCTAGACTCTAGAATCTTAAGAACTTGATTCAGCTGATAGTCGGTGCTTCAGCCTCCTTGCAAAGGGCGTTGCAGGTGCTGTCCATCGTCTGTTCCTGAAAAACCCCTTTTGACCCTGCTGCTATGCCAATCTATCCCACACCTGACACCATAGACATGATACCAGGTGCAAGGCAGTTGGGGGTGACCTGGCCAAAATGGCCCAGGAGACCTAAATCAAGGATGGTCCAGGTGGAGCCTTGGTCTAAATCGGCAGAGGCCAGCTTCTGTCCTTCCACATCCTTTGCAGACCACAGCCCTGCTCTCTCTTCTGCCTTTTAACTTCCCTTTCCACTTTTGTTCCTCTTTCAGTATCATCATTAAACTTTTAACACAACATGGCCGGAAACCAGAGACAGCAGGTGTTGGTTTTTTTAATCTGGATGAAACAAGAGACAATCCTCACATTCACACACACGTACATGCACACACACAAACCCCTCCTGGCATCTCTGGCGGACTGCGAGGGTGACCTTCTATGCTGAACACAGCATCATTCCTGCTATATATGTGACAAGCTCAGTTTTGTTTTCTGTCTGTTTGAGAGGTGGGTGGGGTGGGGGTACATAAAAGTCTGCTCACTGGGTTGCATTCAGCTGTTCTTCAAGTTCTTCACAGCCCTGTTTCTTGAGCTTTCTAAACCTGCATCTCCCCACCCTCCACTTTCCAAAACCTGCTAATGTGGCTCAGTCAGTAGAGCAGAAGACTCTTAATCTCAGGCTTGCGGGTTCAAGCCCCACATTAGGCAAGAGATTCCTGCGTTGCAGAGGGTTGGACTACCATTCTATGATTCTACTTCTATTTATTTAGTTTATTGCTATTGTACCCTTCCTTCAAGGGGCTCCCAGCGGCATACACAGCCTCCTCCCTGCCCCCTCTGCCCAGCAAGCCATTTCTCGCTTTTTTCTTTGCCTACCAAGTGCCTGAACCCCTGCTGCCATTAAGATGGCCATATGCCCTGCTTTGCAGAAACATCTGCTTGAAAAGGAATTGCTCATGGCGCAGTGGTAGAGCATCTGTCTTGTGCACGGAAGGTTCCAGGGTCAATCTCTGGCGTATCTGCAAGTACGGCTGGGACTGTCTCCTCTCCAAAACTCTAGATAGCTGTTGGTGAGAATAGACCACTGGGCGGCATCCACACCAGCGCTGTTATACCACTTTGACAGTCACGGCTTCCCCCAGAGGATCATGGGAACTGTAGTTTGTTAAGGTGGCCGAGAGCTATTAAGAGACCCCTGTCCCTCTCACACAGCTACAATTCCCAGAGTGTGCTTGGAAGAAGAGGGGTTGATTGTTAAACCACTCTGGGAATTGTATCTCTGCAAGGGGAACCCTAACGGCTGTCAGCCCCTCTTTAACAAACTACACTTCCCAGGATTCTTTGGGGGAAGATTGGCTTGGAGATCAGCAGCACTACTGCCATATAAACATCCTCGCTGAGCATGGGAGGCATGAAGCCTTGCCACCATATTGTCCACCAGCAAGCCACACATCCTCTCTAGGGATTCAGACCGGAGGCAGCCTTACCCTAGAGGTGTTGGGGGTTGGGCTTTGTCTGCACATTTCCTACCTCTAAGCTGTGGGCTTTGCTTCCTGTCACAGCCTTACAATGTCTGGGCTTGCCACCTGTTTTCCATTTTTTAGCAAGGCTTTAAAAAATCGTACTAAATTGTGAGCCTGCCCAGGTGCTAAAGGCCTCAGATGCCTTCCTGCCTGTCCCACCAACATCTGGAGCACATTGGGCAGCAAATTCAGGGAGGAGCCGCCTTGGCTCTGGAACCCTCTGATGCCCTTCTTTTGGCAGTCAACAACATTTTTATTTAGACAGGCTTTTGGCCCACCAGCTGACTTGCAAATACGTTGAAACACCGTTGTACCTGGTTGTTTTTAGTTCTGTTTTACTGGCTTTGTGGTGTTTCCTTTTAACTTTCATGTTCTATTGTATTCTGTTGCATCTTACTATGTTTGCATTTTTGTCATTGGCTGCCTTGAGCACCATTTGGTGGAAAGGCAGGATACAAATTTAACAGCTACAAAACCTCGTGAGAGTGCCAGGCGCTTCTCATCCTTGCCCGGGGCAGGGGACTCCGGCATGCCACCGCCTGAATTTCATTTCCACCCTCTTAAGTGCCTCCCCCCTTCCCCCTATTTGACTTGGGAGCTGTCGCCACAATTTCCATTCTTGCTCCAACCCCCCCGTTTTTCTTTTCTTGCAGGTGTCCTGCTTGCCATTAACTGGAGGATCTTCTGGCCCACTTGCGGGATGGATGAATGAATGGACTTGCCAGGTTGGATGATCTTCTCCTGGGACTGGACCTGACCTTTGACCATATCCCAGCAAAGGGATATTAGACTCATTTCTTCGCCAGCTGCACCCACCTTCATCCAGGAGTTTCTGTGTGGATTTTGCTTTACATACATTTCAATAATGCATTCCTCCCCCCCCCCCATCTTCAAGGTCTCCGTTCTTTTCTTTTTGCTGCAATGTGGGTGGGCACCCCTTCTGAACCAGGGCCCATAACAAAGGCACAACAGACAGAAATTCAGCAGGTGCACTGGCTTTCTACTCAGTGGCGGGGCCACGGGCAAGAAAGTGGCCTCCTTTCTTCTGGTCTCAGAGCTTTTGAAGTCGCAAAGGAAGAAAAATGGGATCGAAAAGTGTAGCTGGGATGGATGGGAGGATTGCCAAAGGTGGCCGGGAACTGGGACTCCTGATTTCTCTCCCAGGGGACCAGTGATTCTAGGGGGATTGGATCTAGATACCACAGCAATAACCAGAGGCTGGGGAAACTAAACTCTTTTATTGATAATAAATATATATGTGCTATATGGGGTGGTTATGCTGGTGGAGGAGCCGGTGGGGGTGGCGCCGGGGCTGGTTCCCCAGGTGGCGGAGGTGGTGGTGGAGGTGGTGGAGGTGCTGGGGGTGGTTCGCCAGATGGCGCTGGGGCTGGTTCCCCAGGTGGCGGAGGTGGAGGTGGCGGTGCCGGGGGTGGTTCCCCAGATGCTGCTGGGGTTGGTGCCCCAGGTGGTGGAGGTGGTGGGGGTGGGGGTTCCCCGGCTGGCGCTGGCGGAGGTGGTGCTGGCGGGGGTTCTGGGGGCGCCGCCGGGGGCAGCGCCAGGTTTTCCGCTGGCTGCATTGGCCCTGGGCTCGGTTCCGGGGTGATTTCTGCACTCCACGGTGGCTCCTCCATACTTCCCATTCTTGCTTCTGTGCTCCAGTGCGGCTGTTCCACATAATTTCCTTGCATCCAGGGGTTCCTGTGATCTAGGGCGTCGTCCACTTCGCTTTCTTCGTCCAGGAGCTTGACCAGATAATCGGCCATTTCGCCCTCGCTCCGAGGCCTCTCCAGCTCTCTTTCCTTTACTTGGAACTCCTTAAACTTCCTGTGAGGGAGAGAAGCACATCAGAATGTGGGGAGGGAGGAAGGGAGAGGCGGATTTCCTATGGCATGCAGGAGTGGGTGCATGCATGTAGGGTTTTCTATGGGGTGAGCTCTGCTTCCCCTACCCCCCTGCCACAACATTCCCTCTGCTGATAAATAAACCTGGCTTCTATTATTCAAGCTGGCTGCTTCCCCCCTTATCTGGAGCATGAGATTATTGATCTCAGGGAGAGGAGTGTTTGGGGACTGCTTCACTATCTATCGGTTCTTCTCACAGTGTTTTTACCCTTTGAAAACAGCTCTAATGGGATGAGGGAGGTGGCTTTTGACTTGGCAATCAGCACAGGCCTGCTCCACAAAGGGGTGAATGAGAGATGATGATGCTTCACGACTGAGATAAGGACCTGCACTTCCACAGCAGGCTGCTCCCTGAAATCACGTACTTCTGCATGTACCCTAGTTCTTTCTGACAGTGAGCCTTTCTAATAACTTTGCTTAAATTTGAGGCCACTGGTGGTATATTTCTGTCATGTTTCTGACAGCTCTGCTAACCCCACTGCCACACTGGGTCATGGACAAGGCCCAGGACCTTTCCTAGGAAAAAACAGTAGCTACTTTAACAACAGTTGTGTTCCAAAGCATGCCAGGAACCCGTGTGGAGTAGCGTTACCGGTGAGTCAAGAGGGCCTCGGCCTAACCCGAAGAAGGTTGCACCGGTAGAGTTAAGGGATCTGCTTTTCTAGAGAAAAATCACAAAAGATGGTGAAGAGGAGGAAAAAGGGTACGTCCTCACTACAAATCTCCACTCATTTCTGGTTTGCTGGTTTTTTACTAGTTTAGAACAAATTATTATCAGTTGCATACAGGTAAGCCCAAATGGGGAGGGGGAAACAGGCCTTTAAAAGCCTGGGGGCCACATTCCATTATGGGGCAGCCTTCTGGTGGCTGCAGACAGGGGGAGGGGAGGGCAGTGGCAAAATTTTGCAGCGAAACAGGTGAGATGCTCACCTTTTACAATAGGCACAGGGACTGAGGCACAACTTGGAAGCTGGCCCCTGAAGGGATCACCCCAGAGCCTGAATGGGTTACATGGGGGAGGGGGCTTCACTACCATGACTTGGGGGGGGGGGAGGTGACACATATTTTTTCTCCCTTACACTGATAGAGGCGTTTTCTGGCAGGAGAGGGAGAGAAAAGAATAGAATAGAAGGAGAAAAGGAAAGAGGGAGGGAGGAAGAGAAGAGATGTTGCCCTTTTGATGAGCAAGACGGTGGGGCGTGGGGAGGTGTGTTGTTCATGTGGTGAGAAGCTGCAATATCGCAGGAGATCTTGCCGCCTTTTTGTGGGTTCAGAAGCTGAGGAAGAGACAACAAATGGTGGTCTTGAGGAGGAAACAGGCATGGCGAGGGGAGATGTGGAAAGGGAAACACCATAGGATGGAAAGTGAGGCAAGGCAAGGGGTGGTGGCAAATAGAGCAAGCAGGAAGGGGCATCCCCTGTCATGTTAAAAAAAAAAATAGGTACTTTGTTACAGGTGGATATTGGAGGCGGGCCCCAAGAATAAAAAGGTGAAGTCAGTGGTGATTGGGAAGGTGAGATGAGGTTTGGCAGATCCAGGTTTCTTTCTCTTAAAGGGAGCTGGACCTCCTATGGGCTTAGACTAGAAGTACTATGGAACTCCCATATTATTGTGGAAAAGGGCAGTTCTTTTTGTTTTTTTAATATAATTTTAATTAGTTTTTTTTAAAACATATCATTTTCAACAGTAATTAAACATACTTTTACATCTTATTCAATTTTTTGACTTCCATCAATCCTGTCTGAAAATTTTCCAATTCAATCTCTCAGTATGCATTTCTTATCTTCCCTATTACATTTCAAACTCATAACCAATATCAGGAAGAGGGCAGTTTTTAGTATGGGGGTGGGGAAACATCTGACTAGTGGCGGCTGTCGGACTCTGGACCTTTTAGGGCAACTAGGTGGGGCCTTCTAAAAGGGGTGGGGAAGGCAGCGTTTGAAATAATGCAAAACCAAGCAAACCTAAAAATGAAATAAAAAGAATATGGGACGCAACCAGGTCCTTCCGGCCTATAAACATTAGACTTTACATGCATGTGCTCAGCAAATCCAGTGTGCGGGTGTCTGCTAGGGTCGTGCAGGGAGAGTGTAATCCATGCTCTTTTACGATACACAGGCTGCGCCCACTGCGTTCGCATCTGAACCATCTCTGCAGCTTCTAACTTTTTGTAATAGCATTTTAAATTTGCGGAAGTGCTTTCTAATTTTTCACCCTCGCCTTGCAAAGCAGGCCACAGTACAATTCTTGCAAAACACAAAGAACGATATTTTCACTTTTAACAAAAGCACAGGCTTGGGTGGGGGGGAGCCTGAGATCTTACCCAAATAAAAATAGTAGGTGCCATACATTTGAAAACAAGATCTCAGGAGCGGTTGGAGCAGGACCCCCCCCCCCAGCCACTAATATCACTACCATGACAAAAGCATTTTTTAAAAAAACTGTTCTCAATCAGGCATTAACCCTTGAGAACTTTCACTCTCGTAAAAAAGGCAGAAGCATGATATTTCAAAGGGAGCCATAGGCACTCCAACTCCCCAATGCTCCATTCCCCAAATACAATGGTAATAAAGCTAAAGACTCACACTTTGTACACCAGTTCTTTGCCATCTTGATCCCACATACAAGCACCAAAGTTCTCTCGCTGATCAAATCAACCATAACAAAATAAAGCATCTAAAGCTGGCTGGGCTTTTAGCAAAACATCTAAAGGGTTGTCACATGGAGGACAGAGCAAGCTTGTTTTCTCCTGCTCCAGAGGGTACGGCCAGAACCAATGGATTCAAATCACAAGAAAGGCAATTCCTGCTAAACATCAGGAAGTGCTTTCTGACGGTAAGAGCTGTTCAACAGTGGAACAGACCCACAAGAGATGTTGTGGACTCTCTTTCCTTGGAGGTTTTCAAGTAGAGGTTGGAAGGCCATCTGTCATGGATGCTTAAGCTGAGCTTCCTGAATTGCAGGGCGCTGGACTAAATGGTACCCTTGGGGTCCTGTTCCACCTCCACAGTTCTGTGACTCAGTGTTTAGGATTTTAAAAAATCCACCCTGAGAATTCACAAATGTCTGTCATAACGCACCGTGAGCAAATGCAATGGCCAGGTTCTGCAGGCACAAAGTACAGTGGTACCTCGGGTTACATATGCTTCAGGTTACATATGCTTCAGGTTGCAGACTCCGCTAACCCAGAAATATTACCTCGGGTTAAGAAGTTTGCTTCAGGATGAGAACAGAAATCATGCAGCGGTGGCACAGCGGCAGCAGGAGGCCCCATTAGCTAAAGTGGTGCTTCAGGTTGGGAAGAGTTTCAAGTTAAGAACAGACCTCCAGAACGAATTAAGTACTTAACCTGAGGTACCACTGTATAACATTTTATACAAAAGGGACACAGAACATTTGATTCCCGAGTATGCTAAAGGTGGGCTAGGTAAAGCAGTGGCATTTTTTAAAATCAGGTTTTTACATACATTTCCTTTTCTGCACGTTCTTTCCATCCTTCTTCGATCCCCACCTGCTGGAAGGTACACAAAGAAGCCAAAACGGAGCCACCTACCAGCTGAAATAAAGACACATGCTGAGGATGGCCACGATGACAGAGATCCCGCCGAGGATCCCTGCGTTCCGGCGTTGTCTGGCAGCTGTTGGGGAAAGGTAGATGTTAGTGATTCCCTCACCCAGAGGCTGAGATGTAATGGGTGATGGCATGGCTTGATCCAGGCCAAGTTAGAGGGCACCCTAGGGCACAGACCCACCTAGTCCAGCATCCTGGCCAACCAAATGCCCGCAGGAAGCCCACGAGAAGGACATGAGCACAACAGCCACTCTTTTCATTTGCAATTCCCAGCAAACAGTATCACGGACATACCGCCTGCAATACTTGTAGCAAATCACCATCACGGCTAGCGGTGACTGATATCCTCCAGGATTGCAGCTAAAAATGCGCCTCTGAGGAAGGATACGTTCTGAAACATGCAGAGTGAGGCTGTGGGGAGATCAAATGTGGCCCTCAGGATTCTCCCCCCTCACTCATTCACCCTCCTTTGCACCCCCTCAGGTGGTTTTGCTTGTCTGGGATGTGCCCTTGAACTCTAATAAAGCTTCTGGTTTGCCTGGATGGAGGACACAGAGTGTTGAAACTAGCATTTAGGGCCTGAATATTATTATTATTATTATTATTATTATTATTATTATTATTATTATTAATTTCTGTTTATATACTGCCCTTTATCAGAAGATCCCAGGGTGGTGTGCAACATTAAAAACATATTACAGAACATCAATGATCAAAACATAATACAAAACATAATGGCAGACAGTCTAATAGTAAAATAATCATCATAATAAATCCTATTCCAAGCATCTGGAGTTCCCCCTTCTTTTCTTCAGGTGGGTGGGGCTTTCCCAGTTTTGCGGTTAGTTTTTTGCACCATACCCCACAAGCTGCTTATCAAAATCTATATAATGCTTACTCAAGCAAAAAGACCTCTAAGTGGTTTACCTACACATGATGTTAGAACATCTTCTAGAGAGCTGTTTCCCAAGCTTCCTCGCCTCACGGATTGGACCGCTTGAAATTTTTCCAGCATCTTGGTGGAACACTTAATCCCTCCCACCCCCGCCTGTCGCAGCCATTGTGATCTGCTGTGTTAAATGCTATATGGTTTTCACTAGTATTTTTACAGACAGGTTGCAGACCTCCTGAACAAAGGCCATGGAAACACAGGTGGTCCAGGTGCCACAGTTTGGGAATCCCTGTTCTAGGGAGATGCTCCCATCCCAAAACGATTACAGCTGCTGTTATCGGCAGATGTCAAAACAAATGGGCACAGCTTGGGGGCACAGCCAGATATTCCCTCAGACATTCATTGTATCCACTTAGAACGAGGCTGTGTGCTCTGCAGTCAGTCCACTCCCGCCATTGGTATGTGAAGCCGTTTACATACAGCGTTGTAAGCCAGTAAAATGTACTCAGCCTGAATGAAAAGAGCTTTGCTGGCAGCAGTCCTAAGCAAATTGGACACCATGAGTCTTATTTTGAGTAAACATGGGTAGGATTGTGCTGTTAGTTTTAGCTCGCCTGTGTGTCTCCCAGGAAAAATTAATAATAATGACAATTATAATAAAATATTTGTTAGTCGCTTGTTACCCAAAGGTCTCCAAATGACATTATTATTATTATATGTATTTATATCCCACCTTTCTTCCAAGATGGGATTCAAGGTGGCTTCAGACATTTAAAAACATCATGATGTAAAGAAAGTAATAATGACAAACTAGTAAAAAACAATAAACACATTTACACAGACGCAGCCATTAAAATGCAATTTGCCCTGACAGTTGTCAGCATAATCTTCACACTATTTTTCAAAGGACTTATGACTCTGTTAGAAACAAATAGATATATTGCACCATAAAACAGAACAAAAAACAACAACCCCTGTAACAGCCACTGTGGCTTTGGCAGCATACTAATAACAAACAATATAGTCTTAGTCTATCAAGAGCCTTGGGAGGGGGCAAGATAAGTCTTTACCTCACATGCCATTGTAAAGATGTCAGTGAAGGCATCAGGTGGACCTCGCTGGGGAGCTCATTCCTCAGATAGGGAGCCACAGCTGAAAAGGCCCTCTCCCTTGTCACCGCCCCCTGAGCCTCCCTCAGTGAGGGGACCTGGAGAGGCACCTGAGATGTAGTTTTAAGGGTCCAAATAGGTTCATATTGGGGCAAGGAGTGTTGCAGAAGGCATTGGGATCCTGAGCCAGAAAGGGCTTTAAAGCTCAAAAACAGTTATCCCTGTCCTGATAAAAGTTGTAAATGGGCACTGGCGCAAGCTGACAGAAGGCATTCTGTCCCACTGAGTCCACCTGTTACCTCAAGTGAAAGCAGTGAGTCCAGGAGAACCCCCATACCACAAATTGGCTCCTTCAGAAGGAGTGTGACCCCATCTAGAGCAATCTGCATACCACACAACTGGTCACCACCAACAGCATCTCAGTCTTGTCTGGATTAAGCTTCAGTGTTTTGGCCCTCATCCAGTCCATTATTGCAACCAAGCACGGATTCAGCAGACTGAGCGCTCATATCAGGCACAACGTGGCACAGACATGTGTGAGGAAAGACATTTGTTCCTGTCATCCGTGATGTCTCAGGCGCTGTCCAACAGGTGCCTGCGACAAGAAGTCTCTGCTTGCCAAGGGAAGGAGAATATTATTTATGCCACAGACTCACACTGGCTCGACCGTCATTCTCTCTCCCCAGGACACCCTGGTTCTGCAAGAAGGGCTAATGCAAGAGCATTGCCAGCACCTCCATCAAATTCCAGTTCCCGAAGTCCTTTTGGGGCGGGGGCAGAGGGGAACCATGACAATTATACAGGAATGGTTTGTACTACAGATGCTGCCCTTGTGATACAGGCCCTCCCTGAAAAGAGACATGTTCACTTTGCAGAAAAACGTGCAACCACGTTGCCTTTGCTTATGCTATATAAGCTAATTGCCACGAAACTGTGCTCGTCCTTACCATCAACAGCATGGTAGTAGCAGGTGTGGTTATTATAACAGCATTTCTTCTGCTGGCACTGGTGAGGGTAGAAACTTTCTGCTTCGCCACCACATTTTTTCTGAAAGGAAGAGTCCTGCTGGCATGCTAGAAAAGAGACGGAGATTCGTTCAAGCAACCAGTTTTAAGGTTGCTTCTGTCCTGCCAGCTCTCACAAATAAATGACCTACAGCTCCACCACACTGGTAAACTGAGACTCCCCCATAATTCCCATGACAATAAATAAACAATAAATCTCCTTCGCTGGAGGTTTTTAAGCAGAGGTTGGGTGGCCACCTGTCATGGATGATTCCTGCATTGCAGTGAGTTGGTCCTTTCCAACTCTACAATTCTATGAATGTCATATGTGCAGCACACCAAAAATGCACCCAAGTTCAGCATTCAATACACATGTTCACACAGTGTGGGCAAATCAGGATGAACGGTCAATAAATGAATCACCTGGAGGAGAATCCCACAATAATAATATGTTAAATAATTTCCCAATTCCTTTCCTGACACCCAGAGTCAGCTGCCTGAGGTGATTGCCTCATTCTGTATATTGAGAGGGTCAACCCTGCTGTATATGCAGAAATAAGGTATTCAGCCTCATCAGTCAGGATTAGGGAATCTTTGGCCCTCCCATTGGCCGGTAAGTACAGCCTGTGGGCAGGGATGATGGGAGTTGTAGTCCTCATATTTTATCACAGAAACACTTAGCTGCCAAGCAGGGCTTTTACAATCACACCACACAAAATTGGTACTGAATGTGAAATTTGAGTATCCTGTGTGACCCGCCTTTAGTTCAGGGGTCAGCAACCTTTTTCAGCCGTGGGCCGGTCCACCGTCCCTCAGACCATGTGGTGGCCCGGACTATATTTTGAAGAAGAAAAATGAACAAATTCCTATGCCCCACAAATAACCCAGAGATGCATTTTAAATAAAAGGACACATTCTACTCATGTAAAAACACGCTGATTCCCGGACCGTCTGTGGGCTGGATTGAGAAGGTGATTGAGTCGCATCCGGTCCCCGGGCCTTAGGTTGCCAATCCCTGTTTTAGTTCTTAAGGCTGTGAAGGGAAGCTAGGGAAAGTGCGGGCAAGACGAAGGGAGGGGGAGACATTGTAAGCTGGGGGGACGGGGACCTGTGGCTTTTCTGATACTGTTGGACTCCAACTCCCATCAACCCCTGCCAGCATGGCCAATTGTCCAGGGGACGATGGGACACATTTGGAGGGACACAAATTCTTCCACCACTTGCTTTTAAGTGTTGGACTTCCTGAGACTGTGCTTCTTGTTGTTGCCTCAGGAGGGAGCCCCTTGATCTCTCTCTTTTTTGAGAGCAGCACTTCAGGGTCAGAAGAAAGGAGGAGAGATAGGGGAGGAAGCGAAAGAAGAAGCACTTTTACTCACTGAGAGGCTTGAGGAAATTCCCACTAGTACCTGCTGGAAGGAAAGGGGCAAAATCAGAGTCTGAATGGAAGGCAACGGCAAACATAACTACTGCCAATGATCCCACCACCACCACCTGCCAGATACTCGTGCAACATCCCACTTAGAAGCCTAAAACTTTGGCATGAAGCGGTACAGAAATTAACAAAGGAATGGCAAAAGAAAATAGCATTGATCCCAGCCTGGGGGACTGAGGGAGGCGGGTTCCTCTACATACCTTCTAGGACCAGCACTAGACTAAGAAGAAAAGCCAGACCAGGCTGGCTCATATCTCATATCTCTCTCCTTTTGGGGACGCCAGTTCCATGTGGCAGGGGGTGGGCCTGAGCCATGAGGCTGCCTGCGGCATGAATGGTGTCAGAATTGCAGAGAAGTGTCATAGAACCTGGGAGTTCTAGAGTATTCGTACACCTAGCAACCAGGAGGCTGGGGGTCTGGGGTAGGAGGAGGCTCAAGATCCTGTCCGTTCATTTTTCTAAAAACATCTGGTTGTCCACCGGGAGAACAAGATGCCAGGCTAGATGGTCCACTGGCCTGATCCTGCAGGCTCTTTCTGTGTTCCTATCCAGCCCTCCCAATAATAGAATCCTGAGGAAGAGCACACGAGAGCTCCCCTGAAATTGGGGAGATCTCGCCCACAATGGGCACCAATGCTAGTGCCACTTCTCTGCCAGTGGCAGAGGCAATAGGGTGGGTGAGGCAGGCAGCAGTGGCGAGACAGGCAGGCACTTCCCATTTCGCCTCCAGCAGCAAAATGGAACGCGCCACCCCTGCTCACAGAACTACAATTCCCAGCACCCTAAACAAGCTAGGGTTCCCAGTACCCCTTGGGAGAAGTCAGGTGCTTTAAATGTACGGTGTGTGCACAGCCTTAGTGTAGTAGGTAATGCTGGGGAAGATGAGCCAAAGTTTTGATTCACTTTAGGGCGCCCTATGTTCATAAAAGGAGCAAGAGGATAAAGCGAAGACATGAGGGCAGGGTGGGTTTTGAGGAGGGATTGAAAGGGAAATCAGAGAAGCAGAACCGCATACAGTGCTACCTTGGGTTAAAAACTTAATTTGTTCCAGAAGTCCATTCTTAACCTGAAACTGTTCTTAACCTGAGGTACCACTTTAGCTAATGGGGCCTCCTGCTGCCACCGTGCTGCCGCTGCACGATTTTTGTTCTCATCCTGAAGCAAAGTTCGTAACCTGAGGTTAGCGGTGTCTATAACCTGAAGTGTCTCTAACCTGAAGCGTCTGTAACCCGAGGTACCACTGTATATGCTCAGGGCGTGAGTTCAATACACAAGGAAACAATAGTGGAGAATGGGTGAGCTGTTTAAGGAAGCAGGAGACGTTTGCCCAGCAGAGGGCAGCAGAATTCACGGAGCACAGCTCTGCCACTGAGCTGCAGCCATCCCCATTGCAAGCTCATCCGAAGGAAACAACCTAATAGTACTTCACCAAAGCATGCCACCACTCTGGAAAGTGGGAAGTGTTTTAGGGGACACCTGTTTGTGTTGAGCAGTGTGACGCAGGCAAGCACCTAGCGAGACAGCACCGGTTCTGGAATGTGGCAATATCCTGCCCCCTGCCTCCCAAATAGTAAATTAGACCCTCCATCTAGTCAGCTGCAAAACCTAGATTTTGTCTCCTTTCCTGGACGTTATTCAAGTCTGTTCTTCTTTTACCTGGGCATGCAGTGTGTCCTTGCCCACTGGTCCATGTAGCTCAGTATTGTTGACTCTGACTGGCAGCTGCTCTCCAGGGTGTCAGGCGGGAGCTTTGCTCTGGAGAAGATGGGAGATGGATGTTGGGATCTTTTGCATGGAAATGACCAGGTTTTATTGATTCAGGGGCAAGGTCACTCAGTTAACTCCAGATTGACTCAAACTATGCCAGCCTCGGTTAGCTGCCTGGATGCGGATTCGCCAAAAAGTGGTGCTCTGGAAGGGACGGGTGGGAGAGCCTCCATTTTGAATCACCTGGATTGCCGCTGTAATTAATAATGATTAAATCTGATTGCAAATAAAAAATGCTTGTGCTGGCTACATACACCTTGACTTTTGCTGGCAAAAAGACCAGTTAAACTGCACTCATAAGTGGTTTGAAAACCAGCATTTTAAAACTTGATTAGCAGTTTGGCTTGTGTGTCGTCCCCCCGCAACCCGGTCTTTCTTGAAATGTGTCCTTTGATGCTTTCATTACTTTGTCCTGCTATCTTCAGTTACACACACACACACCCTTTTGCTCGTGGCTTTTCATCAACAGACAAGCCAATTGTTGCATTCATGGGCTGGGACTGAGGGGGAACCGTCCTTGCTCCCCACCCTAGCGGGAAGCCATCTTACAAATTCCCGGCCACTCGTGGCTCCGCTGTTCCTGGCGCCCAGCAGCGTGGAAGGACAATCTAATCAAGGGTTATTAAATGCAGATACAACCCCCCCACCCGGGCTCAGGCTATAAAATCTGGAGCCTTCACGTTTATTGGGAGCTGAGGTCATGGCTGTGCTGCCCCAGGGGAAATGATGGGAAACAGCGATTTCCTACCCTGCTGTTCTTTGCAGATGCTCTCCCACATCCTATCCTGAAATGCTCCAGTATCCCTTGCAACTGCCCATGCCCCACATTTTAAAGCATGTGATTTCCCCCAGAGAATCCTAGGAAATGTAGTTTGTTAAGGGTGCTGTGGGTTGTAGCTCTGCGAGTGGGAAACTACAGTTCCCAGGATTCTTTGGGCAGGGGCCATATGCTTTAAATGTATGGTGTGGATCTGCCCATGGTCCTGGAATTAGAGTAGATGGAGTGGAGGTGGCATCAAGACTTTGGGCTCAGCCACACTTTTCTGCCTGTCCTGCACCCAGAAATCAAGGAGGATCCAAGCGGTTTTGCATTTGCCCCACAGCTTTCCCTTGGAAAACTGCTGGTTTCCCTACCTAGGGGAAAGCTGCAGGGCAAATGGAGGTACAGATGAACCCCACTCGCGGTGGGATTAGAGGTTACTTCAACCTCAGTACTTTCTTCTGCAACATGGAATTACAGATACTTGTTGAGCAACTGATTGAGATTTAGGAAACTAAAAATGCTGCATCATTATAATGCTAACAGTTTAGCAAAAATATTTTGTTTGGGGGGGGAATAGTTAAGGAGGGGGATTATATAATTAAGCATGGTGTGGAAAAAATGGATTGAGCCTTTTTGTTGTTGTTTAGTCGTTTATTCGTGTCCGACTCTTCGTGACCCCATGGACCAGAGAACGCCAGGCACCTCTGTCCTCCACTGCCTCCCGCAGTTTGGTCAAACTCATGCTGGTAACCTCGAAAACACTATCCAACCATCTCGTCCTCTGTCGCCCCCTTCTCCTTGTGCCCTCCATCTTTCCCAACATCAGGGTCTTTTCCAGGGAGTCTTCTCTTCTCATGAGGTGGCCAAAGTACTGGAGCCTCAGCTTCACGATCTGTCCTTCCAGTGAGCACCCAGGGCTGATTTCCTTCAGAATGGAGAGGTTTGATCTTCTTGCAGTCCATGGGACTCTCAAGAGTTTCCTCCAGCAGCATAATTCAAAAGCATCAATTCTTCAGTGATTGAGCCTTTGCCCTCTCCCAAAATACTAAGAATTAAGGTTATTCAATGAAATTGAGGAACAGTAGACTCAGGAAGGGCAAAAAGTGGACATTTGTAAAGAAACCGGAGGCTTTTCTCTTGGGCATGGTCGGCCAATTGGTACCAAAGAAGGACAGGATATTTTTTATGTATGCAACTACAGCAGCAAGAATCTTGTTGGCAAAGTATTGGAAGATGCAAGAATTACCTACTCTGGAAGAATGGCAATCGAAGGTGATGGAATATATGGGACTGGCAGAGATGACCGGCAGAATCCATGACCAGAGGAAAGAGACAGTGGAAGAGGACTGGGGGAAATTTAAAATATATTTAAAAAATTATTGTAACATTGCGGACTGATAAGATGACAAGCGGTAAGAAACAAAGAATTACAGCTGTAAACCCTAAACTTTAAGAAAATGTAAAAGGGACTAGATTAAATACTGACAGATGAGTTGCTCGAAAAATGACAAAATAAGGATGTGGTGAAGGGAAGGCATGGGGAAGTCAAATTTTTGTTGTACGTCTTTGATGTTTGTGTTTTGTTTTGTATTGTATTGTATTGTCTTTAATATGTGTAAAAACCAATAAAAATATTTAAAAAAAAAAAAAAAACAGGAAGGGCAAAAACCAGTGCTGCTTCACATGGTACATAATTAAATTAAGGAATCTGCATTGGTGCCCCCTACTTTTGAAGACTCAGAAGGGGGATAGACAAATACCTTGAGAATAGATGGGTACGTCAGTGGTAATTCACCACAATAAATAAATGAAACTTCCATGTTCAACAATAATGTAAAGGGACCCCTGACCATTAGGTCCAGTTGTGGCCGACTCTGGGGCTGCGGCGCTCATCCCCGCTTTATTGGCCGAGGGAGCCGGCGTACAGCTTCCAGGTCATGTGGCCAGCATGACTAAGCCGCTTCTGGCAAACCAAAGCAGCGCACGGAAACGCCGTTTACCTTCCCGCCGGAGCGGTACCTATTTATCTACTTGCACTTTGACGTGCTTTCGAACTGCTAGGTTGGCAGGAGAAGGGCCCGAGCAACGGGAGCTCACCCCATTGCGGGGATTCGAACCGCCAACCTTCTGATCGGCAAGTTCTAGGCTCTGTGGTTTAACCCGCAGCGCCACCCGCGTCCCTTAGATGTTCAACAGTAGTATACCTGAAAATGCAAGTTGCTGGAGGGAGGCAACAGCTGGGAAGGAATATTGCCCTCATGCCTTGCTTGTTGGCTTCCTGGAAGCATCTGATTGGCTACTGTGGGAAACAGAACTGTGGGTTTAGTCAGGGCTGGGGAACCTGTGGCCCTCCAGATGTTTTTGGATTCCGGCTTCCATCATCCCCGACCACTGGCAATGCTGCCTGGGGTTACTGACAGCTGGAGACCAACTTGTGCTGACCATTGGTTTGGCAAACGGCAACTTTATATTTATTTACTTATTTGCATTTGCACTCAATTTATGTATTTATTAGCTTTTGCCCTCTTTTAAACTGGTGCAGTCACAGGTTTTGGGCACTAGAGGTCGCCAACCCCTTTTTGGAGGAAAAAGATGAGCTGTTATTTCTAAAATTGAGATCCCTCAGTTTACCTGATGTTACCAGATTAAACATGGGCACCTCTCCCAGTCCCACATCTTTCTTAGATGCATAGAAATTTGGCAATTGCAGCGTCTCTCTCATTGGTAGGAGATAAACAGCGACCTTAGGCTACTCTTATGAAAGACAGAAGGGACCCTCCAGCCTGGCTGGGTGTTGTTGTTTGTGGGCATAGCCTTCAACATATAATTAAGGCCGCATTGACACAATACATTTCGATGCTGCTTCTTTAAACAGTCATGGCGTCCCCCAAAGGATTCTGGGAGCTGCGGTTCTTCAAAGGGCTCTGAGAGTTGTTAGGAGGCCCCCATTCATTCCCTTTGCAGAGCTACAATCCTTAAAGTGGAAGGATAATGGCCTACTCACTGTGGGAACCAAAGTGTTTGGCTGGTTGTTGCCTAGAGGGAAGGATCTCTGCAGAACACTCAGCAAAGAAGAAGCAATAGAAAGAGCTCCAGCCTTTTCCATTGAGTTATGTAAGCGTTGCTCCACATTGCCCTGAAAACCTCAAGCACCCTCCTCTGTTTTTCAGGGTAAGTATTAGCTCCATTTCCTACAAAACTCTGAAAAAGCAATGTGTTTTGCAAGGCTACCTCATGATCATTTCTTTGGGTAAGGCTTAAAAGAGAGAAAGGGCTCTCAGCAACAGTTCTGCCTCCGTGGGGTTATACTGGTAATAAACTCAACTTTTCCCACTTTCTGTCAGTGCAAAATATGGACAGTTGGAATCAGACTACCAGTACACACTTCTACTCAGAAGTAAGACTCACTCAGTTTAATGGGCCTGGACAAATCCAAAGGGTATTGGATCGTAACCTCAGGCTGCATTCCTTAACCCACTTACCTTGGAGTAAAGTAGGATTTACTTCTGAGTAGACATGACAACTTGCTCTGTGAGTTGCCCGTGCTTTAGCCCCATTTGTTTCAATGAGACAAAGGTGTGACTGACTTACGAGTCCTGTAAGCTCCTGCCAACCTAGCAGTTCAAAAGCACATCAAAGTGCAAGTAGATAAATAGGTACTGCTCCAGCAGGAAGGTGAACAGCGTTTCCATGCGCTGCTCTGGTTCGCCAGAAGCAGCTTAGTCATGCTGTCCACATGACTAGGAAAGCTGTCTGCGGACAAACGCCAGCTCCCTTGGCCAGTAAAGCGAGATGAGCGCCGCAACCCCAGAGTCATCCGAAACTGGACTTAACAGTCAGGGGTCTCTTTACCTTTACCTTTAAGTCCGGCTGAATTAAGTGGCACTTACTCATGAGTAGACATTTATAGGAGTGTGTTATTAGTCTGCATTGAAGTCACAGGACTTTCACCATTGAGATGCCAGCAACATCTGACACCGCTCTGCAGTGCACCCTTACACACTGCATTGCAGTGCAGAATTACAGATCTAATTACAAATCATGGGGGTGGGGTGGGATCAAAATCAACACAATCTCACTGCAAATCGAAATCTAGCACACCAGGGAGAAAGTATCTATCCCAGTCCTTTGTCAGCCTGTGCTCATTTTCTAATTGGCAGATAGTTTTTAACATAGGGGAACATTCAGAAATGTGACTGCCTTTGTGAGGTCTGGAGTGGTGCAGTTCATTCTGCTACATCAGCACTGTGCCAACTCATTCACTTGCAGGAATAAGTCAGTCCTAGGAATAGGGTTTCCAAAGCAAAGGTGGTTCTTTTTCCAAATACGTACTTCATGTAGTAGTTGTTTGTTTGTTTGTTTGTTGCACTTATTAGTTGGGTTGCTTTACAAAAAGAAACCCAGAGCAACTTTTAAAATTTAAACCAACAAAAAGCTAAAAAAGCTAAAAACATATTCATATTTATAAAAAGGCACGACTAACACATCCCACCTACCCACTAAAAGAGACCACAGACAATTAAAGGCCAAAGAAAGGTCTGGTGGAAGACACATGCTTTTGTTTGGCATTTAAAAATAAACAGTGAAGGTGCCAGGTATGCTTCCCTGGAGAGAGTGTTCTGCACGTGGAGAGCCACCACTGAGAAGGCCTGTTCTTGTGTCAGCACCCTCTACAGCTTCCTTGGAGGGGGCGCACAGAGAAAGGCCTTGGATAATGAATGCAGCGTCTGAGTTGGTTCATGTGGAGAGAGGCGGTCCTTGAAGTATTGGAGTCCTGAGCCCCATAAGGTCGAAACCAGCACCTTATGAAATCTGTGGCTATAGATCTGTATGCCTGGAACTGAAGCTCGGGGGTAGAGCACATCCTTTGCACGCAGAAAATCCCCGGCATCTCCAGATGAAAAACAAAATTCAGCGAGCAGGTGTTGGGGAAGACCTCTTTGCTTAAGAAGCTGGAGAGCTGCTCTCCGTCAGAGTAGACAATGGTGGCTACAAAGCAGCATCCTATAACCACACCAACATTTTCTGTAGCTAGTGTGCATGGTAAGTCTTAGCCCTCCCTAGCAGGTGGGGAGCTATGTTTTTCAGCCCACACTTACCCACTGCTGATGCCACCCATGCTTAAGGCTTAAAAGGGGGCATCTTCCCTGTGCCTGGGTCCTCCAGGCCTCGAGGGCTGAACTCCCTATCGTTCCTTGCGGCCGGGACTTGGCTTTTTGCTCCCGCCGTGATGGCCTCACACCCTCCGGTTGGGACAGACGACAAGCCGCTGTGATGAAAACAGGAGGTCGCGGCCACGATCGTCCTGTCTGAATCAACCACAAACCCACCGGGGCCCTCTAAGTAGAGTCACAGCAAAGAGGGAACACCCTGCGCACCAGGCACCGGCCCAGGAGGATGGGGAAAATGCAAACAAAACCATTGTGGATTGGGTGGTTTACAGATGCCGTTCCAACCCAAGGGGAGCGGAGCAGAACGGGAGCGCTACTTGTTGTGAAGCAACTGTGTTGTTGTTGTGGGGAGTGATATAGTCCTGCGGCTGAATCGTCAAGAGTTACGTTAGCCAGCATTCATGCAAATGCAAAGTTTGCCATTGTCTAGAAGCAGGCTAACATTTAAAACACACACACACACATACAGCCTTGGCTTGGTGGCCAAAAGCGGGAGGGGGGAAAGGGCTGGTTCAATCCCGGCCTAATGGGCCAGAATGAAGGTGGCCGGGAGCCAGGACTCCTGGGTCCTCTGGAGAGCCGGGAGTGGTGGTGGTGGTGGTTGAGAAGCTACCGAAGGGGAGTAGGATCACGGCTCCGTCTGAAGGAGGGAGGAGAGGATGGTAGGGAGTAGGACAGGAATTGGCTCTGCTTCCCCCTCAAGTAGGCTGCCTCCCAAACCTCAGACTGGGCAAGAGTTCAGAGTGAGCGAGGAATGGAACAGCGGAGGCTTAGCTTGTCTGATGGTGCTGGAGGTCTGGCTGGCCAGCTCCAAGGGAGGGAAAAGCCTGGAGCCCTTTGTAGGGGGGATGCCTCGGAGAGCTCACGGAGGCAGCTGGTTCAAAGTCGGAATGTGCTGGCTTGGGCCAAATTCTCTGAAAAGAGACCTACAGAGTGCAGAAGGATACACCCTTTTGTTAGGAGCCGTCTGACTCTTTTACTCTCTTCCCCACTTCACTTCCTCCAGCCACTCCTCAGACCTTCCTTCAAGGCTTGCAAAGAAGGTTCTTGGGATTCTGGGGCCAAAAAGTGGGAGCAAGGGATTCTGGGAGCTGGGGTTCCTGGCTTTTCCAGGAGTAGTGAGGTTTGTAGGTTGAGCTGGGCTGGTGCTGCTGAGAAACGTAGCGTGAAACTTCGGAGCAGCAGAAGTGACGGAATTAGGCAAAGCCTACTGGCACCTGTCAGAATCTTACACCAAATAATTTGCAGCTCCTGGCAGAAGTCAGTGAGGAAGTAGGGGAAATGATCCCAGGGTTCTGCAACAGCTGATGAGCTAAATTTCAAACTTCTCTGTTTCAGAATACAATCCTTGCTGCTGCACACTTATGTGTCATATTGCATGCACCACCTCCTCCTTTTCAAAAATACGCTACCTTGTTTTCACTGCAGCCCCTTGAGCTATGCCCCTATTATGCCTATTTTACAGATGGGGCACAGTTGGCACTTTTTTTTGCAGCTGCTTCCATCGGAGCATGTTTCTTGCTCTGTGAGTATGCAGCAGGGAACCAGTGGTAGTTTTCCAGCAAATGTATGTGGAGCAAAAACCTACATGCCAGGTTGATGCATGCAGAGAATTGTGGCGAGACCCTCCGTGGGATTTGAACCCAGGACCACCTTGCCCACCCTGGCTCTCTTGTCACTCAGTAGCTTTTAGCACCGATGGCCTTAGGGCTTATCTCTTTTGTGATATGCATTCCGGACTGGGCTTACTGTTGGGTCACATGGCTACAATGGGGGCTGATGTGATGAAACGCATTGGGCGAGAGACAAGGAGGCCAACATTTGGTGAAGCCAAAGTCAATGGCAAGGTGACCTGTCCTCCTCTTGGCTGAATTCTGCAAGGGCAGCACTGAGGCTGAGGAGAGGGCAGCTAGGGGCCAGTGGCACCCTCTAGGCTAGTTGTAAGTTGGGGGCCGGCCGGCCGAAGACTAGTGGGACAGTGCCTTCACTGCATGGATATCTCTCTGGGGTTCCAGGAACAGCTGGAAGAAGCCACCTCTTTGACATGAAGTGGAGGTCGGGGCCCTTAAGTTGCTAAGCAACAGCAAAGGACCTCTATTCCCCTAGAGCCAGAAGCCAAAAGGCAGCTCTTTGTGGGTTGCCTAGCAACCAATGGGCCTACTCCCCAGCCACTTTTCAGCTGGGACCATGCTGCTTTGCGGGTGTGTGTAGTCGTAGTAACAGTGACTGACGGCAGGCCCGGCCTCAGTGCTTGGCATTAGGCAAGTGTCTGCTAGGGCCCAGCACCAACTGGAGCCTCTGCAATTGCCTTGGCAGCAAGGAAGGGAAGCAACAATTTGCTCACCCTCTGGGCCCATCTCCACCATGGGGCGATAGCAAGCAGGAGGAGCTGCAGCTGCCAGCCATTCAACCTCCCTATCTTCTGTTTCTGGGCCCAAGTCGCCAATATGGGGTGGTGGAGGCAAGCTGCAATGAGGAGGAGGACCCACAAAAGCCTAGAACCAGCCCTGAGTGATTGACAATCCCCCTTCTTTGAAGTTAGGAGAAGGGGAGGATGGAAGAGGGAGCAGGACGAGCTTAGAGCACAAAGGGAACAAGCTCAGTGCATCAAAGAAGGGCAGGGTGCTTGGATACGTGACCTTGCGGGAGGGAATGAATGCAGTGACTAGGGGCTGGCCTTGTGGGTACAGATATCCCCCTCCCCTTCCCTCCTTTGAGACAGAAATTAATTCCTTCGGAGCCTTCTGTTTGAAATCCTAAACTGACGGAATGTTTGTGGCATCCAAAAGTTTAGAGCTTGCCTTCAGCATTGCAGGACTCTGGCTGGCTTTTGATGTTCACAGTCCGAGTTGTTCCTGGGGTGTGTTGGCACGTCTCTGTACCCCTGCCTCCCCCAAGAAGCTGCTCCCCACCCACCCACCCACTCACTCCCAAGTCTGTTTTAAGACTTTTCTTTTTGGCTTCGTGCAGCGCAGTGCTTATTTTCATCTGTCAAAATGCGGAAGGGTCTTTCACCAACCATCTGGCAGCATCTGCTGCTGAATACCTCGTCTTGCTGAAGAATAGGGAGAGTTGCCACACACACACACACACACACACACACACGGGAGCCTCCCACCATGGCTGTTTCAGCTCCGTCACCTGCTAGCTAAGAACTTTTCCGTCTCAGCGCAAAAAAATGACACGGACTCTCTGGAACGACTCATCCGCCCCATGAGCGCAGCAACCTCAAGAGTCTAACCGCCGTGCCCAAAAAGTGACCCCACCCCTGGCAACGCGTCCCGGATTCCCCTGGAATGTCTAGACGCCAGTCCGGACAAGAAGCCAGCCTTCCTTTTGCACGGGATTCCCTGTCGCGCAGGAGCCAAAACCAGGCTGGCAATGGGGACTTGGAACATGGCAGAAGGGGTTGCTATTCTGTTTTGTTTTTTTTCCTTTTTGGCCGGGGGATTCCCTGAAGGCTGCTATAAAGCAAAAGGAATGAAGTCACGTCCTTTGAGGCTGGCTCAAAGGTCATGCACACTGTCAGGCTTCCGTGCTGTGGCTTCTTCCCCTGGGCTCTAGTACACAACACGAGAGGATGCAATAGTGTCATCAATAACAACGACAACCGTAATAATTACTGTTAATATAGAACCATGAAGTACTCTTTGCAGAGGACACGGAGGAGCTTACAATCTAAAATTCAGCGCAGAGGTGGGGAAAGGAAACTGTGGCAAGGGTAAACAGGGAAAGTTGTATGCACCTGAGGTTTGGTGGCAGGTTACAGTTGGTTACAGTAAGATGTGAAAAATAGGAATTGCGCCAAAGGAGATACTAGAGTTGTGCCAGGTTCAGGACACTGGGCCAGCTTCTGTTTCCAGTGCTGGGCTTAATTCCGGAAATATGCTGTGAGTTGATAAGAAATAGCATCAGAACATATGCAGAGCGCGCTTTCCTTGACTGCTAGGTCAATACTGGCGCCCACAGGCACATCTGAAGGCCTCCAAGCTGACCATTCTTGGCTGTGAGTCCTGGAAGACTCTGCCTTGCAGGCCTTTTCCCACCTGGCCTGGGAGGGCGGATCCCTGACTGACTCCAACTACAAAAGCAGAGACTGCTGAACAGACTTTGGGGTTGGGATGTTGTTTAGAGGGGGTTCTGTTGGGTGTGGGGGGCGTTGTTGCTGTTATGGGTATAGATATATATCTTTAGATTTTATGATTTATGTGGAAACGGTTTAATTTGGCTGTGTACTTTTTGATGTTTCGTTTATTGTTTATGACTAGTTTTGCTAAGTTTGTAATTGTATTTTTGTTTCATGCTATAAGCCACCTTGAGCATGGTTTAACTATGGAAAGGAGGCATGCAAATACTGCATAATTATGGATGGATGGATGGATGGATGGATGGATCTGAGCAACCACAGGGGGAGCCCTTGAAGCAAAGTGAGGAGGCAGCTGTACATGGCTGTACATGTTTGTTTGAAGCTGCTCCCCATACAGTTCAGTTAACCTTTGAGCATTACAAACTAAGGACTGTCCCAGACCTTCTCCCCAGGCCACATCCATTGTCCCCTGGCCAGTTCTGCGCTGCACCATCCTTGCGTACATTTACCTGACTGGGATAACGCCTCTTTTTTGTCCATATGGAAGGTGAAAAAAGGTATGTAACCATCAGTCTTATGTGGCTGGAATGTAGCTTTTGTCCTTGCCTCCACCACCTACATTGGCATGTGGTCCCCTGGAAGATCACCATCAGGGCATGTGTCTCTCTGTCTGAAAAAGGCTCCCCCCCCCCCCCGGTTTAGATAATTAGACATTTTTGCACCCTGCACAGACTTACATATCTGTAACTCCACACCCCCACAATTTTTCAATCTTCCAGCAAAAATGACAATCACAGTTCAAGATTGTTGCCTTTTGGTTTTGTCCCTTACATGAACTTTAAGACACTTTGAAAATACTGTTATTTCAGGCAACGTGCAGGAAGCTGCAACAGCAAGCAGTAATTGATCCACTCCATTCCAAGTGGTGAAAACAAGGCACGGCCGATGTCATGGGCCTAAACAATAGCTTGGTGTGATGAGAATAAGCCATGGTGAGCCTTGCACAATTCCCTCTCCTATTTCCCTCTCCTCTGAAGAGTTCAGGAAGTTTTGCTGCTGATTTTGCTGCTGTGTTTGAACTCTAAACTGTGGTTAATGGTAACTGCGACTTGCCTAAATAAGTCAGTTCATAACCCATGGTTTGAAGTTCACTTGTGTGAAAGAAGACTAATCATGGGTTGGGTTTTTTTTTGTTTGGTTAGCACAAGAAGCTGTGGTTCATCTAAATCAGAGCCAAACACTTTTACACTCCTCCTTGCTGCTTCTCACAGCTATGCTAGACTGGTATATGGGAGCGCACAAGCCCAGGGTTTGCTGTGGCTTGTTCTTGTTATGCTAAACCACGGTTCAATACTTTAGTACAATGTCTGAACTGGGCCAGACAGTCCAGTGTATGAACAGATTTTCTTCCATTCCCCTGCTTCGCACAGGCAAATGTGGGTAGACACAGAAGAGAGCTGTGCTCTGGGCAGCTGCACCAGTCACACTGCCTTAATGATGGCCGGTGTTCCACTGGCCCCTAGACACAATGGAACACACAGCTCAGTTCCCGTGTGTTTCCAAACACAGGGCGCAATTCAGAACTTGCTTGTTCTGAAACCCTCACAGAACTTCAACGTTCAGCCCATATAGATGCCCTGGCTGGTGTTCCTTTGTGCATAGATCTGCTGGAAGCGTTGTGCGCTTGGGCTTGAATGCGTTAACGTGTGTGGCTGCAAATGTATACGTGTGTCCTATTACTTGCATGGAGTACAAAATGCTCTCCCTCCTCTGTCCTCCTTCTCTGTCCCCCCCAGCCTCCCCTCTAAACCAATGCAAATCCCCAACTCCGTAGCCAAACCACACAGCAGTCCCCCTCCTTTGCCTGCATCACGAAAAGGTTTGGACAAGAGCTGGGTCTCTGTCTCTGAAGGGAGGGGACACTTGGCACTTTTGCCGAAGGGTATTTGTGAGGATCCTGCAGGCCTCCTGGCACAAATAGGTAGACCAAATGGGGAATGGGGGGGGGGGGAGAGAGTTGTGTGTCTGCTGCACATTTAATCCCAGCTGCTGATTCAGCAGATTTTCCACACAACCCAGGAATTCTCTCTAGCCAGGAACACTGTTTCTCTGTTGTTTGTACTTGGACCATGTTCAAGGCAAGGGCTGGGGGGTGAGGGGCTGGGGGGGGGGAGAGAGAGAGATGAACAGGATCCACAGACTTTAACCTGATATGTTGAAATCTGTGTGTTGGGAGTCAAGATCGAAGGATGTTGGTAGGGCTGGGGAAAGCCCAGAATTCATGGCAGGATGTGTGGGTGGAGAGGTGCAAATTGGAGATTGGATGCCTTGGTGGAGATGAGAGGAGGAAGGAATTCAAGTTGGGATACAGAAGGCATCTGTAGGCTAGGACGGACATACCTCGGCAGGATGCAGGTGGGGAGGGTCCAGATAGGGAAGCCACTTTGCTTGCAGAAGGTCCCAGGTTCATCCCCCAGCTGGAAGGTTTTGAAAGGATCAGGTAGCAGAAGATGGGGGGAGACCCTTCCCTGTCTCACACCCTGGCAGCCAGAGCGGACAATACTGGGGTAGACGGACAGGTAACCTGACCCAACACAAGGCAACTTACTGGGTTTCTAGGGGGTAGCAATACTTGGCTACCAAGAGAAGACCCCGATGGCACTGTGGTCTATACCACTGAGCCTCTTGGGCTCGCTGAACAGAAGGTCAGCAGTTCGAACCCCTGCGATGGGGTGAGCTCCCATTGCTCTGTCCCAGCTCCTGCCAACCTAGCAGTTCGAAAGCACACCAGCGCAAGTAGATAAATAGGTACCGCTGCGGCAGAAAAGTAAACGGCATTTCCGTGCGCTCTGATTTCCTTAACGGTGTTCCATTGCGCCAGAAGTGGTTTAGTCATGTTGGCCACATGACCCGGGAAAGAGCTGTCTATGGACAAACGCCAGCTCCCTCGGCCTGAAAAGCCTTTGACTGGACCTAACCACCCAGGGGTCCTTTACCTTTTTTTACCAAGAGAGCCCAGGTGGAGGTCATGCTTGAGGTGTATTTGCGAACAATTCTACTGACTCATCCTGCTTCCCAGACGGCACTTATGGGACAGCACCTGCCGTTGCTTTCCCAGCGTGTGCCCTTCCTGGAGGGTGCGCTCAGCCCGGATTCCCGGAGCTGTTGACATACTGCACATTCCTGCTTTCGCATCAGCGGCTTTTCGCCCGACTGCCTCTCTTATCCCCGTCCTGGAACCTGGCACTCGGCTGCCCATGCACTCAACCAAAGGCTACAGATTCTGAGCATGAGGCAGGATGAGGTAGCGGAACACTTTGGGTTCTGGGTTCCGGGTAGGGTCATGGGCTTTTTTGTTTGTAATTCACCCCCTCCCACCTACTCACCCACATAAAATGTTAGCTCAGGGAGATGGCTAGGCTAAGCCTTTCTCTCTTGTGAGTTAGGGCTCAGCCAGACTTCCGCTTCCCCCGTCGCTTCCCCCCAGGAAAACTCGATCTTTGCTGCTGAACTGGAGCAAACAACAAGTGTGGGTGGGGCCTGTAGTTAACACCCTGGGAGAGAAAAACAACAGCAATGTGGTTGCATTGTTAAGTGGGACTGGATTGGAGAAATTCTCAGAGGATAAGGCTTTCAGTGGCTCTGATGGTTATGTCAGAGGCAGTGTGCCTCTGAATATCAGTTGCCAGGAATCTCAAGGGAAGAGTGTTGCTGTTGCCTTCAGGTGCTTCTTTCAAGCCTCCCCCCTGGTTGGACACGGAGAGAACAGAGTGGTGGACTAGTGGGCCGCTGGCCTGATGCAGCAGCAGGGCTGTTCTTGTTTCCTTCTGATTGTGGAATACACACGTCCCTCCTCCTATGGCTCTCCTTTCCATTTGTCCATTTTATATGTATTTTTAAACTGAATATACCATAGGTATAGGGAAGGGGTAATACCAATACTCAGTTTACCTCAGTTTACTCAGTTTCATAACTATACCCACTTTAATTATTTAACCCCCCCCCCCCCGCAATCCCACATGTGGGTGTCAGTACATCAAAAACCACCTAACCAGATAAAGTATCTCAGCATCCACCTCTATCCTACATTTTAATGAGCCACCAAAACCTAGTTCAGGTAAAAAGGGCTTTACAGTGTGGTTTATCAAATAACCACAAACATGGTGAGAGTTTCGGCATTTCTTTTTACATCGATCGCAATCCAGTGGAAAGTTTTCCTGTGCCTTCTCCATTACAATTGCGTGCTTGCGCGTGCACACACACAAAACTGTATTATAAATGTGTTCATTTATATGCTTCTGTGTTTGAAATGTATCCTGGGATATGACCATGGAGCTCCGAGTTAAATTCCCCATGTATTTGTCATGTGGGACCAGTCCCTCACCTATCAGCCGATCCTCCCTCGCAGGATTGTCGTGAGGATGAAGGTATGCGTGTGAGCTCCTTGTAGGAAGGGCAAAGTGAACGATGTAATAATTAACTTTAATCAATTAACAGTCATTAACTTTTGTTTTGAAATAACAATCAAACTCTCCAAGCAGATTGTCTGTTTTTAAACCTGTTTTCTGTCTGTAGTTGAGAGTGCCGATATGTATGACTCTCAGAACTTCATTTAATGTGCTGTGTGTGGTCTTAAAAACGCTTCTCAAATGCATTTTTTAGAATATACTCCATGCGTGGTATAATAGATGTTGAAAAGAGTCGCCTTTCTGCACATCCATCTGCTCATATTTGTCTACCCGTCACTGACCTACCTAGCGATCAGATCGCCTAAGGTTAGGCTGCCTGTTGTCTGTGAACTGCTGCTCCTTGTGGTTATAGTTCCCCTGTCCAGCCCCCAGGAGACTCATAACTCTGCGGTTGGACATGCCAGCTCTCTCTTCCCCCCACCCCAGTAGCTCTGACGTGGCAGGAAGCGTCAAGGGGGATGTTTAGATAGGACCAAACTCTGCCGTCAGCAACGCACACTGTAATCCAGGCTGTTGTGTCATCGGGACGGTGAGAGAGATGGGATTCACACCAGAGTGTGCACAGTCAGGGGCTGGAAAGGGGAAAGGAGATCTAGGAAAATATGCATAGACAGACACAAACACACACACACGCTCCACTCACAATACATGCTCATCGCAGTGTTTGTATAGAACTGCCCACTCACAAACGCTGATACCTACACACAGACACAAATGTCACACAGGAAATGCACTATGAATACACACAAATGTACACAAGCACACCCATGCAATGCGAGCTTGGAGATAAGTAGGTGGGAGTATGCATTGTTGCGTGCTAACATGCATATTTCTGTGCCGTCCCACACAGTTATTTGTGTCATGGAATAACTGTAGCGTTTGTTGCACAGGACCCAGATGTCTTTCCTCAGAGTAGCATTTCTGTTGCAGGTATATTCACCCATCTGAATACATCTGCTCGCACAAGTACGTTTGGCTCCGCAAAGGAACGTTCCCCACCCACTCATCCCCCCGTCCTTTCCTCGCAGCCCTCATGCCCCCCCCCAAATCTGTTCAGGGTTTCCCCACAACCCTCCAGAACAGATTTGGGAAGGGTGTTGGTGGGTGCGGAGGGGTGCAGGGAAAGGAGAGGGAGAGGAAGTTTCGTTGTACAAGCTGAAATGCTTGTGCAATGGATCTATTCAGTTGGATAGCACCCATTGCTGTTTTCTTGTGTTCGTTGTGTGGTATCTTGTAGCACAGAAAATTCCATTCCTGCCGCAATGAATGTGTGTATGGCAAGTTCTTAAGCGTTGGGTATCAGCTGTACCAAGTATAGAATCATTCTTGCGCTAAGTGTTGCCCTTACAGGGAAATGTTTGCCTCATCTACACATACATGAACCCACCCACACCCAAGCCGTCTCCCTTACTCCAGTCTGCCATGTGCATTTCTGTTCATAGCATGGATGCAAGGGTTTAGTGCATAGATGTGCTGTTTCTTATATGTCCAATATGTGGTAAGACAATTGTGATTATTTCTAAAGAAGCTTAGTTGTTTCTCTCTGGCATTTACATTACATTGTAACAGCCCCTTTCACAATTTAGGTGTGTATGTGTGTGCATAATAACAACATACTGACCACATTTTCACTGTTTTCACATTTTCAATTGTGAACTTTTTGGTGTACAAATACATTTATGGCAACAATGATGACTAGTGGCTAAGAACACGCTTCAATAAAAGGGACTATACTTGGGATCAACTACTCAGCTGTGAAACAGGACATTCAAGTCTCACCTCTACCATAAACTTACCAGATGATACAAAAAAAATCCTTCCAGTAGCACCTTAAAGACCAACTTAGTTAGTTCTTGGTATGAGCTTTCGTGTGCATGCACACTTCTTCAGATACACTGAAACAGAAGTTACCAGACCCTTCTATATAGTGAGAAGGTGGGGAGGGGTATTACTCAGAAGGGTGGTGGGAATGGGTGATTGGCAGATAGCTGTGATGAGCCTTACCAGATGATCTTATGAAAGCTCAGCTCCTCCATCTGCCATGTGAGGGGAAGAATAATACTGACCCACCTTATAGGACTTCCGTACAAGGTACTGAGATCATGTATGTGAAGCACCTTGAACACTAAAGTAGCATAAAAATGTTGCTATACAGTACAGTGGTACCTTGGGTTAAGAACTTAATTTGTTCTGGAGGTCCGTTCTTAACCTGAAACTGTTCTTAACCTGAGGTACCACTTTAGCTAATGGGGCCTCCCACACAATTTCTGTTCTGAAGCAAAGTTATTAACCCGAGGTACTATTTCTGGGTTAGCGGAGTCTGTAACCTGAAGTGTCTGTAACCTGAAGCGTCTGTAACTCGAGGTACCACAAACAACATACGGCCTGATGCCACTGCTCAATTCGGATGGTCCAACCCTCCCCGCAATGCTGCCTCTCCCTTATTCCTCACCAAAGACCACTCTCCATTACTTCTTGCCAAAGGCCCTCCCCATTTTCTGGCCAAACCTCCGCACTACTGCACCCACACCCCTCACTCAACCTGCTCTGTGCTGCAAGCCCAGCTTATTCACTCTCTCCACCCTGCTTGACTGTGCAGCCCAATGCTCCCATCACTGCAAGCCCACCTTGGTTACCCACCACCTGCCTGTCTCTGGTGCTTCCTTCATCCTGGAACATGCACAGTCCATTGCCAGTGTGACAATGGACTAGTACAAATACGGTATAGAGAGAGGAAGGACAGAAAGTTGCCCTAAGCCAGGGGTCAGCAAACTTTTCCAGCAGGGGGCCAGTCCACCGTCCCTCAGACCTTGGGGGGGCGGACTTTATTTTGAAGGGAAAAAAAATGAACAAATTCCTATGCCCCACAAATTACCCAGAGATGCATTTTAAATAAAAGGACACATTCTACTCATGTCAAAACACGCTGATTCCCGGACCGTCCGTGGGCCAGATTTAGAAGGCGATTGGACCGGATCCGGCCCTCAGGCCTTAGTTTGCCTCCCCATGCTAAGCCAACTTATTCTATGGATGTTCATCTTAGAAACAATCAGTTTTCTCCCCCCACACACATTCCCTTCTAGTGCCTTCAAAACCTCAGTGGCTTTTTCAAGTACTCTAAAATAATTTTGAACCACAAATGTTCTTATTTTTTGTTGCGCCGGACAGGAATAATGTGATAGCATTGGGGCGCATAATAAATCCACAACTAGCGCACTGTTATTCTGTCAAGAGCATGTTTTAAAATACGCCTGCACTAAAACACCAGTCTGGAGGGACCCTAAGTGGTATGAAAAGTTGCGGGCCGACCAGATACCTGTGGGAAGCCTGCAAGCTAGACATGACTGCAACAGCGATTCTTCCAAACCGGTCTTCAGAGGCACACAGCCTCTGACAGTGGAGGTAAAACATAGCCACAGTGGTTGGTAGCCACTGGAGCGCTGAGGAGGGGAAAAAGCCCATTTCCCTATAGGAAATAACCTGAGCAAATGGGTCTCCTGCATGGGATTGGATCCCCGCCACCCCTGACAGCAATTGCTTCACAAATACTCCTTCGGAGCAGCCCCTGTGCAAAGTGACAGAGACACTGAGCTCTTCCAGAGAGGCCTGTTTATTGAACACTCATTCTGATTAGCGTGCGCAAAATTTGCGTGGAGATAATACAGCATCACTGCTTCCCAAGCATTTGTGTTCCCAACCCCTGCCTTTTTAATAACCACAAATTTAAACAGAACCTCTGAAGAATTATTATTTGCTTGCGCAGAGATTACAGGGCATCATCCGGCATCAACATTATCCCACCCTTCCCAGGGCATTTTCTTGACACAAAAATTTCCGGGATTTCTTTGGAAGCATGTTAGCTGCGCAAAAGCAATAAGTCTGCTTTAGTTGCTCAACCTAAATTTCACAGTATATTATTAAATCATGCCTTCTAGATTGCGACAGCCTAGAAGCGGACTGTGTTTCTCATCCCATCCCATGCTTTGATGGGCTGCAGCTGGGCTGCTGGAGCTCTGGGCCTGCTTGAGGCGGCTGGTGCGGGCCTAAATTCCTCTTCCAAAATTATGTTTCACACACTGCTCTGAATTCTTGCCCCTATGCCTGTCTACTACGTACTGGATATTTCCTACAGAGGAGTGATTTCAACATAGGGGTTTTGTAACGTGTGAAAGTGTATTTACATGTACAAAGTTAAAGCTACGGTTTTCCCAGTAGTGATGTATGGAAGTGAGAGCTGGACCATAAAGAAGGCTGATCGCCCAAGAATTGATGCTTTTGAATTATGGTGCTGGAGGAGACTCTTGAGAGTCCCATGGACTGCAAGAAGATCAAGCCTATCCATTCCTAAGGAAATCAGCCCTAAGTGCTCACTGGAAGGACAGATCCTGAAGCTGAGGCTCCAATACTTTGGCCACCTCATGAGAAGAGAAGACTCCTTGGAAAAGACCCTGATGTTGGGAAAGATGAAGGGCACAAGGAGAAGGGGACGACAGAGGACGAGATGGTTGGATAGTGTTCTCGAAGCTACCAGCATGAGTTTGACCAAACTGCGGGAGGCAGTGGAAGACAGGAGTGCCTGGCGTGCTCTGGTCCATGGGTCACGAAGAGTCGGACACGACTAAACAACTAAACAACAACAACAACAAAAACAAGAGCAATTGAGTTCAGACGACTGCAGTGTGTTGTACGTGGGGCTGCTTCTGACGAGCGGTTTGCAATCACCAATGGGTTCAAAACTACACTGGCCGGGTTACTAACCAGATTGCAACTTGGAATTGGTTTTGACCTTATGGTTTAAGCCATAAATGCTTTGAGACAGATGGTATCTTGAAGAACCACTTGCTCCAGGGGCTCACACCTTGCAAACTGAGGTGCAGGCAACGGGGATACAAGCCCTTTTCTACAGTAGACTCTGATATACTTTCTGCAGACACTTCTGTTTTGACACCCACATTGCGTCAATTTTAAGCTTTTCTGCTCAACTAAGCCAGACCTCCTATTTGGGGGCTTGATCCAGTCCCTCAAAATGCCAATAATTTTAGAAGAAAAATAATTTTTTTAACAGGTAAACTGATCTGTAGCTTGGATTTGTTTTGGTTCTTTGACCAAAACCAGTTTGCCACCTCTGGCCTAAACATTTGGTGGCATTTAATTTGTGATTATTATTATTATTATTATTATTATTATTATTATTATTATTATTATTTCTTAGGCTCAGGTAGGTCTTGGTCTGAGGCAGTCAAAATAAATAAAAAATTGTCCAGTCTCTAAGGTGCTACTGGACATTTATTATTATTATTATTAGGCTGTTTTTGTTGTTGTTACGTTTTTATTATGCCTTGCTTTGTAATTAGTTATTGAGAGTCCCCTTTGGGAAGCGGTATTGCTGAAAAAGGTGGGAAATAAAACATTTTAAACACCCAAAGATTTAGATGGTGGCGGACTAGCTCCCGGGAACATTTTAGATCATGCGTTTCGATGATAGGCCTTCTCCCTCTGAAAGAATCCTCACCTAAATTTCTGCAGTAGCATAATGTGGTATTGGAGGTAAGAGCCATAAATGAAACCATGGATTTCGGAAAGTGTTCCCTTGATCTGGCAGAGCCTTCGGCAAATTTTTAAAGCTGGGAGGGGGGAGAGAGTCTGGGAGGAAAGGGGGGCTGCATGATGAATATTCCCATCCACCCCCACCTCCTGTTTAAAGCCTTGTGGTCTTTTTTCCCTTCTCTGTCTCTTGCTCAGGGGCTGTTTCTTTTCCTCGGGTTTGATATTTTCATAGTGAGTCCATTTCCCCCCAAGGTGGGGATCAGAGCCAGGGTGGGGGCAAACGACGCCGGGACGGAGACTCATCATAGCCTTTTGCTGTGGCAGTGTCTGAGGAAAATGCAAACAATAAAAGCCAGCAGACGCTGACCACAGTGACCTTTTGGGCAACTGACGCAGAGGACGTCAGGCAGCCCAGAAGACCCACGGGGGCTTCACCCCTCCCCTGATATATCCCAGCTCAGGGGTTCCCTCTTCACTTTTACCCTACCGCCCCTTCCCACCCCCGGCTCCCTTGGCCATTCCAGATTCATCGGATTCCCCGCCTCGGCTTTTTGGCAGCCGCCTCCAAACGAAAGAAGATAACAATCAAAAAGTACACAAGCAAAGTATATACCTAATGGCGTACATGGGGAGATGGATCCAATATCGCACACTCGACATTGCAAGCCCCCACACCTACGCAAGAGGAACTCCTCGTCTGCTAGCCGGTTGGGTATGCATAAGTGAAATGCATATAATATGAAACAGGCATGGACTCAGTTCTTCCTCAAGACGGTGGTTCATGGGGCTGGGGGAGGCAGCAGAAGCGACACACAGTCATGGACCCGCTTTTATAGATTTCTAGTATGGGATGGTGTCTACAGAGTTGGACTAGGACCTGGTAGACCAGGGTGCAAATCTCCAGTCACCCATGAAGCTTGGACCAGACATTGGCTGTGGACACACCTTACTTTGGACACAGAGTTCCCCTTCACCCAAAAAACCCTGAGAACTGTAGTTTATTACGGGTGCCGGGAATCGTAGCTCTGTGAGCAGTAAACAGCACTTCCCTGTGATTTGTGTGTGGGTGCTTTGAATGTATGGTGTGTACACAACCACTGTCTCATAACCTGACCTACCTCACAGGGTTGTTGTGCGGACAAAATGGAGGGGGAGAGAACTATGTACGCCAACTTGAGCTCCTTAGAGAAAGGCAAGCTATACATGTTGTGATGAATAATAGAAATGTGCTTACGCAGAGTTATGGTATCCACGTCCCTCATATGGGAAAATACACAGACTTTTCATTTCCATGTACACATCCACAAATATGCACACACAGAGAGTGAAGGGAAGAACCACAAATATACCTCGTCGTAGAAAATGTACAGCTACGCACCAAGGAATTCAGAGATTTTCAGGCATGGCAAAGGGACCGAGGGACCCACACACCCATGAAAGACACACAGAATGATGCAATTGCACACTTATCTACATGCTGTGGCAGTTGGGTGCTTCTGCTACCATGCAGATGGGTGCATGCAGGCTAGCCAAAAGCACGTACCTGCAAACATTCATAATTATGCATACGCGAAGACAGAAGCAAAGTACCACACACAAATGCGCAGATCCACTAACCGATCCCGTTACGCCTTTATACATACATTTATGGCATGTGAAAGTTCTGCCTGAGGAGAAAAAAACCGCAACCACACACACACACACAGAGGCAGCAAAGCAAAGAACCACATGCATCCCCACACAGAAGAATATACAGATTCATAAATTCCAGTTCCACGGTTACCCACTCCCATATTTCTACCAATGAAAACAAGAATGCGCAGCCAACCAAACCTCATGAAGGAAAGCATACACAAAATTACTTTAATCCACAAACCAACCCAAGTTGCATGAAACATAATCCTGTACTGCTCTTTGCATTTCAGCAGACAACTGAATGCACAGTTACGTATACAAGAACTCACACATAGCCAGGCTCAATGTTGAAGCTCATAGCTTCCCACGGGCAACAAGAAAAGGTTGGATGCAGACTGAGGGTTGTAGCTGTTGTTAATCATATCCAGTGTCGATCTATTGAAGTTAATAGATGCGACTAAATTAGGTCCATTAGTTTCAGTGGGTCTGCTTTGAGTATAACTTAGTTGGCACAACTCTAATTGCACTTCTATTAAAATCAGTGAGACAAGTTAGGCATGATTTATGTCCCATTGATTTCAGGGGGAACTAAGTATTACTAACCTGCCTCTGGACCCAGCTTAGTACTGTACAGGCTAGATTTATAACCCACCTTATCCATAAGGTCTAACCTGCTTAGAGGATTGCTGAGATGAAGCACCCTGTGCTAAGTTTATGTTGTTGTTCAAAGTTTGCATCTGCATAGGAATTGATTTGAGATGCTTTAATTGTGTCAGTGTTATAGTTTGCTGCCCTGGGCTCCTTGGGGAGGAAGGGTGGGATATAAGTTTAAATAATAATTATAATGGCCATGAAAAAAGAAGATGGAGAACATTGCTGCTTTTTAGTTTTGGCTCTCACAGAGGAGGTAAGCCTGTGTTTGGCTGTAGTATTTCATACCAGCTCCACAGCAAGAGGTGTAGGGCCCCAGCCTCCAAAAGCAGATGATTAAAAATGAAAAAGTTGGGTGGGAATAAAAATTGGAACTTACTGCTTCTAAAATATTGTAAAGAGATGGCTATACAAACTCTACTAATGCCACAATACATGAGAAATCTCAAATTGAGATACAATAAAATAATGGTGGTAATTGTTTTAATACAATAATAAATGTAGTATTATAGCCAATCAAATGCTTTATCCACTAACTAGTATGATGAATGTTAAGAACAAATGCGTTTCAACCCTTTAGGTGAAAGCTGACATGACTGAATTTATTTTGTATGGAAAAGCATTCAATCTCCATGGAAATCAAACATGTCATGGAAAAAGGGTTCTGGGCTAGCCATCTCCAATATGTGAGGTTAAGATTTGTTTATTTCTTTTTAATGGAGGAGTTGTCCGTCCTATAAAGCCACCCCCACCTGCGGTTTGCAGTTGTCCTCTTCAGACCTAGGTTTTACCACCATAATGTGGACAAGACCTTAGTCAATTCTGACCGTGTAACTTTGGAAACATGAAAGGTTTTCTTTCTCCATTGCATGTTTTATTATTCCTTTTGGTAGCTTTTAAGACTGCAGCGGTTGGAACCCCTGCTGATAGGAAAAGACTCATTATCTTTTACCTCAGAGTATAAAATTCCTTCTAGCCACCCATTCTTATAAAGTGTTGAAACCAGTAGTAACATTTGTCCTACAAGCTCTGTATCATAGACAGGAAAGGGCAAAGAATGTGAGTTGGGAGCCAGTTTCTGGAACAGATAGCAAATTGGCTGACAAATCAAAATAGCATCAATTATTTGCAGTTTTAATCATTATTATTTATTTCATAGTGTGCCATGGTGATTTGCAGAGTAACACATTTTACCTCACGTGTCTGTGATATGCTTTTATTTTAATTTTGTATCTGCATATCAGATGGTTTATGGCTTCCTAGCATTTTTTAATTGTGTATTTCTGAAGAAACAGTTCCGTTTTTTAATCCCATCGGTTTTAAGAACCTGTTAAGCATGCTAAATCCACTTTGCATTTTAGCAAGTGGCTATATGTAACTGAGGAAGCCCTGGTAGCTAGTGATATATTATATCCACTTAGAATTGCTTTATGTCTCACTTAATTGTATTTCGTTTTACAGTTCTCTTTTATTTTCCTGTTATATGAAAAGGCATGGAGAGTTGTAGAATTTCTAATAAATGAAACTGAATTAATGACTGGCAGTTAAGGCAACTGATGTTTAAATATTTCTTACAAGGATTTCTGGGGGCAGACGTAGTTTATCCAGACATACCCAACAGGGACCTGCAGCTGATTCTAGCAGATTCTGACAAATATACCTGTAGGACATCGGTGTTTGCAAGCAAGGCTGGATCTAGACACATCAAAGAAGCATTTCATTTAAATGCATTTTAAACTTTGTATGAGAAATCGGGTTGGCAAAAATGGAACTTCACAGCGCCATCTGGTGACACAGGATGCATCAACAACGCTTATAAAGCGCTTTTTCTTTGCCAGTGTAGCTTAGTCCCTAGTATCACATCAACGCATTAGGGGTATCCTTAGAACAGCTTAAGCATAGGCCTGAAGGTTCAATGTGTGAATATTCTCTGGGGTTTCTATGTACCTGGCACACTGATAGCCAGCCACCTGATCCCTGTCCTGATTTTGTGTGGCCTTCCTCCTTGCGCAACGTAAGGGCACATCCAGGTTTGCGCACCCCAATTCTTGTCCCATTTACGTGCTGCAAACCAGCCCCCAAGTACCTGCACCCAAGTAGTATAACCATTCTGCAGGTCTGAGTACATTTTAGATGTTTGCTGAAAGTATCCTTCATTGTCTGGGCATTCCCCAGCTGTTGGTTTCTGAATTGTACTGCTTATTATTTTTAATATTCTGCAGTCTGATTGAAGAATTTATTTGCATGTTGTTTATATTGCCTGTGTAGGTGTGTTGTGTTGCTGTATGTATTTGACTCTTTGTTATTTCAGAGAGTCCCTCCAGACCGGGGGGGCGGGGGCAGGCAGGGCGGAAGTGTTTGCAGGGGTATTCTGCACCATGTTACAGAACCCATAATATTATATTAGTTGCGGATTTATACAGTACTACACATCTTTAATGGGATGTGGGTGGCACTGTGGGTTAAACCACAGAGCCTAGGACTTGCGGATCAGAAGGTCAGCGGTTCGAATCCCCGCAACGGGTGAGCTCCCGTTGCTCAGTCCCTGCTCCTGCCAACCTAGCAGCTCAAAAGCACATCAAAGTGCAAGTAGATAAATAGGCAGGAAGGTAAGCAGCGTTTCCGTGCGCTGCTCTGGTTCGCCAGAAGTGGCTTAGTCAATCTAGCCACATGACCCGGAAGCTGTCTGCGGACAGACGCCAGCTGCCTCGGCCTATAGAGCAAGATGAGCGCCCCAACCCCAGAGTCATCTGCGACTGGACCTAACGGCCAGGGGTACCTTTACCTTTACCTTTTTACACAACTTTATGCTTTATTAATTGTTCTGTGACGCTTCTCCAGTGTTTTGCATTACTGCCCTCTTAAGGGGCACTTTTGCACTATAGCACAAGAAAAGTGTGACCAAAATAAAAGTAAACAAAAGCATTTCTTGGATGAAAGGTCACATGATTTCAGCTGGGAGTTGCGGGACATGTGCTGATTGGAAATGAAGCAGTGTGTCTGCCGCAGAAATGTTTGTACGTGCGAACGCTATTGGAAGTGGGATTGTGTATTACTACCCCAATACAATAATCAGCACAAATAATCATGGGTGCATAATTAAAAGGTCGGGGGGGCAGGCTCTTTGATTCCTTATTTTAAACCCTTTTGAGATGTATTTATAGGATTGACTAAAGATAAATAAAGATAAATATTTCCATTTCTAAATGTAGGGAGCAAGGTAATAGGAGGAAATATTTTAAAGACGTTGGACAACATCTGTAGTGGGTTTTTAATCTCAATGAATGAAATCATTTTCATAATTCATTCTGGTTACATAATTGGGGGCTTTGTGGTTATAATGTTAGGGGTTAATAGTGATAAACCCTACATTGGCCTGGTTGCCTATATGTCCACATATCTCCCCTTATTTATGGCCCACACTGCATACCAAATAGTCAACAGGAACCTTTTTGCCACAAGCAGTGCACTGTTTTTGCTAATGATTCAGGCAGATGGTACATGTGACTCTTTGCAAAGCCTCAAAGACCTGAAAAATTTGGTTAACCTGTGTGCGGGCAAGAACATGTATATGACCTCTGTCGGGTCCTCTTCCCTCGCACAGGGGGCTGGATCCATTCCAAGTTGCTTAATCTGGGCACCCTGCTCTGACAGTCACTCCACCGAGCTGGTGTGCCATTGGAAAAGCCCCCATGGGCGCCAAGCCAAAGGCGGAGAGAAGGTTTCCCCCATCACCTCATGGCCAAATATTTGCCCATCCGGCTTGTGTTTTCCTTGGCACCAACCCTGCTCCTTGACATTCCATCCCGGGTTTTGCTGTTATATGTCTTCCATGCACAGAGTGTTCTCAACCCAACGAGCGCCTAAGAAAATTGCAAGGTGACCCGTGATGACACAAGGCATTGCCAACACAGTTTCAAGTCTAGCTTTGCCCTCAAGAGGGATAGAAACATTTTAAAAAGGGAAGCTAGGGTTCTTGGGGAGCTGGATTCTGTTTCCATTCTGTGCCTTGCTTGCATTTGTGCATAATTAGAGAATAAGCATAACCAGTGCTCTTTTTTAAAAGGAAAAAAAAGGTGCTGGTATTCACCATGTTGTTACAGTCAGTGCCACACTTTTAACATTGGGGGGAGGTGGGGAGGTGCTGGTACTATGTACCCTTGAGTACCCCCAGAAAAATGCACTGAGCATGACTTTGGTTATAAGGTTGTTACGAGGGTGGAACTGAGACTCACTTTTCTCACCTCAAGTTATTTTAGAAATTATTTGAATGACAGCACACTTTTGGAATGTGAAGTGATACGGATGTTTGCCTCTGAGCATCTTGAGTATCCCTGCCCCAATGCACGCAAATGGGTAATGGTATTTGGGGCTTTTACGTGGGGAAGAGCAAATAAAGGGGAACAAAGTTTATAAAACTATGCCTGGAGAAAGCGGATAGTTGAGAGACAGGTTTTTCTCCCACTCTCGTGATGCTAGAACCCGGAGCCATCCAATTTAACCTGAGTAGGACAGACGAAAAGAAGTGCTTATGTGTACATGTAATTAAACTATAGAATTGTCCCCACAAGATGTTGCGATGGCTGCCAATTTAGCTGGCTTTAAAATGGCTGTATATTGCTTCCAGAATCAGAGGCCATATGCTTCTGAATACCAAATGCTGGGAATCATGAATGAAAGTGTACTCTTGTGCTCATGTGCTGCTTGTGAGCTTCCCACAGGCATGTAGTTGACCACCGTGAGAGCAGACTGTTGGACTAGATAGGCCTTTGGTCTCACCCGGCAGGGACGTATTATGATATGAGATACATCCCTTCCCCGAATGCCAGGCATTGTGCCCACAACTTCTAGGTCAAATGGCTTTCATCCAGCTTTTACTCTCCGCTGTGACACACCAAATCAAGGACACGTGCCCAAGGTACAAGGGAACTGGTGGGGGGGGGAGGGGTTTACAACAGCCCCCCATGCTTGCTTGCAGCAGATTCAAGATCAAGTCTTGAACTGTGTTTGAATAACAAGACTACGTTCTGATTTCTCACCAGATTCCTTTTCTCCTCTCCTCCTATCAGCCTACCATCTTCTCATCAGCAGTGCCCTGGACAGGCCCCACAGCAGAATGAACTGGAGAGCCCTTAAATGCAGCAAAGCTTGGTTACTACATTTTAAAGTAAGTAAAACCATGTTTATTACAATGTAAAGAGCACTCCCCAAATAAGACCATTCCACCCAGAGTCTAAAATCGCCTAATTGCACCACTACTTCTCATATTAGAGCTGGTGGGTTGTTGTTGTTTTTTGCAACATGTACCGTATTTTTCACTCTATAAGACGCACAAGACTACAAGATGCACCTAGTTTTTGGAGGAGGAAAACAAGAAAAAAAATATTCTGAATCTCAGAAGCCAGAACAGCAAGAGGGATCGCTGTGCAGTGAAAGCAGCAATCCCTCTTGCTGTTGTGGCTTCTGGGATAGCTGTGCAGCCTGCATTCGCTCCATAAGACGCACACACACTTCCCCTTACTTTTTAGGAGGGAAAAAGTGAGTCTTATAGAGCAAAAAATACGGTAATTCCCACCCACTTTTTTGCTAAATATTTTTATTGTCACTGACACTATAATAGTGCATTAATGGTGAATTGATACTGGATTGTCCACACATCAATCTGCTTTACTCGTTCTGCAATGCTTCTCCAATGTTAATTGCACTTTTGCTACCTGGAGGGGCACTCTTGCTCAATAGCGCAATGGAAGTGGGGCAGAAAGCAACAATCCAGAATATTTGCAGTGTAAAAAGTCACAGGAGTTCAGCAGGAAGTTACGTGTCATTGAAAATGAAGCAGCAAATCAACCCCAAAACTTTAGCAGGCACAAACAGTATTTTGCAGGCTTATGACCACCCTGATGCACAAATAAAAAGGATGTCCAGAGGGACCCTGAGTTATATATACACAAATCACATTTCCCAAACACTAGCAATAAAGGACTGCTTAGATATTACATGCTGAAGTGGTGCAATTTAGCAAGCCTGGTTTCTGCTAACCTCTTGCACTGGTGGTATCCTTTATTTTGAACATGATTTGAAAGTCAGACAGTTTATCCAAGATGGAGAAAAAGCTGATCTGTAATAGGTTTTATAAGGCACCAAGCTTGCCACTTATATGGCTGAACTGGGAGCAACCAGAACATGGGAGATCAGCAGAAGATGCTTCAGAAGGTTAATTCTCACAAGACCTCTCAGAGTAGCCATTGAAGTATCTGGGGGTACTTCTGTGGATTCTGTTCCCCTTGGGGGATTTTTGGAGACCTTGTAAGGCCTGCATTTCCACATTGGGAATGAAAGGACCTAGCCAGGAAGTCTGGCTCCATATATGGCCAATTCTTAAATAGAATTTATTTTACTTGTATGGGGTGGGGGAGGAAGAGATATTGTTGCAATAAAATTCCAAGGTGCCTTCTTCATCATAAGAGACAGACAGACAGACAGACCACTTGAGGGGAGTGAGACCAACTCCTCCCCTCCAAATGCCCATTAGGACATGCAGGCTAAAATTACTACAGGCCAGAAGATGGTTCATAGTGCCTCCTCTACCCCCCAACCAAGAAAACAGGGGAGCATGTGAGACATCAGTTTAAACGTTTGTCTCTCTCTCTCACACACACACGGAACGCGCCACTCGCTCCGTTGAGCTGATGGTAAAGTTCCGATTGCACACACACTTACACACCCCCTCACGCCACCTCACAGCACACACACCTTGGCCTGGGGCTGTGTTTATGCCTGAGTCACACTGGGGGAAACTGTACGTCTGGGGCCCGCCCGGCTGGAGGGCTGGACAGACAAGCCTTCCAATGGACAGACAGAAACTGTCTACCTGAGAAGGCTGTCCCTCCCTCTGTGTGTGTGTGTGTTTGGCAAGACATGAGAGAAAGCAAGGACCTGTGTGTCTGCTTTTGTAAGACTGTATTCTCCAGTCTTCCACTTTGGCTTCCTTTTTGCCCCCCGCCCCCAAAAAGAGACTTTGGTGCATTTGAACCCAGTGCCAGTACTGATTTCCTGGCCCCTAAAAGTGTGAAGAAGGAGAGTATTCAGCTCTATAACCTTCTTGCCTCCAAAATCTACCCAGAGCTAGTTGTAATTGTTCTGTGTAAACCAAAAGCTTCCACAAACTTTGAGACCAGCAGGCAAGACTTTGCATTGGTAGGTAGCAAGGAGTTCACCCCCACTGAGCTCCTCAAAGGAAAATCCGTAAGAATTGTATGAGGCTCCTCAGATAACCCTCCCTGTTTGTTAGGTTTTTCTGCTCAGGATCTTCTCTGACGGCCTCCTTGTGTCAGAGATAGGCTCTTCACTCACAAGGGAGAAGACTTCCTCAGCAGTCGTGCCTCAGTTATGGAATGCCTTCCCTAAAGTGGCTCACCTGTTGCTGACGTTGCAATCTTTTCTGTACCGGACGAAGAGGGGTTCCACTTCCGGCTTTTTAAAAATTGTTTGTGTTATTACACCTCACCTCCTCACAATACACATGACACCCCAACACTTGTGTTGATGGTGCTACCTCTGATCCTTCATGCCAGGATTTCCCAGACTAGTTTTATGCTGACTTTTTTTTGGGGGGGGGGGGTAAACTGCATTTTACTTCCGCTATTCTTACTGGATTGCCAGAGTGGCTTTGATCCTGCAAAATTGATTTGGTCCCCCCTTTTCCACATCTTCCTCCTCCTCCTCCCCATCTTTGACCATACAATGGCTGTGTTAGAAGGATGTTTTATTCTCAGTTTTCAATGATGACTCCCCACTTGTGGAACGCTCTCCGAAGGAAGACTCACCTGGCACCATTGTTCCATAGCTTTAGGCGCGGGGCAAAAATATTTCATTTTCACTAGGCCTTTGGCTTTTAATTACCTGCTGCATCCTTGAGTGGGTGAGATATTAAAATCCTGTCTTTTAAAAATAGGATTGTGCGTTATATTCTCTTTTTCCTTTATTTTATGCTGGTTTTAATGTTTGCACTTGTTTATATACTGTATTATAAATCACTTTGAGTTTCCTTCGTAAAAAAAAAAAGACCAATAATTTTTATTAATAAAGAAACAAATAAATAAAATTTTATTCCCATCGACTGAACAGTTATGTTAATGATCGTCATATTTAATATATATGTGGATGTTACTTCCCAATGCACACCTGTGCTTCTGCACAGCTCCAAAGGTAAGTTTTCAAATAAAGTACAGTGGTACCTTGGGTTACAGACACTTCAGGTTACAGATTCCGCTAACCCAGAAATAGTACCTCAGGTTAAGAACTTTGCTTCAGGATGAGAACAGAAATTTGGCGCAGCAGCAGCAGGAGGAGGCCCCATTAGCTAAAGTGGTACATCAGGTTAAGAACAGTTTCAGGTTAAGAATGGACCTCCAGAACGAATTAAGTTCTTAACCCAAGGTACCACTCTATGTTGCTATCTCTGCTGCTTCCCTGAGCCAATGCATGACGCTGTTGCCGGATGGACACAGGAAAAGGGAATTAGACATAAGCATGAGGCAAGAAGATGGGAAGAGAGAACTGGCAAGGGGAGCTGACAATGTAACATAGGCTCCATCTGCACTATGCATTTAAAGCAGTATCGTGCCAATTATCACTCCTAGCTTCCTGTAAAAAATTCAGGGAACTGTAGATTGTTAAGAGTGCTGAGAGTTGTTAGGAGCCTGTTGTTCCCTTCAGAGAACTACAGTTCCCAGGATGGTTTAACACTCAAATCCTTCTTCCTAGGGAACTCTGGGAATTGTAGCTCCCTAGAGGGAATAGGGGTCCCCGGGTCCCCTAACAAAGTTTCAGTGTGGTTCAAACATTTTATTTGTTTTATTGTTGATTCTGCATTACTATGCAGGGCTTTTTCAGGGGGAACTCACAGGAACTCAGTTCTGGCACCTCTCAGGTGGGTGCCATTGCCATTCTCAGTAAGAGAAAGAGGGAAGTGTTCATGGTGAGTTCCAGCACCTCTTTTTCTAGAAAAATAGCACTGACTGTATACATTGGTTGTACACTGAACAGGATGTAGAGTTTTATATACAGTGGTACCTCGGGTTACATACGCTTCAGGTTACAGACTCCGCTAACCCAGAAATAGTACCTCAGGTTAATAACTTTGCTTCAGGATGAGAACAGAAATTGCGGCGCAGCAGCAGCGGGAGGCCCCATTAGCTAAAGTGGTACCTCAGGTTAAGAACAGTTTCATGTTAAGAACGGACCTCCAGAACAAATTAAGTATTTAACCCAAGGTACCATTGTATAATCATTTTAAAAATAAATATATGAAAGAATGAATCTAAGAGGCTGTCTTCACTAAAGAAGCTTCCCGGCTGAACTTTACTCCAAAAGTTGGTCCAAAAAGACTGTTAACCTGACACTTCACCCCAGCAGGGGTGCTGGAAGGAGCAAAAGTTAGGAATGTTGACAAGGGCCAGAAATCCCAGCCTCCGTTCCCATCAGAGGGCACTTAGGGGAAGCGAGCAATGAACACTCATTAGCTCTGCACCTTGTGGTCACTGCGAACTCAGACGATACTTCCGTTTACTGTGCAGCGTTGACGTGAGCTGGGATTTTCATTCCTTGGCCGAGGTTCAGGATTTCCAAACTGTTTGTTTGTAAACTGCAGCAAAGCACTTGGTCATTCTCACTGATTCACTGACATTTCTCAGAGACCGGTTTGGGACAGCCCCTTGAAAAGCCCAGATTGCACCAATTCCTGGTCTCGGCTTCCTTGCAGGAGGCTGTGTTTGTTATGCGATGACGAAGGAGAACAGGAGCTTCCATTCAATGCCATCTAAAAGGCACATGGAAAGAAACCTGGACTCCATTTCCCCCACGGTTTTGTTGTTCTTCCCTCATGAAACTTCCTCCTTCCCTGGTCTCGGAAGTTGGTTGAGAAGTTGATAGCAAGGTTATATCACACTGGCAACTCACCTTCCTTCATCCCCAGTATTGGCGAAATGGTCGGTCAGTCTGAAATGGGAGATATAGGAGCAGCTGATTGCTCAGCCCCCACTTCTCCACAAAACTGGTACCCACAGGAAGCAACTTATTATGGGTTTTGATCCTGCTGTCAGAGCCAGGTCAAGGTCAAATACCTGACAGCATACCTCCAGATTTGGAATGTGTGTCTTCCAGCTCCAGGCTTGGGAGATTTGAGCATACAGTATACAATTCCATATACCTCCCGTCAGCCAGTGTTTCAAGCCTCAAGTCTCTGGTCTGTGCTAGCTGTTATATGTAGCTGTGTGTAACTTTTTCTTTATGTTTTTGAAAAGCAGCCTTAGGAGGCTGTTTTCGGGAGCAGAGAAATGGTAGGTGGGAAGGGAAGCAATTAAAATCCCCACACAAACACCCTCAGTTGTTTTGTTTGTTTGTTTTGCTTCCATATAATCTCCACCCCTGCTTGTCTTAAAAAACAAAAACAGCTTTTGGAGGGCAATTTTTCTTAAAAATTTGTTTGTAAGCACCTCATCACCATTTCCCACAACCGCTCCAGCCTTATTTCCAGACTCCTGAGGCTGCTTTCAGAAAAAACTCCGTAAGTGGCCCTCTGAGCCCCACTAGACTGTAGCAAGGCATTGAATGGAGGTAGGCTGCTAAAAATTACTTCTGTGGCTGTCCTTTACAAACAAAGTGCTTACATGTCCTTGTATCAGCACTTGAGACATCTCACTTTAGCTCACATTTTTACTCATGGGAAAGTGATAGCGAAGCTACCCAGTGAGCTTTCTAGGCCAAGGAATTTGGATTCTGGCCACTGTCGTGAGCATGCTGCCGCTGAAGACTGAAAGTCTTCATGGCATTTCTTTGCTTGCAAAATCTGTCCTGGTTTTCTCTGGGTCTGTGGCCCCCTGTCCATTAAAATCCCTCACTTAAGAGTCATTAATCAGTGTAAGGAGCAGAGCCTACACTGTGGTGGCTCTTGTAGTCCCTCCGGAAGGTTCTAGAAGAAATATGCCTGCGTGGCCTCACTTGAATAACAATTGAGACTCTGGCATGTTAACTAGCTACAGTATGTGACCTCCAAGCAGTTTGCGTCCAAATTCTCTTAGCAACAACTGATGTTCAGATGGAGCAATAACATGTGAGTTAGACGAGGTAACTATTCGGTGGATTTGTAGTTGGTTGACTGACTAAACCCAAAGAGTACTCTCTAATGGTTTCTCATCATCCTAGAAAAAAGTGACAAGTGCTAAGGGTTCTGTGCTGGGTCCATTGTTGTTCAATGTCTTTATAAACGAATTGAATGAGGGAATTGAGGGGATGCTTATCAAATTTGCAGATGACACCAAACTGGGAGGGGTGCCACTGAAGATGGAATTGGGATTCAATATGACAATAGCAGGTTGCAGAACTGGGCCAAAACTAACAAAATGAATTTCAACAGGGGAAAACGTAAGGCCCTACACTTAGGCAGGAAGAACCAGCTGCACCAATATAAGATGGGGAACACCTGGATTGCCAGTAGTAGATATGAAAAGGATCTAGGGGTCTTGGTGGGCCACAAGCTTAACATGAGTCAACAGTGTGATGTAGCAGCAAAAGAAAACCTAATGCTATTCTAGGCTGCATTAAAAGAAGTATAGTGTCCCAATCAAATGAAGTAATAGTACCACTCTATTCTAAGCTGGAAGGTGTGCAGAGGAGGGCGACCAAGATGATAAAGGTTCTGGAAACCAGGCCTTATGAGCAATGATTGAGGAAGCTGGGCATCTTTAGAGTAGAGTAAAGAGTAGACTTGAGAAGAGATGTGATAGCCATCTTCAGATATCCCAAGGGCTGTCACACGGAAGATGGAGCAAGCTTGTTTCTTCCTGCTCTGGAGGCTAGGACCCAAACCAGTGGATTCAAGTTACAAGAAAGGAAATTTTGACTAAACATCAGGAAGATCTTTCTGACAGTAAGAGCTGGAACAGACTCTCACGAAAGGTGGCGGACTCTCCTTCCTTGGAGGTTTTTAAGCAGAGGTTGGATGGCCATCTGCCATGGATGCTTTAGCTGAGATCCCTGCATTGCAGGAGGTTGGACTAGATGACCCTCGGGGTCCCTTCCAACTCTATGATTCTGTGATTCTATGAATGTAGAAAATTGAACCAGATTTAGCTTTAAAGAGCAGGTTTTTGCAGGGAAAACTCAGGGCAAAAATCAAAAAAACAATCCCCCACTTGGACATGGAGTGTTATAGCACGGACATTTGAAGAACTGGGGCAAAAGTTAAGTGTGGATAATCCCTGCTGGCTCAGGAAAGAGGGCATCCCACAGAGTGGCCACAATTTTTTTGCCTCCAGTGAACACCTCTGGAAAACATCTGAGGAATTCTGAGGAAAGCCTTGAGAAGATCAAACAGGGGGATTTTTGTGCGTTTGATTTGGGGTCCTGCACATCTCTAGATTTCTGCCAGAATTCCAACCAGGCTCTTCAAATTTTGAAGGAACCTAAAAGGGTTGTGTTTGTTTTCAGTGCAGGCTCCACCCCTCAGCCGGCACCCCTCATTTCCTGCCCTTGTGTGAAAGGGGATGCATTTTCTTCGGGGCCTAAGGTACCTTTGAGCTGGACTTGTAGGCAAGATTTCAAGTAGGACGGAGAACCACCTTGCCTTCAGGCACTGGGAAATCCAGCTGAAACCCGATACTTTTGCACAATGGCGTGTAACTCTGTGAGGTAAGACACTGTCAATTTTGGTACAGAAAAAAAAGTTCAGCATCCCTGTGGCAGGCAGGGGTGATTTGTTTTACGAAAGTGTCATCGACAGGGATGCTTTTCTAGGGATATCAAAGGTGTACCTGGCTTGGCTGAGCATTTGGAAGACTACATAAGGCAGGGGTAGGCAACCTAAGGCCCGTGGGCCAGATGCGGCCCAATCGCCTTCTCAGTCTGGCCCATGGATGATCCGGGAATCATCGTGTTTTTTACATGAGTAGAATGTGTCCTTTTATTTAAAATGCATCTCTGGGGTTTTTGTGGGGCATTGGAATTTGTTCTTCTTTTTTCTTCAAAATATAGTCCGGCCCACCACAAGTTCTGAGGGACGGTGGACCGGCCCACGGCTGAAAAAGGTTGCTGACCCCTGACATAGGGCAACAGGCAGAAATGTCTCCCTCCCACCCCATACAGCTTTGGGGCATGCATGTGTGGGTCTCTCCTTTCTGCCTGCCGCACACCTGCCCTTCCCCACCACCTCCCCTGCCGGAGTCGTATCTGACCTGTGTTTTCCGTTGCTTCCCTGCGTTGTTATGGAGAGCGTTTACGACGCTGTCATCTCACACAGGCCCCATTCACGGCGCCGAAGCTACTTCCAAGGACCTGGCATTTAGGCTCTCTTTCCTTTAGAGACCATTGGGGAGGGGGTTTCAGGCTCCCCGGTGAAACTGCCGTTTCTTCCATTTTGGGGGCACCACAGCTATGTTTCAGCAGCACCTCCTGGTGGGTGTGAAGGAGAACCTGGAAGTCACTCCTGCTGGGAATCAAGATCCTCCAGGAATTATCTCCCATCTACACACCCCTCCCTATAATGTTTTGGCACATCCCCCGAATCCCGCCTCACCCCTAGCAGGACTCCCCTGTCTTTAACAAGTCAGAGATTCAGGCGGCCATTCAACCGATGCAGATTTTCCCAGTATGGAGATGCCCAAATGGGGAATGTATTGTTAGTTGCATATAGCAACCCGTCTCATAGGCACCAGAGACCTTAGCAAAATATAATTTTAAAAGGGGCACCCATATTCCTAGGTAATGTTACCGTCTGGTTTGATGGCAGTTTTTGTTTTGTCCCATGGAAGATCTCCAGCTTTTTGTATTTAATCTGTGTTGTTTTAATTTGTATAAACTGCCTTGAGCCCCGGTCTGGGGGGGATATAAAAATATATAATAAACATCATAATAATAACCCGCTTTCTCCCTGGAGTAAATGGCTCATGGGCGAGTTGCCACATGGTGGCAGTGTGGGGTTAATAGAGGTGGAAAGGGCCAGGGCAGGTGTGGCCTGAGGCCTGCGTTCCCCCCCAGCCTCAAGGATCGAAGGTTGTATCTGAAGCTTGGATGCCTAGGTTCAAGGGTACATTCAGGCCTGAAGTCTCTGGACGCTCTTTAGAAAATTACTTGACTCCCAGCCTCAGTTGCCCAACCTGTTCAATGGGGATAATAGCAACCTGTTTCACAGAATTGTTGCGAATATAAATGAATTTAAGAAGCACTTACTCTCCTTGAGGCAAAGGGATAAAATGAACGGAGGCTACAAATCTGAGTGATAAGCGTTTCACAGGCAAGATGTGGTGGTAAGTGAGCTGTTAGTTCCAGAGCAACTATTGCCAAATTGCCACAACAGCAGGAGCGGCAGTTGTGGGGACCTTATCTGTTCCTCATAGATGTTGCAAACACCTACTGTTGCAAAGGTAGAATTTCGTTCAGCATCCCATTTTGGGAGTGAAAGGATCTGACATCATTCTGATTTGCTGAACTTCGGGCTGAGAGTGTCTCCTCTACCCACAACTCCTCCTAGCACGTTGCTTGGCTTGCTTTCTTGAGCCATCAAAATCTACCTTGCTCTGTAAGTTCAGTGCACCTTGTCTGCTTCTGCTTGCTGCAGTGGGCTGGATTTCGCAAAAGGATTCTGCTTGGTGGGCCCGAGTGTTGAACCCCAAAGTGCTTTGATTCTCACACTCTGGTTAGGGCTCACTTATAGGTTTATTTTGAGTCCACACTGAATTCTAGCCACCTGACCGCAGTCCTTGTGGAGGGTGCTCTGCCATGCACTGAAACAGATTGGATTCTGCACTGAACTTTAAGAACTTGGAAAGCTGCAGCAGTGGTTATGTGCAAAAAGTGGCTCCACAGCAGGCTAAAGGTAAAGGGACCCCTGACCATTAGGTCCAGGCGAGACCGACTCTGGGGTTGTGGCGCTCATCTCGCTTTATTGGCCAAAGGAGCCGGCGTACAGCTTCCGGGTCATGTGGCCAGCATGACTAAGCCGCTTCTGGCGAACCAGAGCAGTGCACGTAAACGTCGTTTACCTTCCCGCCGGAGCGGTACCTATTTATCTACTTGCACTTTGATGTGCTTTCGAACTGCTAGGTTGGCAGGAGCAGGGACCGAGCAACGGGAGCTCATCCTGTCACGGGGATTCGAACTGCCGACCTTCTGATCTGCAAGTCCTAGGCTCTGTGGTTTAACCCACAGCACCACCCACATCCCCCACAGCAGGTTAATGAGGGCCTAAAAACAACCATGGCTGTTGCAGTCTTGTGTTGGTCCTCTTTCGAACTGCTATGGGCTCATAAACTCAGCAGCAACATCTATGGGACCTTTCCATAGATTAGGTGTGGGGAGCCTTTGGTTCTCCATATGAGGACTGAACTACAACTCCCATCATCCCTGGTCATTAACTTTGCATTGCTGGGGCCGATCAGACTTGTAGTTCAGCAACATCTAGATTCTAGAGGACCAAATGTTCCTCACACCTGGGCCTCATCTGTGGACCTTATTTATGTATTACTCTTTGTCAACCCCACCCTTCCTTCCTTCAAGGAACTTAAATTGGCAGGCATGGTTTCTCCTCATCGTTTTAACAATCCTGTGAGGTGGGTTAGGCTGAGAGACAGCAGCTAGCCCAAAGTACGCTCTGTGTGTGAACAGTGATTTAAACCCGTGTCCAAATCCAGCACTGTATCTACTGGGTTACCTTGCCTCTCCCATCACCCCAAATGACCCTTTCCAATCACTTGCTGAAGAGGAAGATTTGTAATGATACCCACCCACCCCCTTGCAGGTTCACAACAAGGCCCGTGGGTTGCTAGGAAACAGAAAAGGGAGGGAGATCCATCAAACTCCTCCCCCCCCCATACCAGAGGCAAGGGAAAGAAGCTGAAGCCAGGACATTTTGGGAAGAAAAACGAAGACTAATTGTCTAAGCAGGGTCAGTGCGTGCACATGCATGCAATTGTAAAAAGAGCTTTGAAGGAGCCAGGACTCCTGGGTTCTCTCGTGAGGGGACTACGACTCTGTGGGTTAGAGCAGAGGATTGTGGGAAGAGGCGAGATTTCCCATCCACCGTATACTGCTTTCCCAGACGGACCGCACCGGGTGATGACCGCACAGTTTTTGTGTGGAGTTTGTGTCACTGTCTCTCCCAATTACGACCCTCTTCTCCCGCTCCCCCCATCCCCTCCCAGCCAGCCTGGCTGGCTCCCTCCCCACATCTTCTCATCTCTGCCAGGCACAGAGGAAGCGAAAAGGCACCTGCAACTCTCTCTCTCTCTCTCTGTATGGATATTAATCCTTAGCCCCAGAAAATTTCCCAGAAACCCCCAGTAAGCTGGCTCTTTTTCCCCTCTGACACTCTTTTTCTCTCTTCCTAGAGAACACGGTGTGCTTCCTCATCCCATCAGCCCCCAAATGTTATGTCAGCAGTGTGACATGGTCTGCCCCCCCCAACCTGTGACACAATCAGTGATTTGTGGGTTCTTCTGTCAAGCTGACACATCGACTTTGCTAGGTCCGGAAGACCAGTGGTCCCCGGGCGTTGTGCGTTTGCGTGTGTTTTAAGAGGAGTCAATGATTTTTGACGAGTGGCTAGTGACTCCACTTAATGAGAGTGTTAAAAGGGCACCCTGCCTTGACTCAGAGAGCTGGACACGGGGGGGGGGCATTATTCTGTGATCTTGTGCAACTGACCCGAAGAGAGTCAGAGCTGCAGATTCAGAGTCTCCGATCACAAACTTTCATCTCCTACCCTCAAAACCACAATTTAGCCATTGGGATAGGTGACTGACCCAGCTACCTCGTCTCGAATCCTCGGGCTATCCGGGACTGACTCAGGGACAGGATGGCACCTAGAGAAATCCTGGCTCCGAGACTTCCTCCCCTTTTATCCCAGTCCTTTCCCTCAAGGTATGAGGCATGCTGCCTCCCTAAAAGTGCTAACTTTCTCATCAGATTCAAGACTTAATTTGAACTGTGTTTTGCCTGAGATAGAAACCCCCAGAACCTGTTTCCAAAGTCAAGGTTCATTATTTACAACATACCTGCTAACAGTGTTGGTGTCATCTGAGGCTTCTTTCCTAAAACTACTTGTCCTGTGTGGCTGGAGGAGTGCCTCTGAGCATGTGCAGAATGCAGTATTTTCATATAATGTGTAAAAAGCCTCAGGACATTCCCATGCATCTAGGAGAAAGGAATGGATTATTTCATGGCACAATGGTACCCAGGAAGATTTAAGAGGCAGTGCTTTTCCTTTTAAAAATTAGGTGGAGATTAGGCTCCATTCCTCTGTCCCCAAAGAATTCCAGAAACCAGGTGTCAAAGCAAACTTAAAAAGGAAGGAAAAACAAATTTACTCAAAGCTTGCAAACTATTCCCTTCTCCAGCCCTACCAGTTATTGTGCCCCTCAAATTTCCTTCCTCAATTTTGCAGTGATAGGTTCAATCAAACACTTTCAATTCAGCCCTGCTGCCTGCCAGTCTAGATTCTAATCACTGTCAGAAATTAAAAGTGGGTCCCATGTTGGAGTTGAAAGAGAGCCAACCTTGTGCCACAAAATGTTGAACCAGAGCTCCCATCAGCCCCATCAGTGACCTGGGATGATTATTGTGTTACGGGGTCCCTCCAGACTGGTGGGTGGGCATATTCCGGACTGTCCACACATCACTGAGCTACATTGGTTGTTCTGTGATGCTTCCCCAGTTGTTGAATTGTTGCTGTCAGGTGTGTGAAAAGTTGCAGAACTTCAGCAGTAAGTTATGGGACATGCATGAATTGGAAATGCATCAGTATGTCTGCCCAAAAAAACTTTTACAGGCACAATTGAAATCAGGACCACATATAACTGCCCTGATACAATCATGAACACAAATCATCATGAACACACAATAAAAAGGACTTCTGGGGGGTTCAAAATAAAGGTCTATTCTACCTGACTATTTCTGCTCCGGACGGAAGCAGAGAGAGAGAGAGAGCTACATTTTGTTATTAGACCATTTGCCATTTTCTCATTTTCCTGAACATCTGCAGGGTGCAAGGTTGTCCAACTGAGAACACTAGTGTGTAAGTAGTGAGGGTAGAGGTCTGGGAAGCTTTCTTGTCACAAAGTCCTTCTTTATATGTTGGGCCGTATCACAAAGTCCTTCTTTATATGTTGGGCCGTAGCCTGTGCATTTTTTTGCTGCTGACTCTGCAAGAAGAGACTGTGCTAATATGTACCCTAAAATCTTTCCAGCGGCTTCTCCTCCCTGCATCCGACCCTTCTGGTATCATCTTCCTGCCTGCTCTTGCTTCATAGTTGCCTCCTCCCAAAACACAACTCCTTCTCTGCTCCCTAAACATTTATTCGGAAAGAGGAACATAGGTAGCTACCTTATGTTAGCATAAGGCATTGGTCCATTGAGCTCAGTATTGCTTGCACTGATTGGCAACAGCTCTCCAGGATTTTAGACAGAAGTCTATCCCATCACTACCTGGAGATGCCAACCTTTGAATAAGTCCCACTTCATCCAGTGGGACAAGTCAGTGTACATAGAATTGTTGCCTGTAACACTCATTTAAACAGCAATTTTCAAAGGGCAGCAAAGTTATCTCGTTTCTTACAACAGATGCCTTTAAAAAATGGTGGCTTGGGGACGTGTCTCTGTGGATCTTTCTTTAATTCCTGGTTCAATTATGTAACCCCAGAGAGGAAATAAACCACACACCCAGACAACCTAAATTACGACCCACTAACCTTTACCTGGGGCACCCATATTGGTCTTGATCTGCTAGGTGAGGCATCAGTAGGAACTGCTGAAGATCTGCTGGGGAAGCTGTTCCCCTGACCTCTTCTGGTGCAGAGATCTGCTGTTTCCATACCATACCAGATCTTCAAATATAGCTGCACTGAAATGTAGCCTCTGAAAGTTAATAGCTAACAGGGCTGGGGGGGGGCAGTATCAGACCAGATCTCCATATCCCAGACCCAGTATTCAATCCACTTTACCCCTTGGGTAGGTGGAGGAAGCATATGATGAGAAGGGGCCATACCTCAGTTGTAGCACAATTAACAGTGTGTGCAGAATGTCCGGTGTTCGATCTCTGGAATCTCCTGCTAGCCAACGCGATCTTACAGATGTCCACTCAGACATAAGCCCCGTTAAACTCAGTGGAACTTACTCCCAGGAAAGTGGCCAGAGCATCGCAGACTAAAAGATTCAGGTAGTAAGTATTGGGAAATGCCTGAGGCTCTGGGCCCCTGCCAGCCAAAGTGCACAGCACTGGGCTAAATGGTCCAGTCGACTGACTCAGTATAATGCAACAACATATGAAACTGTAATCAGGATGAGAGTGCTTCTGAGCATGTGCCAAGTACATTTCTCTTACTGCTGATTACCAATAGTCAGCCCACACAGAGAGAGCTGAGATCAGGGAAGGGAGGCTTCTGAGATTCAAGATGAGGCATCCAAATTGTCCCCTGCCTGAATATGTTACCTGCCTTCTCTTTCCCCTCTTTATCTTCTGTCTTCTTTCCCTGTTGTTTTGCCCATGCCCTTGTTCTGAAGGTGTGTGATGTGGCAACTGCCCTGAAGCTAGGCAGGTTTTTGGGTGGTCGATGAGAGACTCTCCTAGGAACTCCATATGCCAACTTCAGTGAAGGCGGGATAGAAATATAAATAAATAAATAATGTGGCAACTTTATCTTCTAAGCCAGTGTTTCCCAACCTTGGGCCTCCAGCTGTTTTTGAACTACAATTCCCATCATCCCTGACCACTGGTCTTGCTAGCTAGGGATGATGGGAGTTGTAGTCCAAAAACAACTGGAGGCCCAAGGTTGGGAAACACTGTTCTAAGCTATTAGTTAACACGATGGGGGGGGGGAGGTGATTTGGAAATGCCCCCCCAAGAGATCCGTGGATCACAGCATGCTGGAAGCAGTAGGCTGAATTCACATGTGTTGTTAACTCCTCTTTCAATGAATAGCCAAGTAAAGTAGCATCATGACCAGTTTTCCAGATTAATAGTAATAAATTTGCATTTTTTAAAAAATAGCACAGTAGAGCATAAGACTCTTAATATCACGGTCGTGGGTGCAAGCCCCACGTTGGGCAGAAAGATTCCTGCATTGCAGGGCGTTGGACTAGATGACCCTCATGGTCCCTTCCAACTCTACGATTCTGTGATTGCTAAGGTTGGAGTCACAGCTATCCTATAGGAATGCTGACCGCGAGACAGATGTTTGCCACGAAGGGAATGAGTTTCTTCAGCTGAGAAAGGTCCCTCACCTCTTGATACAATTAGAAGGACCTCTCCTCTGTTTTCTGATTGGCTGTTGGCGGTTGTGTAATTATGCAAGCAGTAATGAGGATTTCTAAGTCTGAAAACTCCATGAGAGTTCACGAAAACCTTCCAAGGATCCTTTGCGAGAAAGGAAGACTGCCTGATGACTCACCACCAGGTACCCTGAATGTGGAATTTTTGTCAATGATGGTCAGCTAGCTCAACAGCTCAATTAGCACTAATTACCGCTCTGCTGTCCTTTATTGGCTCACCCTCTGCGCAGGTTCCAAGGTGGACTTTGAGCCACCCTTCTCTAGGACTCGATTCCTGCCAGCGTCAAGCTCAGACAAGGGGGCTGCTGTTTAGATTGCCGCCTCCACCCCAGAGTTCGCTGCAGCTCAGGGCCTAGGCAAGGGATTCCTGTGTAAACAGCCACCGCAGGGGCAGCTGTGTCCCCGCCAGGCCTGCCCTTTCCCTGGAAAGGAAGCCTCTCCTGGAATGTTTGTGGGGAGGTGCGTTGATTTGGTTTGGAAATGCAGCAGAAGGGTGCAAGTGACCCTTTGACCCAGGCACACGCCCCACATGGGGAAACTGGCAGTGGGACCTTGTCCTTCAGGTTTGGCCTTATGCAGAGAGAGGCTGGGCCCAGCTCTTGCCTGAGGCAACACAAACAAGGAAGAACCTTTCCCCCCCTATGAAATTCCTTGAAATGGAGGCGAAAGTTTGAGGAAGGAAGAAGGGGCGGGCTGCTCAGGTCACTAAGCTTTGGAGCCTGGGATGAACAGGTCTTTCTTGGTGTCTGCTGGCACACCATACATTTTAACCGCATCTCGTGCTACCAGCACCCCGAGAATCATAGGAACTGTAGTCTACCCATCACAGTTCCCAGCGCCCTTAACAAACTAGTCCACAGGAATCGTGGGGGGGGGGCTGCTTTAAATGTTTGGTGTGTGGGCAGACCTGGCCACTGACCAGTTTAGGACAAGGGATTTGCTCCCATTTTCACTATATCAAGCTTTGCACTGCCTTGCCTTTTTGACCTTGATGAGGGAATCTTCTTAATGGTGCATTTGGGACTTGAGGACATTATTCATTAGAAAAGGTGCACTCAGTGCCCGAGAAATAATCAAGGCCCCGCTTGAAAATCTTTTAAACGGCAACTCTGAATACTATACAGGCTTTCACCCTTTGGGTCGGAAATGGGGGGGCAGTCCAATGAAAACTGGGCATGCTCAGTGGCCACAGAATGTTCAGGAGGGGTGGGAAAATGGTGGGAAGAGAATGGAGTGTCTTGGAAGGGGTCATTGATGGCAAGGAAGGAAGGAAGGAAGGAAGGAAGGAAGGAAGGAAGGAAGGAAGGAAGGGAGGGAGGGAGGGAGGGAGGGAGGGAGGGAGGGAGGGAGGGAAGGAAGGAAGGAAGGAAGGAAGGAAGGAAGGAAGGAAGGAAGGAAGGAAGGAAGGAAGGAAGGAAGGAAGGAAGAAAGAAAGAAAGAAAGAAAGAAAGAAAGAAAGAAAGAAAGAAAGAAAGAACCGTGAACAGGAGCAGTCCACGATACAACATTTTATTGTAAGGTCCACTGGCCGGATGCTGAATATATAAAAAAAGTGTTTCCCAAGAGTCAACTTTGCATTAATACTTCCCTGAACCACCATTGTGACCAAGCGCAAGGGTCTCCTTTGCTCCTGTGGGCAGAACATTTTATATTCTCAGGAGCCTCAGCTTGGTTGTATGGTGATAGTATGATGTAATAGTATGATGTAGCCTAGTAAAGGTAAAGGGACCCCTGACCATTAGGTCCAGTCGTGGCCGACTCTGGGGTTGCGGCGCTCATCTCGCTTTATTGGCCGAGGGAGCCGGCGTGCAGCTTCCGGGTCATGTGGCCAGCACATGACTAAGCCGCTTCTGGCAAACCAGAGCAGCACACGGAAACGCTGTTTACCTTCCCGCTGGAATGGTACCTATTTATCTACTTGCACTTTGACATGCTTTCGAACTGCTAGGTTGGCAGGAACAGGGACCGAGCAATGGGAGCTCACCCCGTCGCAGGGATTCGAACTGCGACCTTCTGATCAGCAAGTCCTAGGCTCTGTGGTTTAACCCACAGCGCCACCCGCGTCCCTTTTTATGATGTAGCCTATCATACCATTAATATTGCCACCACCTGTTTGCATTTGAATTTACTTTGGAAGAAGTGGTAGTGGTTTGATTTAGACTTGGGGGACACAGGTTCGGACTCCTGGCCTTATCATGAAATTTACTAGGGCATAACCTACCTTACAGGCTTGTTGTAATAAAAGGATGGGACCGTGTATGCTATGGTGGGCTCTCTAAGGGATTTTAAAAGCGTAATAAAGGAATACATGTGTTGTATCTGAGAATCTTCTTTGGTCTCTTCTCTGAAATTGTCTCAATTTCATTTTCTGTCTATGCTGCTTTCATAAATATGTATTTCTGTCCATCCACAATGACTCTCTGGAAAGACGAAGTTGATAAATTATGTATTTATAATACTCTTGAGTAAAAGAGGAGTTTGTGTCATGCAGAAAGACCAAAGGGTTCTGTGAAATTCAACTCAAAGGTAAGACTTTAAGGTAAACTTTAAAAAGGGAGCGATCAACAAAAAGTATTGTAATGGTGCTATAGAAATTATGGCTTGTCCTTATTCAATATGCAGTTTCTTCTCTTTTTTTCTTCTTTTTTTAGCATTTACTCGTGAGTACAATCTAGACAATGTTTAAAGTCCCATTGAGTTTAGGAGGAAAGATTTAAGCATCTAGTTAGCATTCCCCATTGAAATCCACAGAAGAATGTAATGTCAAGTGGGAGTTCCTTCCAAGTAAACATGCTTCACTTTTTCTGGATCTTGCCCTTCCTGTCAAAACACTAGAAATTTAGTCATAACATGAAGCGAATTGGCTGGCAGATGAGGAGTTTCTTTGTGCAATGCATGGAAGTCTCTGATAACCTATGGAACTCACTGCTACCAGATGTTGCCATTGCAGCTGGGGTGGGAAACTTTGAAAGGGGCTAGCATATTTATAGAGAAGATCCTTGGTCAGTGTCAATTAGGCAGAGATCAAGCCTCCATGTTCAGAAGCAGCCCATCTTTGACAGACAGCCAGACAGTGGGGAGAAACAGCAGCAAATGGTTATTACTACTTCCAATGAATACACCTTTGTGGTGACCTGGGGCAACATGACTGTGTGTTACGCTTTCAGATCTATGTGGGTCTGGGTTCAACCCCTCCTTCCCCTTAGTTCTGAACAGATCTCCAGCGTCAGACCTCCAAAAGAGCTCACAATTTTTGCTCTCTTGGGTTTGGTAGTACGAAGAAGACACCTCTGATTGGGCTTGGTCCTTCTGTTGATAAATCTCTCAAGCCCGGGAGTGTCTGCATGCAAATGGTTGTGAGGGGTCCTCAATGAGTTTACTCTTTGCATCCTTTCCTTTCTTGATCTCCAGCTTTTGCCCTCTCTACTTTCCTTATCTGTCTTTCCCTCTCAGTTAAAGTTACTGAGCGCTGTGAGTTTTTTTGGTGGGTAAGGGGCTTCTCTTTTTAAAAAATAAAAAAGTGAGAGACAGTGTAGAACCTGTGGAGTTTTGGAGGGGGGGGGATTGGAGCATGACCTCATCAAACACCCAACTCGCACCCCCCCCATCCAGTCTCTCTCTCTCTCTCTCTCTCTCTCTCTCTCTCTCTCTCTCTCTCTCACACACACACACACACACACACCTTAAAAATCCCTCTTAAAGGGACAGTACACAGCATTGCAGAGAATATGTGTCATCCTGGGCCGCCCACTTCAAAACGCAAGGTTAACTCAGAGAGTTTTTCCTGTGCCCTATGGGGTTTTTTTTTCTCTTCTTTCTCCCTTTCTTGGATTTTTTTTTTTTTTTTTGAATGGAAAAGTGTGTGAGTCAAGATGTGTCACCATTTGAGAAAAAAAAAAAACACGCGCCTAGACAAGAGCCGGGGTGTATATAAAGACCAATTTGTAAGTGATGTAAAACACACACATGCACATATACAAATACTGAACAGTTAAAAGCTGGTCTGGGCAACTTTTTACAAAATTAATTTTCTGTTCTCCTTTTACCCTTTTTTTTTAAAAAAAAGATTTTTTTAAAAAGAAAAAACTGAACAAGGGGCAATCTGGGAGATCATACATTTAATATATATATATATATATACATATATATATTAGTTGTGCCTGGTTTTGTTATTATTTATTTATTTATCTATTTATTTATTTATCTGTTGGAGAGGCTCTTGCCATCTTGCACCTTTTTTGTGTGTGTACGTGTGAACTCATCTACCTCAAAGGACCGAACCTCCTGCAAAAGGCAGAGAACAGGTGTGGTGTGGAAGAAATTTGCAACCCAAAGAAAACTCTTTTTTTTTTAAAGGAAAAATCCCACAAAACAAGCAACTTCCAAATTAAACCTTACAAGAATAACACCAAACTAAAAACCAAAGGAGGACTTTTTTTTTTCCTTTCCAAGAAGAGGGAATTTTAACTCAGGGAAAAGAAACCCTCACATCGTCTCCAAAACATGAAAAGTAAGTTTCTCTCTCTCTCTCTCTCTCTCTCTCTCTCTCCCTCTCTCTCTCTCTCTCTCTCTCTCTCCCTCCCGCACGACAAATTAAATATATAATATGTATATTATGCTGTTTAAAACAATTTCCCGCTGAGCTGTTGAAGACATCTGCCTTAACAGCACCATCTATCTTGAAATGTACATATTGACAGATAATGTATGTTCCTCGTTCACTTCACATGATTTATGATCTCATAAATTCAAGGTTATTGCATTTTGTGGGGCGGTCGATTTTCGTCTTAGATACGCAGATGTTTCCCTTAACCTTTGCTTATAGCCAGAACTTTCTGAGTCCTTGTTCCTTAGGATGTACAAATATCTCTTTGTGGGGTTGGGAGGTTTGGGGGAAGAGGCATACAATTCTAAGTCTAGCTAGCTAAGTACGAATCAATCTGTGGCTTGCAGATCTACATGCTTGTGTATCCCACGAAGCTGTGTATCTTCCCTGCTGGGAAGATCAGCCACTTTCTTCAGCCTCCGTCCACATGCTCTTCTGCTTAGCCTTTTGTAGCCTTAAAACATCCTGGAGGCAATCTAGGCAAAGTCAGTGGGTTGTGCTCCAATACTTAGAACTGAAACTACTGAACCCAAGTTATCCATTGATTTTAATGTGTTTACTCTGAGTAGGACTAGCCTTGATAGCCAAGGGGGGAGAATTCAGCACTCTCGCTGATTCATCTTAATGTTGGCTGAACTGTGTGTCCATTTGTCTTTATGCACAGATCTCACTTATTAGAGAATCATATTGTAGGAGGGACCTCAAGTGTCATCTAGTCTAACCCCCTGCAATGCAGGAATCTTTGTGGGGCTCGAACCTTTGAACCTGAGAGCACAAGTCTCATGCTCTACTGTTGGAGCTACTGTGTACTCTTTTCTTTTGAGTAGGTCTGTTACTTCTTGGGTAGATGGGTAGATGGGTGCTTCTTGGGTAGATGGGTACTTCTTGGGTAGACTCGTCCTCTTTCTTTCTTTCTTTCTTTCTTTCTTTCTTTCTTTCTTTCTTTCTTTCTTTCTTTCTTTCTTTCCCTTTCTCTCCCCTCTCTCTCCCCTCTCTCTCCCCTCTCTCTCCCCTCTCTCTCCCCTCTCTCTCCCCTCTCTCTCCCCTCTCTCTCCCACCCACCCAAAATACATAGTCAGCATCACAGTGTTGCAGTCCAGTTCCATGGACGTTTTATCAGAACTAAGTCCAAGGTGAGCATGCCTAGGATTGCAGTCCTAATAAAACATTTAACCTGGAAAAAACAAAGTGATTTCCAAGGAAAGGGCTTTTAAGACCAAGGTGCAAGCGCAAGAGAGAACAGAGAAACAAAAGACCAAAAAGGCAAAAGGAGGGAACCAACAGGTAATATGTTAAGGGTGCTGGGAAATGTAGTTTTGCAGGAGATGGACGAAGTTCCCAGGATTCCTTTTGGTGTGTAGGTGTGTGCTTCCAGTGTGTGGTGTCTATGCAGTCTCCCGCATCACAAACGTGGCTCATTATAAACCACGTTTTTTGTATGGCTGAGCAGCCTCTCAGACCAATGGGCTCTAGCAGGATGATTTGGACTGGTGAGAGAACCAGGTTCAAAACCCTCATTAATCCTAAAGCTTTGTCCAGTCATGTGCCAGGTTAACTTAGCCTCACCTATTGTAAAGACAAAATGTGAATAATCCTATATATTGGAAGTAGGGTAAGATGGTGAGGATAAGGTCCTTCTACTCCTTAATCTACCTCTTCTACCTCTATCAACTCCTCTCCCCGCTAACAGATTTTCCCCATGCATTTTTACCCCCTTCTCTCAGATGACATCTGTCTCCCCCCACCCCGTGCATTAACTGAGCCAGCTGCTTAGCATCAGAGAATCATAGAGTTGAAAGGGATCCCAAGGATCATCTAGTCCAACCCCCTGTGATGCTCTAACCACTGAGCTAACTGCCTAGTTCACAGCAGCAGCTGCAGCAGCAGCACTTCCTTTGCTGGCCCTTCATTCAAATATGGGGCCAGGACCTATTTTCACATGCCACATCCATTAAGCTTGATGATTCGGGACAGACAAAGGGAAGTAGTTTTTCATACACAGCAGCACATGGTTAAACTATGAAATTGGCTCTCACAGGATGTGGCGATGGCCAGCAGCTTGGTTGACTTTAAAGCAGGGCTGGGTTTAGACAAATGGATGGAGGATAAGGATTTTGCTGACTGCAGCCCATGAGGGCGTTGCATCCTCTCCAGTATCAGAGGCAGGATGCTTCCGAGTGCCAATTGCTGAGGATCACAAGTGAGGGAATGCATACTATTGCTGTTATACCCTGCCTATGGATTCCCATAAGCCACTGGTTGGCCACTCTAAGAACAGAATGCTGATTGGACGGGCCTTTGGTGTCCTCCAGCAGGGCTTCTAACCTTATTCTTTTGAGTGCTGCAGCAAGGAAGTGTGAATTTGAACACTGTAAAAAAAGCAACAGCCTGCAAAGAACTTCATCACAGCACTGTGCATTTCCTGCATGAAGTGAACTGACACACGCCCCCCACCACCAGCAAAGCAGTGGTCCAGTTGGACCCCCCCCCCCCCGTCTTGTGAAGAAAACCAGGTCTGATTTAGACATAGACAAGCTGGCATAATTGCTGCCGAATGTGCTGTTTTGTTCTTAATTCCGCCCTACTTCCCTGAATTAGTGATCCATGCAACTGCAAAAATATCTGAATCGGCTTCCTAGGTGGATCAGCTAGATTTAAGGATAAGTGCTTGTGCCAATGCTGTCAGATACTTGTTGTGTTGACACTGGGACTTGCCATGAGATCTGGCCAGGTCAGATATTGCTGAAATGGCAGGAACTGCTCCTGAGCAGAGGCAGAATGCAGAGGCTTTTATCTTAGATGGTATGAATGTATTATTATACCATGATGATGATGATGATATCCTTTTTGAGTGCTTTAAACTGCTTCATGTCGATTCCCACCCCCCGTAATTTGTCCAACAATCTGGTAAGGTAGACCAGTACACCACTTTTTCCAAAAACCACCTAGTAAGTTCATGCGTATGGTAGGATTTGAGCTGGCAACTAAAACTTGCTCATCCTTTAGCCACTTCCCTAAACTAGAAATGAGGATGTGGTGCTAGGGAATAAAATAGTCTTCCAAAAAAAGACAAAAGCAGCTGCATTGGTCCATAAGGAAAATAACAATCCCATGGTTGGTCAATACCTTTATTAGGACCAATTCATTTTGTGACATTTTGTTTGGTCTTAAATCAAATAACGGTATTGCCTGACTGGATTTTGGAATTGTCTCTTTCCTCTTTGACCCTGATTGGTAGGGGCACCTCTCCTCGGAACCTAATTTTCCTGGTTGTTCCTCACTGCCTTGGTTTCCTCCTCCTTTGACCTTCCCAAGACCCTGGCAGGGTTTATTGTTTAGGCATATAAAGTTGTTTCCAGCTATAGGGCTTTTCAGATTTCTTTTCTGGACTGTTATAAACATCTGCTTGGGATAAACACTGTAACTCCCCAATCCTAAGCGCACTGACTCGTTCTCACATGCATTTATTTTGCTTGATTACTATATACTTGGTGGCTGAATTGCCTCCATTGAAAAGCATTGGTTCAGGTGGCATGAAAGTTCTATTTGCTGCTATATGACTGTGATCTGTGATGTTCCTTTTATACACACAAGGAGTCATCCATCATCTTCCTCTTGAAGAAAGGCATAAGTGCTTTCCCCGTTAACCTGGAAAAAAAGCTGACTCATTCATACATACATGCACCTAAATCATAGCTGTCAACTTTTCCCTTTTCTTGCGAGGAATCCTATTCAGAATAAGGGAATTTCCCTTAAAAAAGGGGAAACGTTGACAGCTATGACCTAAATGCATTGCTCAATATGTCATCACTTGTTTGTTCAACCCGGAGTGACATGCAGCTGAATTGTGTGAACAGACTCCATGGAAAAACACTGTGCTGGGCAAACGAGCATCCCCTGTTGTGGCTGTTTGAGCCATGGTAAAGGTAAAGGGACCCCTGACCATTAGCATGGTACAGGTCATCAAATGGTGGATGTGCATGTGTGAACCAGCCAGGAACCCCAACTGTTGCGATGAAATTCTATTTCATTCAAAGCAATCTGTTTGGCTGTAGGTAGACAGGAAGCATAGCTTAGTGGTCCAGGAGGCATGGCTTAGTGCAGGCAGAATGCCCCAGCCCCTCGGACCTCCAGTTCAAAGGACCTCAGGCAACAGATGGCATGAAAAACCTCTCTGCCTGAGACCTTGGGGAACCACAGCCAATGAGAGCTGTGGTTCCACAGCCAATGAGAGCAAACTAGGCTAGGTGGACTGCTTCCAACCACCTTTTCTTGCAGAGAACCCCCAAGCACAACTTACACCCATATCTATGGGCTGTGTTCAATTAAGACTCATTAATTTATGTGCCTAAGTTTGTCTTCTCCATTGATGTCAACTTTGAGCAGGACTGACATGAGATCGAATCTCATAACAGTGCTTCATTGTTCTGAAAATGACACTGTTTTTGCACATTGGTTGTGCAGACCCGAGCACCCTTCAGTCTTCATTCCTGGTAAACGGCATTCCTGGTAACACTGGAATGTTGAAAATGCTGGACTTGCAGCGGCATAATCCTACATATGTTTACTTGGAAATAAATCTCACTGCCTTCAGTGGGGCTTACTTCCTGGTAAATGGGTTTGGACATTGCAGCTGAATGGACATTCTTGCCCTGCAACCAGTTGCAGTTAACAGTTGCCCATAATTGTATGAGAACGCTAGTTGCCTCTTCCCAGTACCAGCGCTGTTTTGAAAAGTTACAAATGTACCCTGCTATTTCAAAAAGTGGCTCTGCTATTGGCACATTATTTTTATTGGAATTAAATGTTGGATGTGCCCATATTACCATGCTTGTTCTCAACCAGTGTTGCTTCAGTCAAACTATTGCTCAGTGATCATCAGCATTCTTCACTCTTGGGTCTCCAGATGTTGTCAGACTACAGCTCCCATCATCCATGGCCATTGGCTGACATAGATGGGAGTTGTAGTCCAACATCTTGCAACCAATGGGTGAAGAACACAGAGCTTGCTGTAGGTTACTAAGCAGTTTGAAAGAGAAAGTGGCAAATAGTCCTCAGAAGAGAGTTCAGCTACTTCTGTCCTCTTGGGCAGAAATAATCAGACTAGCCCAAACCCTCTTTTATTTTGACCTCCCCAGAATTCCTTTTCATTTTGCATGCATGATGATTTGTGCTCATAGAAAAGCATGGATGTTCAAAAAGATATGTGCAAATGACAACCCTTGATTTCCACACACCCACCCTAGGGTTTCTCCCTATTCTTTCCCCATGTCCTTTAGAAAACACAGCACTAACAACCTTGAACCCAGCATTTCCTAGGACTAGTAGGACACCCCACTGCAGTTTCGATGCACCATTTTGATTCAAAATGGCATCTGATTGCATCTAAATGTACACAGTTGTATCCTACCCCTTGATCTCAGGAACCCTCGTATAAACTTTAGTTACAATATTTTAGGAGGTGTCTGAATGCACAGAGAACAATCAACTTTCCAAAATACATATAGTAGATGCATGTGTGGTGGTATACGTATTTTATACTTGATCACCTGTGACCCAGTGTTTCCTAATAATAAACCTTAGATCTACCTTCCTACAGTCTTAAGCCCATTTTGGCTGAGGTGGTGGGAGTTTTGAGTCCAACAACACCTGGAGGGCCGCAGGTTCCTCATTCCTGCCATGCAGACAGAAAAACATCCAATCCTGATTTTTTATTTTTTATTTAAGTCACACTTAAGTCGTTTATTTGTTTATTTATTTTCTGGCACCAGCTGTCTGCATCTAGCCATTGTTATTGAACATTTATGGACATTTTTAGTGGGCACAGTGTTTTTACAATCCTTATCTCATTTAGCCTCACAACAACCCTGGGAGGTAGGTAAGATGATGGCTGCCTCAGAAGGTTGTTTACCAACGAATGAGCTCAGGACCGTTAAGCGATTTGTGCATTACAAGTGCTCTATAAACATTAAGCAATATTTCAAGATGAAGGGCAAACCTTACTTTATGGGGAGACAGTGTCAGCAGACATCAAATTTTGCAGAGTGAGGCAAATGAAGAACAGCCATAGCCAAGCAGACTAAGATGAGAAACAAGACGATACTTTTTAAATTTAATAGCAGGGATGAAAATGAAGTAATTAAATGGCCGTGGGATGAGGTGGTTGCCTCAGGCAACAGGTTTGCAGGATATAAAACTGAGTATGGGGGTCAACGCAACAAAGTGAATTTAACAGTGTTCTTGGTCATAATATAATATATGGATTTGTGTTTTATCATTGGTTTGTGAGATGACTGTGTGTGTGTGAGAGAGAGAGAGAGAGAGGGAGAGAGAGAGAGAGAGAGATTTGGATTTTCTGCCTGAGACACCAAAGTGGCCCTGAAACAGGCTACCCAAAGAGTGGGTGGGCATGGGGCAGGATCCCCATCAGGTCCAGAATAAAAAGGAAACTGTTAAGAGTAGATCTAGGAAAAATGTGAAAGCAGTTTCTCATTCTGGGTGGCTAGGAAGTGTTCACACAGTGGACCATGTAGCCTCTCTAGGCTATCTAGTTAGGGCATCCTTTTTCAGCAGGGGGTCGGTCCACTGCCCCTCAGACCTTGTGGGGAGCCAGTCTATATTTTGAAAGAAAAAAATGAACGAATTCCTATGCCCCACAAATAACCCAGAGATGCATTTTAAATAAAAGGACACATTCTACTCATGTAAAAACATGCTGATGGTCCGCGGGCTGGATTTAGAAGGCGATTGGGCCGGATCTGGCCCCCAGGCCTTAGTTTGCCTAGGTAAAGGTAAAGGGACCCCTGACCATTAGGTCCTGTCGTGACCGACTCTGGGGTTGCGGCGCTCATCTCGCTTTATTGGCCAAGGGAGCCGGCGTACAGCTTCCGGGTCATGTGGCCAGCATGACTAAGCCACTTCTGGCGAACCAGAGCAGCGCACGGAAACGCCGTTTACCTTCCTGCCGGAGTGGTTCCTGTTTATCTACTTGCACTTTGACGTGCTTTTGAACTGCTAGGTTGGCAGGAGCAGGGACCGAGCAACGGGAGCTCACCCCGTCACAGGGTTTCGAACCGCCGACCTTCTGATCGGCAAGTCCTAGGTTCTGTGGTTTAACCCACAGCGCCACCTGTATCCTACCCATGGGCTAACACACCCAAACCCACTTACTGTAATCTGCCTTAGTCTGATTTGCTTGATTCTCTACCCACCCCCACACCCCCACACCCCACCCTGCCCAGTGTTGTATTCCTGTCCTGGTCTACACATGGCAGCAGAGTGCCATTTTTAACTGCTCCTCCATATGAAAAATCACTGCAAATGTTTGGGGGAGAGGGAGGGGGAACCCAAAACCCTATGCACGGAAGATAAACGTTCTGGCTCAGGCATCTCCCTGATGTACCTTGTTTCCTGCTTACGAGGGTGGCGTTTCTCCCCACCCCACCCCCTCACATGGGAGTATTTGGAAATGTGACTTCCTGCCTGCAGCCTGAAGTGGTCAGGTCCATTCTGCCACCTCAGCATTCTACCACCACCTCAGCCTTGCCTGGCTGTGCTGCATGTGTAGACCAGCCCTAGAAATATGTGTGATAAGAGAACAAGAGACTCCAAATTCCTTGGAGTGCTTTTTCATAAATTCAGTTGTCTGCTCGGAGATGACTTTAATGGTTCTTTTCTGGGCCTCTCTTCTTCACCTCTGCCCCCACCCCGTCGGCCTGGACTGGACACATTTTGCATTCAGGAGGTTCCAGGTTCAATCCCTGGCTTCTCCAGGTTCAATGGCTGGGATAAAAATCCCTCTCTGAAATTGCCAGTTAAGGTAAGCCAGGACTTCTTGTGCTCCAGATGTGGCTGGACTGCAATTCCCATTGTTCCTGGCCATTGCCCATGCTGTGTGGGGTTGATGGGAGTTGGAGTCCCAACAAGATTTGGAGCAGAAGCCACAGGTTCCCCGTCCCTGGCGTGCAGCTAGAGGAGCCATCCATGGAGCCAGATGGGCCAGTGGTCTGACTTAGTAGAAGTCAGGTTGCATTTCAAATGCACACATTGTCCTCTCCTTCCAGCACCAGTGGGGAGCAGAGTTCCTCCTAGATGGTTCTGGGCATGTTCACCACATGCATAAGCTTCCTAGAGCGATTGCGAGAGGGCAGTCACATGTGTCCAAGATGCACATGCAGTACAGTGGTACCTCGGGTTAAAAACTTAATTCATTCCGGAGGTCCGTTCTTAACCTGAAACTGTTCTTAACCTGAAGCACCACTTTAGCTCATGGGGTCTCCCGCTGAGGTAATATTTCTGGGTTAGCGGAGTCTGTAACCTGAAGTGTATGTAACCTGAAGCGTATGTAACCTGAGGTACCGCTGTATTGCCATCCTGTGGGCAGATTTCTTTTTAAAAGTTCAAAAAAAGGGGGGGAAGAAAATCTGTACAAAATCTCCTGCCTTTTGATGAATGCTACATGAGTAGGAAGGGGGGTTGACTAGATGACCACCGAGGTCCCTTCCTGTGTGATGCTATGATCTGTACCCTGAAACATCCATCTCACCCTGGCTGTTTACCCACTGTCAGCTTAAAATGCAACAAGGCCATTTCTTCCCCGCTGAGTTTCAGATCATATTTGCATGTGGTCGTACAAATCGGTATGCTTAGGTATGTTTCCAAGTCACTGTCTGTCCACACTAGTGGACGGAGAACAGGTGCAAATGTCTCCATATAGCTTTGTAGTTTACGTCCACACTCCCATTTACCCTACACCCAGTGCGCTTTCACCGCAGGTCTGAGAAGTGGTGTGCACACCATGTCAGCCACAATCCATCTCTATCCTGTCATTTCTTATGACGTTGTACTGCATTTTGGATGCATTTTTGCCTTTAAAAGGCGCCCAGATTGAGAGAAAGAGCAACCTAGGTGTGCTTTAAGCCAGTAAAATGAATGCAGGTTTACATTTTCAAATTGGACGAGGGGACAGTAGTCTCAATAAAGTACAGGATAAAAGTGGACTGTGGGTGATGTCGTGTATACAAAGCATCACAAACCAGCAGTGGGAGCTCCCTGGATGCAGAGTGAATGGGGATGTGTACACGGCTCAAGTATCTGTCCTGTGAGCAAAATCCACAAATTTAACATGTTACCCAAAAGCCTTCTGCATTTGGGTCAGATTATGAAATTGCCAGAACCTGTACATTCAATTCCATGAAATGATCAAAAGCCCAAGTGCATCTTATAGCAATGAGAGCCAGTCCAATAAAAGATATCACTCTATCTCTGCCTGGCTTCCTCTCTTTCTGCCAGATAGTTTTAGGACCTGCCCTTTTTGTGTGTGTTTTTGGCAAACAGTTGCAGACTTTAAAGTGCCTTTGAGCTGAGTTGACCTACCTGAATTGTGTTAATAGCAGCCCTCTGCACGGGGGAGAATGAGGAGCTTAACTCCTGATGCTACGGACTGCATGTCTCTGTGGCCGTGCGTTTACATATCTGATACCCATATGTAGTTTAACTTTGAAATTTTGGGTGTGCAAAACATGAGTGGGCATAACTGCTTGTGAGCAATGTCGCCATTTCTCCATGTTCTGGTTTAGTCGAGTTGTGTGTACCTCAGCATTGTGGCAGCTGAGCTACAGGTAGGCAGCTGTGTGTAGCTTCTTAGTGACACTTGGATGTCTTTGTTTATTGTTGTTGTATAGCTGCTGTTATTGTATAGCTGTTTGTCTGTGTGTAAGATCTTAGACCCATGTTTCTCTATGCCCCATATGGGTGCTTCTAGCTTTAATTTTTTTGGGGGGAGGGGGTGTCTTATATCACAAGCAGGTTGCTCAGATCTGTTTTTGTGTGTCAGTGTTTGGCATGCTAGCCTCCCCACACTCCCATATTTTAGCCCACTGTACATGCCATACCTTGAAAGCACATGACTTCTCCAAAGAATCCTGGGAGCTGTAGTTCATTTAGGGAGCTGGGAATTTTAGCTCTGTGATGAGTGAACTACAGTTCCCAGGATTCTTGGGGGGCAATAATGTGCTTTAAATGTGTGGTTGCAAAGACACTCTTGTATACTCTGCATTCAGTGCACTCCCACTGCTGATTTGAGAAGTGGTGTACACATGATGTTAGCCAAAATCCGTATCTGTCCTGTCATATCTCATTAAATGCCGTGTTTTGATGCATTTCCCCTCCAAACCAACTTCAGTCAAAATTGAGGAAAGGAACGATCTGGCTGCATTTTAGACCAGTAAGGTGTACATCATCAGTCATGAATACTCGTTGCTTTTCTGCTGTTTGCCATCCACACCAGTAGATGGCTCTTTACCAAAGGTGCTTGGAGTTGTTTCTTGTCCTGCCCCTCTACCACTTCTCCCCTCCACTACTTTCCCCTCTTGCTGCCTTCTTCTGTCCTGGGCATGCAAGCCTTTCTACAGCAAAATTTTCCTAGGAAGTGATCAAGAACAAATGTTACCACCCTTAGTTATCATGTTTCTCAATTGACAAAATAGAGGCTTGTGCTTTGAGGCAGGAGGTACACAATACTGTATTCATTTCTGGTTTGGTTTGGTTTTTTTAACACTGAGCTTGTGCAAGAGTGAAATTTACCTGACTAAGACTTGCACAAGAGTGATGAAGTGGCCTTGCGCAAGATATCTGTATTAAAACTTAAAGAAGAAGAGGAAGAAGAAGCCCATCTGTGTACAGTACTGTAGTTTCAGTCTCCCATGCCCTATGTGGAGATCTTGAGAGAATAGCTCACCTTTACAGTGTTGTTGTTTTGTTGTTTAGTTGTGTCCGACTCTTCGTGACACCCTGGACCAGAGCACGCCAGGCACTCCTGTCTTCCACTGCCTCCCGCAATTTGGTCAAAGTCATGCTGGTAGCTTTGAGAACACTGTCCAACCATCTCGTCCTCTGTCTTCCCCTTCTCCTTGTGCCCTCCATCTTTCCCAACATCAGGGTCATTTCCAGGGAGTCTTCTCTTCTCATGAGGTGGCCAAAGTATTGGAGCCTCAGCTTCAGGATCTGTCCTTCCAGTGAGCACTCAGGGCTGATTTCCTTCAGAATGGATACGTTTGATCTTCTTGCAGTCCATGGGACTCTCAAGAGTCTCCTCAAAAGCATGAATTCTTTGGCGATCAGCCTTCTTTATGGTCCAGCTCTCACTTCCATGCATCATGGTGATGTCTCTGCTTTTTAAGATGCTTTTTAACAGTGTTGTTAAGATTCTGCAAAAGGCGGTTGGTGCAAATAGGTACACTGGTAGTGTTTGGGCTGCAGCAAACAAAATTGCTAGGTTGTGCTCAGGTGAGGAGCAAACAGAAGTCGTAGGGGGTGTGGCATTAGAGGCCCGTCCACTGAAATACCACCACACGTGACAAACCAACCACCCTGCCAAAAATGCACCAATGAGCTTCAATGGCAGCAGCAAATGCACATTTATAATGGGTTGTTTTTGTTTATCAGATTTTCCACAATATGGAGAAATCCAAATTAAATGCAAAAAGAAAAAAGAAATGTGCTAGATTTTTATTTTGATGCTAAGGATGTCAGGTGGATGCTGCCCAAAATGTGAGTGCATGAGCGACACCAATTCTACAATAAGCTCCCGTCTGGAAGCATCCCTGTCTTTATTTTTGGCTAATGGGTTTTCCTGCTCTTGTGTGTTTGTGTTTGCACATATACCCAAAATGCATGGCTGTGTCTATGCATCTGGTGCACACTTGTGCATGCAGCCACTTGAGCATCCCTTGAGGTGAGGTGTGAGCAACTGCACACACAGTTGTGTGCGTGGGGTGTGTTTGTGTTGGGTCGCCTGCTGCTGCTGCTGCAACCGCCAGTATAGCTCTCCTAACTAGCTACACCTCTCACGCCTCCCCTTCACTCCTTTGAGCCAGTTTACGAGGCTTCATCCTGCCAAGCTAGGGCTGTAAATCCCAGAGCTGTGAAACCAACCGCCACCTGGGGGACTACATGGTGCGCCACGTGACGCCGGCTTGTTCAGTCTGCTGCAGCTCAATCCTTGTCTCTGTTCTGGCTGGGAAGAATTTCAAGGCAGAATTTCCAGCAAAATCTAAAGCTGCTTGCACACCATGCATTTAAAGCACATGACTCTCTCCCCCCCCCCCCCAAAAAAGAATCATGGGAACTGTAGTGTGTTAATGGTTCTGGGAACCATAGCTCCGTGAAGCACAAGGACTGTCCAATGTCCACTTTATATCTTGTTTTCCTGGGAACTTGTTCAGAACTTCCAGTGTGGCACTTAATGGGAAAATCTCCCAGGTAGATTAGCACCAGGGCTCTCTTTGGCCAAAAGGCAGCTGAGAAATAAAACTCGCAACTGCCCATCCTTTCCTTTATCCAAGTGCCTGTTCGAGTGTCGCCAGTCTTACATTTTTAACCTGAACCAGTAACATGTTTTAGGGGCTCAGCTACAAAAGCAAAAACATTGCAGGCAACAGAAACGTCTTTTCAACCATGCACTCCCAGGAGGGGTGGTTTGCTGCCTTTGCCACCATGTGCCATGCAAAACAGATCTGTTGATCTGTCCATCAACCCATTCCAGCCTATGTGCAACTTGCCCAGCTGTCTAACCCTTGCATGGCATCTTATTTTTACGCACATATCGGTCCCCTCAACCTGCTCTATAACTTCATCTCTCTGTCTCTGCCATCGTTTCCCCCCTCCCCCTCCTTGCATGTGCCCTCCTGCCTATTGATCATCAGAGACATCTACCGCAATATTTATGCATGAGTCTCCGTGGCGGGCCCAGAAATGTATCAGCCAGTGGGTTTAGCACCGTGTGTCACCTTCATTGATCTTTCGGCTTCGCTCAATCGCAACAAGAGGAGCTGGAGCGGGTTCAAGGGTCAGTGGTTTTAATGGCCGAGTCGGTTGAGGAAAGGCTGTTTAACAGAGTTCCAGTCTCGGTGCTTTACGAGGCGGTGGGTGGTGGGAGAAGCGGAGCCTTCTCCAGCCGCTGGCTTCTGAGTTTGCAGAGTAAACACGAAACCTGACCAGGTCCTTGGGCGAGTTTACCCAATGGCCTCTTTTCTCTCCCGTATCTTGTTTGTTTTCAAGTTCTTTCTATCTCGCCTTTCATCGCAATAAAGCCAAATACTCCAATCGAGGAGCTAGCAAAGCCCTAAAATATGAAGGAAAACAATTACAGCGCATGGTGTCAATATGATGACATAGGAAAACACAGTGACATCAGGAAAGAGGAGCTGCCTCAGTTGGCAATCAGTCCAAGGCCCCTCTGGTCCAAGATATATTCTTCCCTTCATGGAGGGAGGCTGCATGTGGACCCACAGACACATTCAGTACCTCTGGAATTGAATTATGTGAACCGGCCTCAGTATATAATCAAGGATTCTACCCTTGTGATAACAACCAATGCTATCTATGTTGCTTTCATTCCATCTTTAATGGATCCCGATGTAATTACTTCCCATTTTGCCTGTTTCTTCTTCTTCTTCTTCCTTCTGCATCTTTGTGGCTGCAAAGTCTGTTGGCCATATATTGAGGCCAAGAAAGCAAGCCTTTGCAGGAGGAAATGGACATATACACACCTGACTTGTTCACCAGGCCATCTAGTGCCCAACCATAGCTCAGTGGTAGAGCACTTGCTTGGTGTGCAGAAGGTTCCAGGTTCAATCACTGGCATCTCCTATTAACAAAACCCAGCAGGGAACAAATAATGTGGAAGGTCTTTTTCTGCCTGAGACTCTGCCCGGAAAAAGCTGCTACCAGTGAGAGGAGACGATCCTGGCCTAGAGGGACAAAAGCCGAACTTGGTACTGGGCCCCTTCCAATACTTGTTGTCTAATTCTGGGCGGCAGAAGATCTCCGGTTGGAGGAAAGTCTTCCCCTCAGCCCTGCTGTCTGAAAGCCTTTTTAAGTAGAGATGCCCCAGGATTAAGCCTGGGCTCTTGTGCATGCAGAAACTGTGCTCTACCGCTTAGCTCAGGGGTCAGCAACCTTTTTCAGCTGTGGGCCGGTCCACCATCCCTCAGACCATGTGGTGGGCCAGACTATATTTTTTTTGGGGGGGGGGAATGAACGAATTCCTATGCCCCACAAATAACCCAGAGATGCATTTTAAATAAAAGGACACATTCTACTCATATAAAAACATCCTGATTCCCGGACCGTCGGTGGGCCGGATTGAGAAGGCGATTGGGCCGCATCCAGCCCACGGGCCTTAGGTTGCCTACCACTGGCCTAGCTTGAAATTGAAGGGCATACAATGCAGGCTGTTAAGGGGCAGACAGGCTGAATGGATGGATGGGAATTCGGGCAGGCAGCAGCCGGGTTTTATTTATAAAAAGAAAGGTGCTTTAAGCCTTTCTGGAACCACACCCTTCCCTAATGCTGGCTGAATGAGAGCTTGCCTCCTGTTCCCCAGTGTCAGAAGAAATAGGGCTCTGCGTGCAAAGGTGTGAGGTTGCCAGCTTTTCCCCTGGCAGGGCCCTTGTGTGCTAGGAAGAGCTTCACTGGTTAAATTCTGACCTGCCCTATCTCTTTGCCCAGGTTGGCTTTGGAAAATGGCCACCTTGTATAGCCCCTGGTACCTTTAAGGGTTAGCTCCCGGGGTGGGGTGCCTTTTTCAGCAGGCTGGTTCCTCCCTAGATCCCCCCTTTCTGTCTGCCATCCAGGCAGACCAGAGACATGATTGGAGTTCAGGACAGCCCCAGTTAGGCAAAGGGGGTGGGTGGGTTGCAAGGCAGGGCTGGGGAGATGGGGCTGGGGGAGAGGCTCACAGGCCACATAGAGAGAAGCCCCCAGGCCTGAGGTCCTGCAGCCCTGTGTCAACAGAAGGGGGAATTATGCCAGGTATGACCTCTCCAATCAAACGCAATGGGGAAAGTTACATGGTGGGATTCTTGCCAACATGTTAAAAAGGAGGGTAGGCTGTTTTTTTCTGTATTACTGAAGGGATGAACTGACCAAGTATGAATACAGGAGCACTGCAGAGCAATTCCAGTCAAGGCACCTCGCAGTGCCAAGCTGTGCACATCTACTCACAAGTAAACCCCATTAAGTTCAGTAGGGCTTATACCCAATGAAGCAGGGCGGGAGCTTTGCTTTCAGCCCCCTTCGAATCCTTTTAATGGGATGTGGGGCTGAATGAAATAGCTATTTTGAAATCAGATGTCCGTTCTGCCCATGTTGGTATTGTAACAATGGCATTTTAGGCTTCTGGTGTGAAGCTGGGCATAAACCCCCTGCCAGAATGAAGCAACATTCAAAGGTTTTGCTGAAGAATGGCATGAAACCAGGGCTGCCAACTAACCAGGAACTGCCTACTTGGCCTGATCATATTCTTTTCATACCTGCTTGATACACAGCAATCAGCAGGTGAAGCTTTTTGCAGCATAGGGATAAGTGTCTGCCCTTGATCCTTGCTGCAGATCTAGCTCTGTTAGAAACACTGTAGTAGGGGGAATAGGGCCCAGTAACAGGAGAAAAAAATAAAATAAAGGAGTTGTCTACCAACCCTACATGTCTCCGTAAAGAGTCGGCTTCTGTGAAAACCCAGCGAAGGATCCATGATTTTATAGCCACGCTCCCAACAAATGGACCTACTTGGTTGCACTGGCAAACTGGTAGATGGTTTCGGTTCTGGGAGGCGAGGGGGAACCCTTTGAAATCCAGACTTGATTCCCCAGCTCCTGGCAAAGGGAAAATATGCAGTTTGCTCTCTAAGACAACACAGGATGGCTTTTCCATGAAAACACCTTGACTCACCCCCTCCTTTACCCCTCCCTCCTGCAACAGCATCACTATTTCCGAATACCGACGGCTTCTTTTTTCCTTACCTCACGGCAAAGGCGCCGGGATGACTCTGTCGCAGGGCAGGAATTCCCTAACCCAACCAACCCCTCCTTCCCCATCCTGCCTGCCAACCAGCTGTATGCTCAGAACTCTTGCCAGGAGCCTTCCAGGGGCACCTCTGGGCCATTCCTTGTTCCCCTCCGAATTCCCTCTGCAGCCAAGCCAAGGCATTTCCACACACACAACGCTGAAAAGTTGCAGCACCATCCTGTCTCTTCCCCTGCCCCACACCACCCATGCCCACCCTGCAGGCATGAAACCTACATTGGCCAAACTGCACATTTTGTTTTTGTTTTTATTTTATTTCGTCTGCCCTGCAGAAACTGCATCTGCACATGTGGGCAGAGGGCAGATCTACTATGAAACTAATGATCTACTATGAAACTAATCCCAGAAGCAAATTTGGCCCACACTGCTTAAAATTTTGGGGTCTAGGAGAATCAATTTGAGGCACACAACTCAAATGGTTTAATTTTTTGTTGTTTATATTTCACCAGTCCCAAAATTTGAGATGTTGTAAAGGTAGAGTGTTGCAGTACAGCAATTTGAAGCAAAATCTGAGGTGTTTTGTTTTGTTTTGTGTGTGTGTTTTGGTGATCTGTTATGGAACAACCCCATTGGAGAAGATTACAGTGGTTACCCAAACCTTGTTGCTGTTTGAGAAGAGGGCCCCATAACAGTTTTAGGGCCCCCAAAATGTAGGCCCACCATTGCATGTGGATAATTAGCAATGGGGGTGGTCAGAAGTCAGGCCGGCCCTACCATGAGGCAGGCTGGGGTAGCAACAAATCCTTCAATTTAACACAGCCTTCCTCAGGGGTGAACTACAGTTGCCAGGATTCTTGGGGAGAAGCTTTAAATACTGTGAATGTGACCACTTGGAACATCTAAAACACACAGGTGGGGAACCTGTTGCTGAGCTCCCATTTGCAATATCTCAATGACAGTTTTGCAGTACTAAGCCCCTTAGAATCACCTTTATTGCCCACACAGAGACACCTCTGTGAAATGGGACTAATTTAGTACTACTACATCACAGGGCTTGTTCTGAGGATGAATGAACACAATTGAGAACAGGAAGGTTTTTGGACGGAGGGTTGTCTGTGCGCTTAGCCACAGGGATCAGACCACCCAAAGCCCTGGAGACAAAGCAGTTTTAAAAAATGGAAAAGAAAGCATTGCAAGAAAATATTATTCAAGTATTAAGCAGCACATATTTCCTGACGCTTCCTCTCTCTCGCCCAGTGAAAAAAAGGGAAGAAGGAGTGGGTGGTTGAATTACAGAAGAAAGAATGTGTACAAAAATACATTTTATCCCACAGCCAGAAAGTCGTCTGTCCAATATTCAACTCCACGAATATTTTAAGGAAGTGGGCAAGAGGTCAAGGCTGGATAGCAGGCAGGGTAGGTCATGATTTGAACCCATAACCTTTGGAGTTGAAAGTGGCTTCTGAGGAAAAGAAGAGAGAAGGGCATACTTGCTAACAGAATCAAGATTTCGGGGACACAGTGTTCTAAATTCTTCCAGCAAACCCACCCAACAATTTCCAAACACACACCTGTTCCCTGAACCACCAGACTTCTCCTTTGCTGATAGATCCCAGACACCTTGGCTCTTAATCTCCCACTTTAAGATAATAGGACACCTGGTCTACACATGCAACAGGATGAGGTGGTAGAGTCCTGAGGTGGGAGACTGGACTGTACCACCTCAGGCTGCAGCTGGGGAGAGTGTTTTTTAACCCATCGTAAGTAAACACACAAAGCACTTTACTGCTGTCTGAATTATTTCTATTTTTATTGCGTAAGTTTCAAAAATGCAGCTATATGATGATGATGATGATGAAAGGCTGTTCCTGACTGAACTTCTTTCCACTTGCAATTGTTCTATCTTCCTCTCTTCCCCAAAGGCCAGGCCTTCTAACCACGATCTTTGTTGCTTTCTCCCTTTCTCTGCAGCATGCTTGTGTCAGGTCTTAGTGGTGCTGCTGAGTCTGTGTGAGGCCCTGTGGGCAGCTCCGGGCTTCCGTCCAAAACCTACAGACTTCCGAGCCGAATTCGATTCCATTGTCCATATGGCAAGGAACCTGCTGAGCGACACCAAGAGCCTCTTCAACCACTTTGTAAGTCAAGCGGCCAGCTTGAAGCTGCATTAGAACACATCAGACTATTGGTCCACTTAACTCCAGCGCTGTCTGCTCTGCCCGGGAAAGGCTCGCCAAAAATCTGCCACCAGCATTTCCCGTGAGCTGGAAATGCCAGAGATTGACCTTCCACACAAAAAGCAGATGTTCTGCCGCTGAGCTATGGCCTGCCAAAGATGTGAGCTTTGGGTGGCTTCTAAATGAAGTGGCAGTACATTGACTTTTTTGCCTCCTGGCCCAAATGAGACAGATTCAGAAAATGGCAAATTGGGAACCTTCCTTCTGTTTCCTTTTCCTTTTAAGCAGCAGAAGTTCCCACTTGGGGAAAAAGAAAATCTTCCTAAGAGATCTTAAGAAAAAATATGATATTTTGTCTTGTTGTTTTGAAAATAAAATAAATAGGAGGGCATATCCTCCCCCTTCATTATTTATTGGTTAATGTTCCTGTTCATTTGCACTATTTTGTGGTCTGATTCTCGCCGTTCCTCTTCCCTGTACAGAAAAACCGCTACCCAGCAGAAGGAGAACACAAGCTAGATACGCTGCCTGTGTTATCCATGACTGCGGTGGAACTTGCCAACATCCAGGTAAAAGAGGCCTCCTCTTCCCTCTTCTCCCATCGCTCCCGCCCATAGCTATCAACCTTCCCTTTTTTTGTGGGAAATTCCCTTAGTCCAGCACTGCTTCCCGCTGCTATCCTGGATTGTTAGATATCCTGTAGATTGTCCCCAAGACAGGTGAGGCTGCTGATCCCTTATTTCCGAGGCTGCTGATCCCTTATTTTCAAATCTGAAAGTTGACAGCTATGCCCCCGCCCACAGGAAAACCAGTAGGTTCTCCTTTGCACCACAGCTAGTTGCCTTAAGCAAAATCTCTCATAGTGGCCGCTTTAGGGAATACAGGCTTCCCATGGCTGGTCTCACTGGCCCCTCGCAGTAGCTGCAGTTCTCCCACTCTTTGTAGGTTCTAGCTTTCTGCCAGGTTTTGTGGCTCCAGCTCCCTCACACAGACAGCCTGAGATGACTCCCAGGCTGCATACACATCATACAGCCACGCTTTGTATACGCTGTACATTTAAAGCACGTGGCCTGTCCCAAAGAACCCTGGGGACCGTAGTTTGCTAAGGGTGCTGGGAAGCATTGCTCTGTTGACTACAGTTCCCAGGGGAAGCCAGGTGCATTAACTGTGTGGCGTGCAACTTCTCTTGGCACGATCCCCATTTAATGGAGCTGTTTCTTGGTTCCCCTCTGCAGCTCCACTCACTCCAAAATGGCTCCCTGGCCCCAATGGTGCACCCAGGTTTTCTGTGTGGGCAGAGGAGGGGAAGAAACTTGCCTTATCAGATCTTTGGTACTGTCTGCACTGATTGGCAGTGGCTCCCAGGGTTTCAAGATAAGAAATCTCTCCTGCCCTACCTGGAGGGGCTGATGATTTCACCTGGGATCTTCCCCATGCTAAGCAGATGCTGTAACCACTAAGCCACAGGCCCTTTCCCTAATACCGTATTTTTTGCTCTATAAGACTCACTTTTGCCTCCTAAAAAGTAAAGGGAAATGTGTGTGCGTCTTACGGCGCGAATGCAGGCTGCGCAGCTATCCCAGAAGCCAGAACAGCAAGAGGGATTGCTGCTTTCACTGCGCAGCGATCCCTCTTGCTGTTCTGGTTTCTGAGATTCAGAATATTTTTTTTCTTGTTTTCCTCCTCCAAAAACTAGGTGCGTCTTGTGGTCTGGTGCGCCTTATAGAGCGAAAAATACGGTATATTTCCAGAATACAGTGGTACCTCGGGTTAAGTACTTGATTCGTTCTGGAGGTCCGTTCTTAACCTGAAACTGTTCTTAACCTGAAGCACCACTTTAGCTAATGGGGCCTCCTGCTGCCGCCACGCCGCCAGAGCACGATTTCTGTTCTCATCCTGAAGCAAAGTTCTTAACCGGAGGTACTATTTCTGGGTTAGCGGAGTGTAACCTGAAGCGTATGTAACCCGAGGTACCACTGTATATGCAGACAAGGCAGCCTCTGCAGGTGGCCTGCCTTCCTGCCCCACCAAAGTTCTTTCTCATACAGCCCCTCTCTGTCTCGTTCCTCTCTCCTCCTCCTGCAGGTCTCTGTGGGTCTGGCTCGGCTCAGCTCCGACTTACAGTGCTACCAACGCCACTTTGAGTGGCTGCGGAGGGCAGCCCCACTGCTGCTGCGACCCATGGAGCACGACATCACCACAGTGCACAGCCGGCTGGAACGCCTCCTCAAAAGACTGGAGCACCTGGTAAGGCTTTGAGAGGAAGGAACAAATCCTGGGGGGTGGTCCAAATTGTGTGGGGTTGACTAGATGCGCCTGCAAGGCCACTTCCGGCTCTATGAGCACTTCCAGGCTGTGATTGCTTTGGGGTGGGATTCGGTCCCATACCAGCAAAATCAGATTGTGGGGTTATAATTGGTTGGGGTCTTGCACAGCAAAATGGCTTCCCCAAAAGATTGGACTTTTTGCTGTAAGGAAAGTGATGGGGAAAATGCACTGGGAAGCCCGGGGTGATCCTTGCTTTGTCATCTTAGGAACATAGGACATTGCCCATCATCAGAAATAGGGAGGGGTTAATATGGGCTACCTCAGAGCTTCTGTCCTTGCTCCAAAATGTCACAACTCACCCGCTTGTCTGCTTCTCCCCCAGATGACCAAGCTCAGCCTCTCACGGCCCAACGACCCTCTGCCAACCCTGCCAGCCCACGGCACCCACTGGTCTGTGGTTCAGGCAGGCCACGCCATCATCCACTCATTTCACCTCTACCTGGACTGGGCATCTCGCGTGCTGGTTCTGATCCGGAACAAGCTGTGAACGGCAAAGAAACTGAACCACCATGGGTATTTTGGAAAGCCTTCTCACGGACCTGGAACTCTTAGATGCTGCTTCAGCAAATCCGGTGGAGGAGGGTGCAAGGAAGGAAAGAAAGTCTATGAAACAGGGTGCCCCTGGATTCCTCTTCTGGGGGGTGCTGCAAGGGGGGGATGCTGAGACCTACGGCCCACTCACACACCCTTCCTACTCCGTGGGGGGTGCATCGTGAAACAAAAAGCGACTTCCCTTGCCCTTGGAAGAACTCATTCTCCCTCAAGGCTTGGGGAAATGGTATGGGGAACGGGGGGGGGGGGGTTCCCCTTCTTCCAAGGACATTTTTGCCCTCTCCCGCTCCCTGTTAAGGGAACACTATAATCTGTATGATAAGCATTGATCTGTGTCAAGTATCGGAGACCCCTTATAGGTATAGTCGTGGTGGATAATCTGCCCGAAAAGCACCTTGCCCACCACGATTGTTCTTTCCCCAGCACTAGATTGTGTGCTGCAATCTAGGGCGCCCTCTCAGCTTGTGCCCCACAGGTCTTGGCTGTGCCCCCAGGGAACTGAGAAATGTGCGTGAGAAGATGCCGCAGTTCTGTAGGCCGCGGAGGGGAGGAGAGGATTCATTGAAGGCAGGAGGCTTGACCTCTCACTGGCAGCCATCCTGATTTCATCAATAGCCCCTGACAGTTTCTGCCCCTTGTCCACCTGCAATCTAGTAGCACCCCAAAAGTGTGGCCACAATCTAGCACAGAATCAATAGTTTTCAGCATTCTTCATACAGGGTGTCACTGCACCACACACACGCATATGGGTTAATAGGGTAAGTCAGGGTGGTTGCTGTTGTCTTCTTAAAGATGCAAACTATTTTAAAGATAAGATAGCATAAAGGGCGTTGGACGCAACATTTAAAGGGGGCATCATTCCCCATTCTCACACAGCGAGGAAATGCTTCTTCTAAGATGCAATATCATGCGTGTCTTGTCTAAAAGCAAATGACGTTTGCTTTTTATCCCCTTTCAAAACTATTGTTACACATATACAGATTTATGCAGATTTCATCAATTATAGCTGGACGGTCAATCAAAACTCAAGAGACAGAAAAGCTTTTAGAAGTTTGAGGCACCTTTTCTCAAAAGAGATGATCTTGTAGTTTATTTAGGCAGTATTGAATCTTACCTGTGGTTTCAACAATAAGCAAAAAAAAAATCACACATAAAACAAGCCATGCTTTTGTTAAAAAATAATTTCATTGGGAAGGGAAGTCAGAAAGTCGAGATTGTGAAATTCATTTTCATGCTCCTGAAGAAACAACAACGAATCGTCAAAAGTTTAAGGCAGATTTGTTTACCAGCAGCGCCCTCTGCTGGATCATTTTTGTCAGCCCAGCCAATACTGTTGCCGCAGTGGATTACAAAAAGGACCAGTTAAAAAACCAAACCAAACCAACTTCACCTTCAAAAGAGTTTTGGAGTAAAGACTATTAACCCAATATGTATCCTTCTGAATGTACCCATTTGAATTTTGGCCGAACAGTTCTATACAATGCATTGATCATAGAATCGTGGAATTGTAGAGTTGGAAGGGACAGAGGGTCACGCAACCCCCAGTCATGCAGGAATCTCAGAGAGAAAATGCATTACAGATGGCAATCCATCTGCTTAAAACCTCTGCTTAAAAACCTCCAAGAATGGAGAGTCCCATCACCTCCTGAGGAAGTCTGATCCACTGTCAGATAGCTCCTACTGTCATAAAGTTCTTCCTGACGTTTAGTTAGAATCTGCTTTCTTGTAACTTGAATCCATTGGTTTGAGTCCTACCCTTCGGAGCAGGAGAAAACAGGCTTGCTTCATCTTCATGACAGCCCCTTAGATATTTGAAAATGGCTATCATATCTCCACTCAGTCTTCTTTACCAGGCTGAACATATCCAACTCCCTCAACTGTTCCTCATAAGGCTCGGTTTCCAGACCCTTCAACATCTTGGTCCCCTCCTCTGCACACATTCCAGCTTGTCAATATCCTCCTTAAATTGTGGCGCCCAGAACTGGACTCAGAACTCCAGATGTGGTCTGACCAAAACAGAATAGAGCAGTACTATTTTTGATGGAGAAGTTCATCCCATTCTTGATACCCCTTCACGGCTGTAGTTAACCCTCCCCACTCCTGTTTCAGGTATTTATCATGAGCCCTTCATTGCTCCACAGTATTTATAAAGCCATTAGGTTTCTTCATTGTAAGTTATTATTATTTTTTAATTTATTATCTGTTCCAAGTCTGGTTCATTTTATTATTATTATTAATTATTATTATTATTATTGTCATCATCATCATTGTGTTTATTATTATTTTTATTATATTTTATGAATGTTATTTTATTTTGAGCATCTTCCAAGTATTTATTGACCGGCTCCTCTCTCTTTCTTTATCTATCTCTCTCCCTCTCTCTTTTCCCTTTTTTGTAATAAAAAAAGATTTTAAAAAAGATGGGGGGAAATAAATTTGAAATAAAAAAAATTAAATGGATAAAAACAAAAGAGCTGTGTTTTTAATATGAGAAATGATCTAAAACATATAATTCAATTGTCACTCATACAACAACTACTATTATTCAGACAAACAGCCAACGACGGTTTCCGAGCCTGGCATTTTGGAGCTGCAAGTGGGAGGCTAGCTGTGTTAAAGCAGAGCACCCAGCTACAATAGCACTTTACCTGCCATGCCACCAGGGTTGTTTTCCTCAGCAAGCCTGGCAGTCGCAGAGCTTTGGGCTTCTAGGCTGAACTTCCAGCCTACATCCAGTCAGCTCATCTTAAGGGCCAATTCCTGTCTCCAAAACCCCATAAAATTTGGAGCTTGCTCCTCACAGTCCACAGCACCACAGTCATGGCTTCCCCCAAGGAATGCAGTGTGCTGCTGTTTGTTAAGGGAGCTGCAATTCCCAGAGAAGACCGATTATTAAACCAATCTAGGAACTGCAACTTCCTTCGTGGGTGGAATAGTCCAGCAGCACAGGTTCCCCTCCCTCTGAGGCTTGCTTTATTTATATTTACAATTTATATACCACCTTTAATCTTCCAAGCAGCTCGAGGTGGCGTACATGGTTCTCCCTGTCTACTCCTCACAACAACCCTGTGAGGTAGGTTAGGCCAAGAGGCAGTGAGTGGCCCGTGAATTGAGCTTCATGGCTGAGCAGGGATTCGAACCGTCGCCTCCCAAGTCCTCCTTCCCACCTTTGCTGGGCCTAGAAAGCAGGGCTTGATGCTTGATGAATTTACTCTCCCCTCTTCCCTCCAGCTTTATAAAACGAAGCAGACTGACACTGATTAATCCTTTAATTTATTTAATCAACCAGAAATTAACAACTCTTGATCTTCTCATTCCCCACACACGGGGAGATTATATGAAGCAAAGCCGATGAGATAAATCAGGAGAGCTGCAGACGGGTTTTGGGGGGAAGGCATGTGAGGTGGGGACAGTGTTGAGGGGTCATGGCTGCCATCAGGGGAGCCAGGGCTACGATGCTGAAGGAGCCCAGAGCCTTGAAAAGGAGCCATAACAGTTCAGTGCCTGGTTGAAATGGGCAATCTGAAAACAGGGCAGGGCAAGACCTATTTTACTACTCAAACATATTGTACACTCCACATACATAAAGACACTTGGGCCTCGCTCGCTGGCATCCCCTCAGGATGTGGGGAGGCTATCAGAATTGTTAGGGTGCTTTCACAACAGAGAAAGCTGGGGTTTAGTGTATACATGTGCTCCACGCCTTGGTTATTGGGGAAAAGTCTGAAGTCTTTATGACACTAGCTCAAAACGCCTCCTAACAGCAGTGAGAGAATAAGCCAGCTACATGCGCCACAGAACAGGGAGCTGCAGGAGTTTCTGCTGACCCTAGGATTTGTAGATAGGAATATTTGATGGGAATGGAGGAGAGTGGGAATTTTCCCTCTCAGGAACGAAACAATAACTGAAGCAGCCCGGAATCTACCTTTGCAAAGTGCAAGCTGAGTAATATACTAGTAACCTGGTTTACAGACAGGCCCTATGCAGGATTAGTGAGGAACAAGTCCAATATGCACCGCAAACAACCTTGGATAAATAAATGGTTATATACAGCCCTTAGTGTCAACTGACAGTGGATACACACAATTCTACTGCAGTAGCAAGCAGAAGGCAATCCTATTGGTTTCTACTGACATAAGTGGGTGCTGCAGCACCTAAATAACAAGGCCGAAAGTTTGTCGCAGTGGCTATTTCCTAACTAGCCACAGCCCTCACAGAACTTGCCAGAAAGCATAAGAGGGCCTCGAAATTCAAGGAGTCACAGTGGGATTGGGCCAGGATCTCCTGCCACACACCCCATGAGCAACTGCAATGCACAATCTGAGAGGTATTCCCCCTGATCTGTGGCCATATGCCAGAGGCATGTCGGCGCCTAAAGAAGAAAACATCCAAACAGCAGTAATGGAATAAAATCGGAACACACAATCCTCTGGGATTTTGTCATTGGGCAAAGTGAGGCAGCCGCCTCGGGCAGCTGATTCTGAGAGGTAAAGAGACAGGCCTCTTCGTGATCCCTGAAGTTGCCTTCCGCAGGTGCCGTGGCGGATGCTGCCCCTCAGTTTTTAAGAATGATTCAAATGCCAGTGTATTGGCGGGGAACATCTTGTCCTTTGCCTTAGAGGGGGAAATCTCATGGCCAGCTCTTGGTGTTGCCTTGCTGAACTGAAGGAGAGCTCCACAAGAATGCAACAATATCATTTCACGGCTTCCATTTATCCCTGTGAGGTTCCTGCACAACGGCTTCCTAATACATTTCGCCCTCTGGGTTTCACCTGCCCACCTCCCACTCTACCGCTCCAAACTCAACACATGAGGCAGCTGCCTCCTCTTGCCTCCTGGTAGGGCTGCCAAAATCATAATAACGATGTCTTCCTCGCCCCACCCCCCAAAAAGTAACTGCTTGTACAGTTTGAAATGGGCCTGATCCATAGGTCTGCTCTCGCCCTTTTACCCAACCTAAAAGTCATGGCAACCTCAAAGAACCAATGTTTTCACAGGTTGTGAAATGGCCATACGTTGCCTAAGCAGAGGGAAGGGGAGGGCGTATTTGTGATAGATCAAATGGTAGGATGGATGGGTGAGCAAATGGAAGAGAAGGGATGTGATGGTGGGAGGTCTTGTTCTCCACCCAACATCCTCTCTCTCACACTAGCATGGCTCACCGTCATCCTCGTCACCAGCATCTCCACTGTGACCTCCTGCGAGCCCTGCATACCCTCCCGCGTAGGCCTTGCGCCCGCTGCAGGGAGCCATTGGGCCCGGAGGGCTAGGGGAGAAGTCTAGAGAGTCACTAACACTGAAGATATATTTATCCCAGAGGAAGCGTTCGAGGTCAGGGGCCAGAGCGGGTGAGCCGGGACCTCTGCTGCTCCCCATCGACGCCGTGTGCTTCTCAAAAATCCGCCGGCGGTACTTGAATTCCAGGATGGTCTTGGTGTAGGTATTGAGGGTCAGCACAGAGGCTGACATGCAAAGGGTGAACGAGAGCCAGGCCATGCTGTGGGAGAGAAATTGGGGAGGGGGTGCAAAGGGATGGATCTCAAGGTCATTCTTGCACTGCCAAATCTATCCAGATCCCCCATGATAACTGACTGCCCAAAACTCCTTTTCCATGTATACACCGGTTCTGACATAATTCTTCACCCATTCATGTCACGCAGCCTTTCTCAACCTGTGGGACCCCAGATGTTGTTGAACTACAACTCCCATCACCCCTAACTAGCAAGGCCAGAGCTCAGGGATGATGGGAGTTCTACTCCAACAACATCTGGGGACCCACAGGTTGAGAACCGCTGAAAGGTAAAGGCAAAAAAAAGGTACCCATTCATGTACCGCTCCTTCTGTTGGTGTCTAGATAGCTGGAAGAGGACCAGCCTAGACCAAACAATAAACGAGATGTTATGGGCTGCCGTCCCATAGTCAGTGTGTCCAGTGCTTCCAAACCCTCTCTTCTTCACCCTCACAGAAACCTTTGGACATCAACAATCCAACCAACCATGTATGATGAGGTGTTGCCAAACCATGGGTTTTTGTTCCATAGGCTTCCTTGGCTTATGATGTCGGATACCAGATGGGGAAACAGAGGCTGAAAGGTTTGCTCCAAAGAACTGAACTAAAACAAAATTGGGGTGGGAGGAGGGAGTGTCAAACAAATGATTCGAATTTGGGTTTGCTTGCAAAAATGCAAATGTAACATATTTAGGGGTTTTAGCGAGGCAGGGGGAGGGGACAAAATGGAAATTGGGCACTTTGCTACTATATAGCATGGGGTGGTATTATAAATAAGGGAGATTCAGCCTTGGATTCCGTGCTGGGTGACCCCTGAGCAGCTGTCATAAAAAAATCTGAAAAATCCCGGAATGAAGAGGCAGAAGGAGCAGTATTACTACTGATTGGGGCATGTGTCATGTTGAGTCCCAAGTCCCAACCAGCAAGCAAGCAAGAAGTAGCAGAACTGCAAAATAACCATAATATGAATGGAACCCTGAACACGGGTTCTCAGGTCTAATGCTTTCAGTCACAATAATTTACTGTCCACTCATCCAGTAACTTCTCCCATCTTACATTTCTTCTCTTCCACCTTTGTCCATCATTCTGTCTCTCTTTTTCCCCTCTTTCCACTTCCTTTCCCATATCCTCTCCTCCTCCTTTCATCTTTGGACAGAGCAACAACTCCTCTCTCAAATGCAAATGCCAACACCCAAAGTGGCTGGATGCAAAAGGAAAGGGGGCTCCTGCACCTTTAAGCTACAGCTGCTGAAATTCCTGCTGCTATGCTTTAATTAAAGGCATAGGAGCCCTGTCCTGGGTTGCATTTACCCTACCCACACCCCACTCCTCTCCCATGCTGGCTTTACTCACCCAAATGACCAGCCATAATACCATGTCTGAGGTCTCCAGTCTTTTGGTCCCAGGTTCACAGCCACCTGAAAGACGGTCATGTACATCATATGGGCTACCATGCCCAGGAGCCCTGTTGGGAAGGGGTGGTCAGAAAGATACTCAGAATATGCCCAGCCACAGTGCTCTTGGGTACCACTTTCTGGGGTCTGAGCTGAATAGGAGCAGAGCCATGGCAGCCCAACAGAAAGCAAGTTTGACAAACTTGAGAGATTTCACTTACAAGTGTAAGGCTGGACATTTCAGAATCCTGGTGTCTGCTGCCTCGGGCAGTCACCGCACTTTGCCCAATGGTAGGGCCGACCAATCCCTGAAATGCTGTTTTACTTTGCTTGGGAAATTGTGTCCTTGAGAAAACACTCAAACTTGAGATTCTATCCCTACCTGAAAGCTTAAAGTTGTACATTCTAGGGAAAGCTATACCAAGGCTTGATCCTGCTGAATACATGAACTGACAGGCATTTGTGGCCCGGCTTAGCTCATGGCTTCAGTATTTCACTGTATTGTTTGCCTCTAGCAATGGACACACACTATTGATCACATGCTGGGAAATGAGGCCAGCTACCTCGGATTACCCTTTACAAAGCTGGCAGAGTGCCTTGCTGGGCACCACATATGAATAAGAAATGTTGTGGTGGTTTTAATTTATATCCCATCCTTCCTCCCAAAAGAGCCCAGGGTAGCAAACAGTCTTTCGGCCAGTGATCTCACGGTTGCCAGGAGGCGTATCTTTCAGCTATCAAATGTTTGCGTATACAGGAATGTTTTAAAATTCCTCCTGAAACTCAACAATGAGGGGGACAGACACAAACTCAACAATGGTGGAGGGCACCACCACTGAGAAGGCCCTGTCAGGGACAAGCATCAAGCAGGCAGTGGCCAGTGCTTGCCCCACCAAGTATGTGCAGTAACCTTTTCAAGGGGGGGGGGACGACGACACATTACACACAAATGGGTATAAAGAAACTAGAACAGTTTGGGGTTGCATGGTTTTGTTTTCATTTTTGGGGCTTCAACCTTTGCCTGCCACCTGTTTCCCCACTCAAAATCACTCCCCAAATACTTTTCATTTAAAAAGAGAGACTTCCTTGTACACATTTAGATATAATGTGAACATGATACAGGAATGGCTGGACCATGATCTCTAATACTATATGGATGGGGTTTGGGTCAGTGGTGAAAGTCCATACAAAATGAGAGAATCGGAGAGTCAGGGATGGAGATCTTTAAAGCGGTAAAATCGGGATGTGGAAAATATGGAAATGAGGAAAGGCAGGGTAGAGATTTGAAGATATGCCTCAGAGGTCCAGACTATGGGGAGCCCCGAAAAATCAACAATTATAATTTGGTCTTTTTTATTTTATTTTTTTATTTTAATTGTATTATGATTGGATATATTAATTGGGTGTTTTTATTGGAAAATTAATAAAAATGATTTTTTAAAAAAGAAAGTCCATACAAAATGAGTGTTAGGTCTAAGTGCTAGTGGGAAAAGTAGCTGACTACTGGAGGTGCAGAGTAGATTGAGATACCTGAGAGAACGGTGATCACAGCCGCAAAAGCATTGATCTTGAGCCCATCAATGAAGTTGGCATAGTAGACGGCATCCAAACACATCAATAGGAACCCCACAGTCAACAGGATAATATAAAGGAATTCGGAGGCAACGGAGAGCCACAGCACCCCTGGAAAGTAACATGGGTGGTGAGTGGGAGATTATAAACAAGCTATATGTCTCACAGGACGCGAGTGGTGCTGTGGGTTAAACCACAGAGCCTAGGACTTGCCGATCAGAAGGTCAGTGGTTTTAATCCCTGCGATGGGGTGAGCTCCTGTCCCTGCTCCTGCCAACCTGGCAGTTTGAAAGTGTATCAAAGTGCAAGTAGATAAATAGGTACCGCTCCGGCGGGAAGGTAAACGGCGTTTCCGTGCGCTGCTCTGGTTTGCCAGAAGCAGCTTAGTCATGCTGGCCACATGACCCGGAAGCTGTACGCTGGCTCCCTCAGCCAATAAAGCGAGATGAGCGCCGCAACCCCAGAGTCGGCCACGACTGGACTTAATGGTCAGGGGTCCCTTTACCTTTATATGTCCCACAGAGACTGGGGAAGGGCCGTAGCTCAGTGGTAGAGCACCTGTTCCCCATGCAGAAGGTCCCAGGTTCAAGCCCCAGCATCTCCGGGTAGGGCCACTGCCAGTCAAGGTAGACAAAACTGGGCTAGACGGACCAGCAGCTTAACTCAGCATAAGGGCTTTCCCGCTTTCTCCAGGCACAGGCCTGGGCATTAACGCTCCATGTCAAAGCACTCTTGTTTTCGTCCTGGAGCTTTCCCTGTGAAAACCTGCTCGACGAACGGCAGCAGCTTCCTAAATTCCTGTTTATAACACTTGTGATGTTTTTAACATGTTGATAACACATGACAAGCCTTTGGGATGGAGTTAACTCTACAATGAATCGGTTCATACATAATAAATAACTAAGGAGGAAAAAATAGTGCTCAGCCTCATTACTTGGTTCGGCAATAATGAGTATCACAGTGACCTCTTTTGTAGGCACATTTAAACTGCAGACTTCAATTGATTTCATAGTCGTTCCTTCTCCCCACTGAATCGTGGAAGCTGTAGTTTGGGGATAGAGGAAGATCTCTAATGGAATCCTTACCAACTACCGTATTTCTCGCTCTATAAGACGCACCAGACCACAAGACGCACCTAGTTTTTTGAAGAGGAAAACAAGGAAAAAAATATTCTGAATCCCAGAAGCCAGAACAGCAAGAGGGGTCGCTGCCTGCATTCGCTCCATAAGACGCACACACATTTCCCCTTACTTTTTAGGAGGGAAAAAGTGAGTCTTATAGAACAAAAAATACGGTAGATTCCCAAGATTGTTTGGTGTAGGGGGCACATGACGGTTGGTATAAAGCCAACTTTTGTAGCCGGGATGTAGAAGAGAAGAGAAACAAGAGGAACACAGAAAACTGCCTTATGCTGAATCAGACTTGTTGGTCCATCCAGGCCAGTATTGTTTACACAGATTGGCAGCAGCTATGCAGGGCTTCCCAGCCCTACCTGGGGACACCAGGGATTGAACCGGTGGCATTCTGCTCTACCACTGAGCTGTACTCCTACCCTGTGAATTAAAGGGATGTGGAACACTGCATATTAATTAGAAGTATGGTAAACGGAGAGCAGGGGTTGGGTTTCCTATTTGTCATTGAAATTAATGTAAAATATCCCATGCTGGAGTAAAACGTTCATGCACAACAAATAGGTCCAATGCAAGCATTTAGCATTAAGCTCATATTCCAAAACTGCAAACTGGTTGCCAATATTGTAAGATCTTCCAGTACTGCAGGGTATGTTGAGATCTATGCCCCTGTCATTATGATGACCTAAGTGGCCCCCTGCCGTATCTGGAGTATAGGATTGTTCGGCCTGAGTTATTAATTTCAATAACTTAATTAGCTCCCAGGCTTTAAATAACACTCCCGTGTCAAAGGTTCCATTTGTGATTTCCGAGTGTTTGTGAAACATACGTCTAGCAGCGGGCAACAGATGCAATACTACATCATAATATTTTATAGACACTATGGGATGCACATAATTTAAAATAAATAATAGGAGGTCCAGAGGAAAACCTAATGCACAGAAGTTTTAAAAATATTGTGCTGACTACCAACGTCCAGAATGTTTCTGCCCTATACATTTCCACTGTGGTGGTGGGATTTTATTTGGGGGGTGTCAAATTTTATTACAAAAGCCAGTCTTTTCCAGGAAGTGGGTAGCTCTTTGCTGTTCATAAGTTTAGCCCTGTCCTCTTAGGAAAGGTTCAGAGCTGGCAGCCACCTCTGCTTCTAGTAGAAGCGAATTCCATAGTTTAACTATGCCCTGTGTGAAGAAACACTTCAGTTAAACTATGGCATCCGCTCCCACAAGAGGAGGCAGGAACGACCACCATCTTGGATGTCTGGAGCAGACAGTCGGATGAGCCACTGGTATGTCTCAACATAAAACAGCATTATTAATTCTGCCATTTCCCGTTTGTGTTTGCACCCTTAGACAAGATGTCCTGTTTTGCCCTCCCCAAATCTCACCTTTCTCCGACTCGGGGGGCAGCTCAATGAAGCTCCGGCACTTCTCCTCTAAAAGGGTGGAACAATGAAAGAAGACGGCGTCAGTGTATCCAAAGGTTGGTGCTGATCGCGACAATTATGTCATTCTTCTGTTTGTCAAGATTTCCTTCTCCCCTCGCAGCGAAAGAGGGCTTCCCACAATTTACTCCCCATCCAGGCTTGGAACGCACTTGTCTTTTAAACTGCAGGTGGCTTCATTTGAGCCAGGATGCAGCCCCAGGACCGGGGGGTGGGAGGTGAGTAGAACAAACCCAACTACATATAGGGTGGATCAGGAATCCAGATCTACACCACTATTTTAAAGCACATTTCCCCTACAAAGAATCCACAGAGCTACAATGCCAAGTGTCATGAGCAAGCTACAGTTCCCAGGATTCTTCGGGGGAAGTTGTGCGCTATAACTGCATGGTGTGCATGTGGCCTGTTATGCTTGACCACTGGCCCTAGATCACAAGAGGTGGAGACCTCATCTTATTCTGCTCCTCTGCTGCCCTTTGACAGCCACCTTCCACATCCCCACCGCCAACACTCTTCTCCTTTCCCTCTCTTGTCTATCTAACAGGAGAGGGGCTTGTGACCTAGCTGTCAAAATAATAACAGCTGCCATGGAATCTGAGATGTAGGCTGGTTTCGTACCTCCGTGATGCTCCTCACACGAGAGCCAGAAGCCCGTGTGGAAATAGCGGAAAGCGTACTTGTCTTCGCCCGTTTCCCAGATGTACTGGACCACGTGGGGGTCCATGGTCACGTTTCCATCCATCGTCTCGTTGCTGTTGATGGGCACGCAGTTCCCCTTCTTGACGGCCGAGAGGCAGGGCGGCTTAACCACCTTGTGGGTCCCCTCACACCAATAGCTGGTGCAGAAGGCCGAAACCGAAAAGCAGAGGGCCAAAGAGTTGAGGCCCAAGGAGAGCATTGAGCGGGACCTTCGGCTCAGTTTAATCATCGTCCCTGTTTTCCCAAGAGATGTGAGGAGCTGTCTGTTTTGCTGCCCGAAGTCGCACCCAAATAATTCAAATTCGCTCACAGTTCCCAGAAAACTATGTTCTACTGTTGGATAAATCTGCTGGTTCCTTGTTTCAGTGGAATTCTGAACAAACCTCCGTTTACAGAGAATGCCTCACTTTTGATCATGATTTTCTCCTCCTTATTCGTATGCTGTGGCCCATCCAATATGCCCACTATGAAGCAGTACACCACAAAATGGTGTAATCATAATTTGAACTCAGCCTGGGGTTCTGTTCTTATTAGGGACTAGTTACTTGAGGAGTGCTTAAGAGCCACGCAGGTGCTGGCACCCAAGATACCTAAGGTCTCAGAAAGAAATTAGTTTGAACTAATGAACACAGAAGGAGCTTGGCAGCATGATTCCTACCTAGACCTTCCAGATCTTGATTAATGATCTGTGTATAAAGTAATTATTAGCAGGTTGCCTAGTTTATGCTGAGTACTTTAAGAAGAACTTTAAAACACACACATACTTTCCCCCACTGCTAACCTTCCCCCCTTTTATAGCTATATTAATTAATTATTAACAACACCCATTCAAAGTCTTGTTAAAAAGCTGTTGTAGGCCATTGCCCCGATTAATCAATCTTCCAAATTAAAATCTTAAATCCCTTAAGGTTTGGTTTGGTTTTTTAAAGTGATGGGTTTGAAGTCAATGCAAAAAGTCTTTTAGAGTCCACAAAGAATTGCAAACCATCTCGGATTTCTCCCTCACATGTCCTTGACTAACAAAGTCTCTTCCAAACAGAGTGGAAATAGTCTAAACTTTAGTCTAATTGCTGCAGTCTAAATGCTGCACAGTAGCCCTTCTGAAATAGTTTTAAAGAGTGAAAACCTCCCCATTAGAGAGTTGGGGTGTCAAGAAATGTGGACGCCCCGCTTCCCCCTTTTCTAGCAGCTCAGAGGGGACTGTATAAACAACTCTACAGTTTGTCACGAGGCATGGAGTGATTTAAGGTTTGCCAGTTCTGCTTGTCTGCTAAGAGGGGAAAGCTCTGTGAGCTTTCAAAGGCCTCGTCCACCCCTCAAATTCAAGCCCCTGGGAAGGGGGAAAGGAGTGGAAAACCCAGCCTGCAACCCTGACTCCCCAAAATGACTTACTACTAGCAAGTTCCGTTGTCTCAAGCACCCCTCTTTTCCCTCTAGATTGGTACCCCTCAGTGGTGTTTTTGGGAGTAGCCAGATTAAGGCGCAGTCTTCACAACCCACAATGCCCGTCACTTGTGGTGAAGAGACAATGCTTAGAGTTCTAGGTTCTGCTCACTCAAAAATCCAACTAGCCCTCTGAAATGCCCCTTATTTTTCATTCAGATCACTCCTGTTAAGAGTTTCCTCCTGCCCCTCCAATTCTGTTAGAAACTGTCTTCAGATACGGCCTGTCTGTCTCTGCCCCCTACACCCAGTCAGTCAGCTGTGCCCTTTTGGGGTCAGACGGCTCCAAGGGCTTTTTGTTTGTCCTCCTTTAAGAATTATATTCTAATCCACTTTCCCTCAGGCACGAAGGAATCCAATCTCTTCCCTTCTGTCCTGACTCCATCGCCGCTTTCCTTCAAAAATATCCTCCAATTCACGCTTGCAAGTTTGCAGGGTGATTATTGTTCAAATACACACTACAATTGCAAGAAGACGCCAAGTTCACCGTGCTGATTCTCTTCAGGGTCTTGAGATCTGCCTGGCCAAACAGTTGCCTGGAAAGGGATGATAAAAATCCAAAGTTTGTGCAAAGCTGAAGAGTAGCAGGCTAAGAAAAGAAAAGGAAGAGAGAAAAGGTTCTTTCTGGAGGTACTTTTGTCAAAGTTGTCTGGTGAATCTCAGCCCCTGCGAAAGCAGCCGTGGGTTCAAATGGAACAGGGCCTTTCAGTCTGTTGCTTGAGGGAGTTGAAAAAGTGGGTTCTGAGGAAAGCTCAAAATGCCATCCGGCAGCAACAGAAGGAGACAGTGTCCACTTCAGTTCCAAATCACCCAAGTGGAAGAAAAGACCTGATGTTCAACATCCGAATATTTTGATCCTCTTTCTTCCCCCAGGATAGGCTGCCAAACTGATTCAAAATAAAATCGTTCACGAAAAAGGTTTCGCTGGCATAAGGTTGTTGCCCCGAGTCCTTCAGCTGACCTGCTGGCTGGAGATCAACCCCCAAACATCGGATTTGGGGCCCACACTTGCACGGCCATTGGAGAGAAGGTCTGGAGTTCTTTCCTCAGCAAAGAGACAGCACCCAGTGCATGTCCACCCCAAAGGTTTCAAAGGAGCCAAGGACCCCTCTGCAGGCGAAGGAAAGTGCCGCTCCCAAGGGCGCAGTGTGCAGCTTGTGAGAAAATGCTCCCCAGATGCTGCTCAGAGGGAAGAAACAGGAGGTGCTCTCCAATCCGGCTGTGCAGAGTGGAGAGGTGGCATAAGCAGTGTGATAAATGAGCAAGCGGCGGAGAGCTCCGGCACCCTCCAGCGCGGCACCGTCCCCGGGGGATAGGAATCAGGCGGAGAAGTGCGGTGGCGGCTGATTAAAAAACCTCTTCATTAGTGCCAAGGGGGCACCAGTGCCAAGTGGTGGGGATTAGCATCTAATAAAAGGGGAGGGCAGGGAGAGGGAGGGGGAGCATCTCCGCTTTGGTCTTGCCTTTCTGCAATCGCCCGGCTGCCAGGAGGAGAGGATGAGAAATTGGATGCGGAGATGAAGGAGCAGCTGGGGTCAGAGGGGATAGAGTGGACACGGAGGCAGAGAGAGACAAAGAGGCTGGAAGGCTGACAAGGGCTTGTTGGAGGGGAGAGAGGGGAACGGACGCCAACAGGAAGGCAAATTGTATGGAGATGGAGGGGGGATAATGGGGCACGGATCGATCAACAGTGGAAGACGTGCACGTTAATGGGTGGATTGATTGATGTCACACACACACACACACACACACACACAGAGAGAGAGAGAGAGAGAGAGAGAGAGGTCATTATTTCAGAAGTGAAATATTCCCCCACCACCACAACAAAATCTGGATCTTCAGCGCTTGTATGTGTGTATTAATGTATGTAAACAAACAAAACAAATATTGTGGGCAGATGGTACCAAAGAAATGCAAAAATAAAGTTCATGGTTGTAGCTTTTCATTAATTTGCTTTTCACTGTCATATTTCACTCCTCAGAAAATATCTATTGGCACGGAAGGATTGTGGGCGTGGAGGGGAAGGTGTGGAAGGGTAGAGAAAGACTGGCCAGTGGAGAGGCCAATACAAAGAAATGCTTTATGTTACAGGTGGGTGTAGACGCCGTCTGTCTATATATGAGAGAGAAAGAGGTGTGGATGAGTGAATAGACAGGCAGGAGATATGGCGATCCCGTGGAAAGGGGGAGAGCGAAAGAGAATTTCAGTCTGCCCAGCACATTCTATTTCCCCTTTTGCACGTACAATTCCTGTTCGTCTTTGTGCCCTGTGTGGCCCCATCTCGCACACCCTTCCTGCTGTGTCACCCTGCCCCGGGTTCACAGTCTTTCTATTTGGGACCCTGTGTCTCTTGGGATTAACTCCCAGCTGGCAATAAGGAGATTTTTTGTGTGTCCCTTTCATTAAGAGCAACGCAGAGAATCAAACCACTTGCACCACAGCCGGCACGGACTTAAAACACAGCAAAGTAATTAGGACACAGAGGATCTAGCAGGATGGGCTGGGAGCCAGAACTCCAGTCTCCAGGGTTCTCAGAGAGAGGGGAGGGGTACGCCTGCTGAAAAAACAGCAGAAAACAAGCGTGTGTGGGCTGAGGGCTCCCAAGGTTGTGGTGGGAATAGAATCTAGTACCAGGATTTGAAGAGGCAGCAACTGGATGACCAGACGGACACTTCTGTATCTTTAATGGTGCTGTGTGAAAAAGGAGTTTCTGTGCGTGTAGCAGGGCTGAGAAACATCTGCAGCGTAAAAAAGCTGCCTGCTAAGAAGTCAGACCATCTACTGTCCAGATACTGCCTGCACTAACTGGCAGCCCCCTCCCCCCAGTGTTTCTGCCTGCAAAGCACCCACTCTGTTATGGCCGCTGGAGACTGGTTCATTAGGGTAACTGGAGCACTGTTCCCCCTCCCCCAGTCAGCCACCAACTTACAACCAGTCCAGAGGGTAGCACCCTTCTCTTCCTTCTCTTCAGTGTTGCCCTGGTATGGGCCAATAGGAAAGAGGGTGGGGACAAAAATAGCTGGTTCTGCTTGTCATTGGCTCTAGCTCCCTCTACTGGTTGTCTCCTTGCCTTTCACCCTACCACTCTCATTGGTTATGACCCTCCCCTGCATGAATTCCCTTTTTTAGACAGCTGCTTAAAGTTCCTTTGGTCGCTTTAGCTGGAAGTCCACATTCCTGGGTTGTTGTTGTTTTGAGAGGGAGTTTAAGAGAATAAGGAGAAGCTGTTCTCAGGCACCTTATAATTATCACAGGAAAAGGCACTTCCTTACTGTTAACACCAGTGTCTAATGGCATTACTAGTTGTGATTTATGGGTCACTCTTCTTCTTCTTCTTCTTCTTCTTCTTCTTCTTCTTCTTCTTCTTCTTCTTCTTCTTCTTCTTCTTCTTCTTCTTCTTCCTCTTCCTCTTCTTCTTCTTCCTCTTCTTCTTCCTCTTCTTCTTCTTCCTCTTCTTCTTCCTCTTCTTCTTCTATCTGCCCTGGGCTTCTTGGGGTTGAGCAGGGAGGGAACTGTAGGCATGACCTGCAGAAGCAAACAGTTTTGGAGACACCGAATGCCCCACCAGCAGCTTCAGCCTCTCCCCTTTGGAAGGCACAAGTAGTAATCATCTACTATATGTATTTTGGTCGTCAGTTGGTCATCAGTTGGTTGTCAGTTCTCTATGCATCTGGGCACGTCTTAAGAGACCATAACCAAATCTGGCATGATGGTTCCTGAGATCAATGTCATGGACCAGGGGTCCCCAAACTAAGGCCTGCGGGCCGGATAAGGCCTGAGGGACTTGTTTATCTGGCCCACGGCAACCGCCCGCTCTTACCAGCACTGTGCTGCGCAGCTGGCCACTTCCAGGTCGGAGGAGCACTGGAAATAGCTTGTGTGCATGCGCAGGCATTATTTCCGGTGCACCTCCGGGTTGGAGGAGGCCCGTGCCCATGCACACAAGCTATTTCTGGTGCTCCTCTGACCCGGAGCCCCCATGAGAAGAAGGCTCTGTGCCAGCAGATTGGTAGTGGGTCTTGATGCGCAGTCAGAGGAAGAAGAGGGAGCAGACTGGGAGAAGGAAATGTCGGAACTCGGAAGCCGAAGAGGTAACAGGGTTTAGTGGGCAGGAAGAGGCTGTGGCAGTTCAGAAACAGAGGCGGGTCAAGAGGCAGAGTGCAGGCAGGCTGCTGAAGAAGCCTGGGAATCTTCCTGCTCCTTCTGTGACCAGCTTCTCCCCACCTCTGGTCTCCCAGAACACAGAGGAATGAAGAGGGCAGAGCAAAGAGAGAGAAGTCAACAGAGCCTTAGGCTGCTGGGGAAGGAATCTGGGGAGGAGTCTTAGAGAGCGGTGTATTTTGTGGTTTTATATCTCTGTTTTATTCTGTTTACTGCCCTGAGACCCCCAGGTATATAAATTCAATAAATAATAATAATAGTAATAAGGTTGGGACCTTCAGTCCTCACAACTGCCACATTGGGGCAACACCTACTGCGAAGAGTCACTGCGATCGCTAGGCCTGTGTTGTTTTGGTTTCTTTGAATAAAGAGTCAGCTTCTCTGACACTGGGTGTTTTATTGCTGACTTGCTCCTGACAATCAAGGCATAGGTCAGGATACAACTGGATGCCATTTTGAATCAAGACAGCAGACTGAACCTTTCGAAATAGCCCTTATTTCAGCCACTGTTTTCACAGCGCTGATTTTTGGATTATTAGAATTCCCAAGCAACTCTGGGTATGAGGCTCCTAATCACTAATAAATTGTTTTATGCTCTGGATTTAATGTTATGGAGGGGGAAGAGAGACCCTCTTCAGCTGGTGATGTGTATTACTTCAAAATGTGCTTAGCCGACCCAGTTGTACTAGGGGGCCTTTCTGCTCCCTCTACTGAGCGAGGGTCCTGTCCTGATGGTGCTACTCATATGTGATGGAGAGGGAGATCAAGGAGCTGTTCATATAGGGATCCATTTCTTTGCTGCTGTAATTCAGCTGGCTCTCAGGTACTGAGAGCCCGGCTGTTTCCAATGGGGGGGTTCCTCAGACTTTTAACAACTGCTTGTCAATAAAGTTCAAATAGACATTTACACCAGACATTTAAAGCACATTGCATCCCCCCCAAAGAACCCTGGGAATTGTAGTTTACCCATCACAGGACTACAATTCCCAGCACCCATAACAAACTTCAGTTCTCAAGATTATTTGAGGGAAGCTTTAAATTTGTGCTTTGTGTATGGTGTGGATGTGACCACAGCAGCAATTTCTTAAGGAAATCACATCCACTGTAAGAAATTCACCACTTCAAAGCTCAGGCCCATCCTCAGGCACGTCAAGACCTCCCAGCTGGGGATTTCTACCATGGCACTGAAAAGCTCCCACATACATCTCAGAACTGGCCAGGAGGGAGACTTCTAGGAAGATTGCGACCTTTTCCCCTGGCACTGCTCTTGCGTTTTTAAGATCAGCTTCATCCAGCGGATATTTAGAAGGATGATGCTTTTCCTGGAATGAAGATAAAATAAAGGAGAAAGTTTGAGCTGCTAAAATTCCAGTTAACAGGTTGTTATTAAAGACATGCTTTAAAAGTCCACAATCTTCCTTCCAAGCAGGCATTAGCATGTATTCTTAAAAGGTTACCATTAGATCTGAGGGAGGGAGAGAGGGGGGAAGAGTGGTGCAGTGGTTAGAGTGTCAGCGTAGGACTTTAGCACCCCAGCTTGAAATCCCCACTCAGTCATGAAGCTTTGGACATGCCACTGTCTCCCATCCTAACCTACCTTGCAAGGTTGTTGTAATGATAAAAAGTGGTGGTGGTGGGTAGATTTCTGCTGTATTGAGTTCCTTGGAAAAGGGGGATAGATAGAAGATAGATAGATAGATAGATAGATGATAGATAGATAGATAGATAGATAGATAGATAGATAGATGATAGATAGATAGATAGATAGATAGATAGATAGATAGATAGATAGATGATAGATAGACAGACACACACACGTCCATGAATCCGCTCCACAATAAATTTAGTAATTGTGAACACCACAAATAAGCCCACTTTAGCAAAAGGGTATGCATCTTCATTTCTGTCTTGCTTTATCTCAGTCATATTGTCAGGTGCCAGAATTATCCCCAGTGCAACCTGAAGCTGCTTTCGGTGTCTGTTCTGTAAGGTTGCTTCCAGACAGCTTCCATGGAGCATTCCTCTCCATCGGTTTGCATGGAATGCTGCCTGTTTATTCAGTGTTCATTCTGAATTGTTTGTCGGCAGGTCCTACCACGTTGCAGCAGGAAATCTGGCCCATTTTCACACCCAGTTGCTTATCGTAAAAAAAAAAAAAATAAATAAATAAATCCAATGGAACGGAGAGGGAAGCATTTTCGTTCCAAATCAACTTAAACTGTGCCAACCTGAAATTGCCCAAATGTGATTGCCCTCCTTGTGAAAGAAAAAAGCAACATCCGGTGGGGCGTCTTCTACAGAATTCCCCTTTAAATAGCAAATCCTGAGAGTTAGCCGGGGGGTGGGGAAATGATGCGTTAAAATATAATTGCCAAGAAATCTACTATCTAAGCCCCAGGCTTAGAAACTGCAAGAAATCAAAGACTCCAACCCCTTTCTAATGACCCCCCTCCCCAAGTTAGCTTCTTTTGGTCAAAAACTGAGTCTGCACAATATCCACTGAAACATCTTAAACTATTCAAAGTACCCTTCATAGGGCCACACCCCCAATCACTTAGGGCTGCTCAGCAACCACTGAGCTTTTGCGTACACCCATTGAATCACCTGTTCACAGACATTAAGTCGTCCATTGATGATGATGGTGATAATAATAATAATAATAATAATAATAATAATAATAATAATAATAATACTTTTATTATTTATACCCTGCCCATCTGGCTGGGTTAGATGCAATCCAGAATCAACAGGTCAAGATAGCATAAATAAAAATTGTACCCAAAACCCTCTGGTGCAGGAGCCAAAGTCCAAGAAAAGGTCAGAAAGCATGATCTCCCTTCTAGAAGGTGGGAAAGGAAGCTCCAAGAAGCATCAGAGCTCCCCCGGCAGAGGCAGAGGAGCATTGTGCACAGACGCGCACACACCTATGCTGTTATTTTTTTTCAGCCCATGACTTTTGACAACATCGCCATCAAGAGCATAGCAGCAAGGAGCCACGAGGAAGGCTCAGGAAGGCGGGGAGCAGCCGTGTTTCGCCAATGGGCATCTGGGCGGCAAGGCAGGTGCTCACGGAGAAGGTGTTCAGCCGTGGAATGAGAACCTGAAGGAAAAGACATGTTGTGAAATTAACCATTCTTCAGGCATGCTCAACACACACACACACACACACACCATTAAGCTGCTTTTCTTTATTACTACTGTTATGTTGTGGGTGAACACAGTGGCTTAGCGTGGGGGGTGCAGGGGGGGCCGGCCGCACCGGGCACAACATCTGGGGGACGCGCTCGCACTTGCAGCTCTCTGCCCCTACCTGGCTCACTCACTCTCTCTCGCTGCAATGAGTAATATAGCAATACTGTCCATTGAGAGAGACTTTAATGTAGATTTCAATTCCGTTGTTGAAAACTTTGTGCTAATTAAAAGCAGGCGAATTTAAATTAATCTGTATATACAGATTGATATCTTGCACTTCTATTAAAGAATTACAATTAGAGGTACAGGATTGGGGAAGTTGGCTCCATCTAGCCCAGTCTTGGATCATCTCCAGGGTATGGTTCCATTTTGATGTTTAGTTTTTGTTCTTGATATTTTTTGTCGTTTACGATGGTTGTGAGACGACATATAATAGCATGGCCCATGCTAAGTTACTACATTTGTAGATTTGTATTCATAGACCTGCTGAAAATGTGGAGAATGTGTAATGCATTTTCGCACTCAATAAAGTGTTTGAAAATAAACTTGTATTTAGATGCATTTTACTTTAATTACATCAGTATTTTCATAACAAACAATACATGTGCTTAGGGGGTAAGGGTTTCTTTAACTAATCTAGTGGAAGAGACTCGAGTGCTAAAATCCACGGGTTAGGGGGCGCAAATTACTTGCCTTGCCCCGGGTGCTGACAACCCACACTATGCCACTGGGTGAACATATCAGACGACACAGCGATTCTTCAAACAGCTCTTGTTTATTCACAGGCCAGGACAGAACTGAACTGAAGGGTTCAGTCAGCCTGCTTATATACAGCTCCAGTACAACGTAACTGTAACAATTTTCTGTAACTACCCAATCACTGAACGTCACTTTCGATCCCTTATTTGCATAACTATCTACAGTATCCCCCTGCTGGCCAGGGTGAGAACTTCAGTACATAACAACTACTTCAAGGGCTGAGGCATGAGAAAGAGGTTATGGAGCTGACAGACCCTCCAAGTGTCCCTATTTCCCAGGGACATCCCTGATTTAGAGAAGCCATCCCAGTTTCTGATTTGATCCCATAATGTCCCGATTTTCCTTAGGATGTCCCTATTTTCATTGGAGAAATGTATGGAGTTATCTGCCCCCCGAGCCATCTGAAGGCAATCCTGTATAGGGAAGTTTTTTAAAAAAAAAGTTTACTGTTTTATTATGTTTTATATATGTTGGAAGCTCTCCAGAGTGCTGGGGCAACCCAGTAAGATGTGTGGGGTATAAATAGTAAAATTATCATTCTGGAATGGGACGTCCCTATTTTCACCAGAGAAATGTTGGAGGGTATGCGCTGACTGAGATCAAACTATGTTTGGCCCAGGTCTTTAAGACGTCACTTCAGGGTATCCAGCTTCTGTGGATGAGATCTGAATGGTCTTCAGTTTGGAAAAGTACGTTTCTGGCATTGGAGTACAAAGCGTTTCGCTTGCCACATTCCCATTCTCTGTGCATTTCTTTCCTTTCTCAACAACTGGGGCTCAGATCTTTTCTTTCTTTTTGATCATTTATTTTAGCATACTTTAAAAAGAAGAAAAAAGACAAATACCAAATAACTGGACAATTATATACAATCCCAGGCTGTAAGGATAAAGGCATACCTCACAGATATTTTAAGGGAATTCTATATCCGATCTATCCTTGAAATGATATTTTATACTTTTAAATTATGCTTTTATACTTTTAAATAATGATTTCAAAGATATGAGGAACATTGCTACATTTTTAATACCACTAGCTGAGTCACGAACAGATTTGACTAAGAAGAACATAACTATTAATATTAAAGCCGCTCGCTTGTTTGATACTTAACATTTAATTTCCTTGGCGTTTCTTATGCCTAATGGTGAACTGAACTAGATACAGTCGCTCAATTGCTAATAAGGCATAATAAATAAATTATTTTTAAGCATTTTAATAGCACCCTTCCATTGTATTCCCAGGATGGTTCCTAAAAAGTAAAATATAACTAAAGATGATAAGCTAAAAGGCCACAAAATAATCATAAAACAGTAAGCAGGATTGAGGAAAACAATCTCAGGAAAATAAAAAATGTATGTCTGGGGCTGAAAGGACCAGGTGGGCCTCTGCAGGGAGGGTATTCCACAACTGGGACACCACCACAAAGAAGCCCCTCACAGGAAGCCCTCTGTCGAACAGCTTAACGTCAAATTGGGCCTGGAAATAGACTAGGAACAGTGTTGTGGGCATAGCATTGTACTTAATATGAAAACAATGCCCAGTTAGTAATGTAGCATTTGCATTCTGCACCAAGGGTAGATTCTGAACAACCTTCAATGGCAGCCCAATGTACAGTAGTCTAGACTGGAGATTACCAGCACAGGGATAACATGGCCAGGCTATCTCTGTTTACATGTAGTTGCAGCTGTGGATCAATAAGAATAATGCAATGAAGGCTGGCCCATGGGGGCAGATGGGGCCCTGCTCCACCAAACTCAGTCTGCTCACAGCCAGCCCCCAAGCCCCGCCTGCCAGCTCCCTCTTCCTTAGTCTCAGTGTTGTACTCACTAGTAGGACTCAGCAGGGAAGATAATGGGGCAGAACTACAACTTGTTGGTTCTGCCCGTCATTGGCTCTATGGCGCCACCTACTGTTGGGCCTCCCACCCAACCAGTTCCATTGAGCACCAGCCCCCTGTGCTGTGAACACCACTCCCTTGGGAAGACTAATAACGTACCCACACACTCCTCCTCTCTGCATCTGGGTTTAGCTTCTGTTTGTTGGCCCTCGTCCAACCCATTACTAGAGCCAAGGACTGATTTACAGTACCCACACACTGCGACCTAATGTATATGGATCACTCAAACATCAACAACATGGAAAATATTTGAGGGCACAGATTTTCATATAGATTGCTCTTATTCAATAAAGAGTAAATTGCTTTCCAATCAGCCAGGAAAGGCATCGTAGCTTGGTCATTACCTAGTCTTAATCATAGCAGTTGACAGGAGCTGCATTCTGATATTTATACATTGGGTTGCCTTTATCATCACATGCAGCAGCACTCTCCCCAACGGGAACATTTTCAGGATTTCAAAATCACTGTAAACACTGGAGTTATTAAGATCTGCTGTCAACAAAGGTGAGGCCCTTTGGATAGTTGCAGCAGGCAGGTGAACCCACCTCCCTAGTGAGCAAAATCAGTGCTGTTAATTATGAGCACAGTTAGCAGAGCTTCTATCTCAAGGTCACCCCAGTTCTGCAATAATTTTTTTTAAGCATATTAATTAGCATATATATCGCCTTACTTCGCATAGTTTATTCATCATCGGCTCAGCATGGGATCTAAACACGGCACGTAGTTGTTGCTTTCTTGCCACTAGTAAAATGTTCTGTTTGAAGAAGCACATTTCTGGTATTCCCCCCAAACGTGGCACACTTAAGTGGACAAAATATTTCTGCTTGTCACAACATGCACATGTCCTCTTGACCACAAGATATTGCAATCTGCTCCCACTGTACCAGCTTCCGATCTTTCACTAGAAACTGCTCAGTGTTTTCCAAGCTCTTCCACATACCGATAAGGACTAGTAACTTGCTTTGCGTGCAACTAACAGAGAGCTACTACAAATCTACCTATACTGAAAAGAATGGGATCGGATAAAAGAGGAGATGATAGCCCTGGGAATACAGGTTGGAATAGAGGAGTGTTGGTGCTGCCAGGAAAGGGAGGGGTCATGATCCAGATTTGGGGGGTCTCACCCTGCGATCGGTTCCATACGAAGAGCCTGAGTTCACTTAGGGCTTCCGTGAGATTCTGGATCTTGCCCTGGAGCTGTGTGTTCTCGCTCTGCAGCTCCTCAATGGCCTCGTGCAGTTCAAACGAGAGCCCCCCACCCCAGAGAAGGGGCAGCAGCAGCAGCAGCCAGAGCATCAATGCCATCTGCACCCCCTCCAACAACCTCGCACTGTGCGGCCGGTGCTCAGCGCAACCTCGCTTCCTTCCCAATCGATCAGCCCGCCTGGGCAATCAATAGCTTGTTAATTACCCCGTCCTCCCTGAACCAAACTCTCTCTCCCGCTCTCTTAAAATAAAAATAAAAATGTGCGCAATCCCAGTCCTGAAGTCTCAAGAGGACCACAGATGAATTCAGATCCTATATCAAAGGGTGAAGCTGAGTGGTCCTGCCTGCTAGCCCACCAGATCTCCCAAAGTTTGATCAACTGCATTCATTTACTGGGGAAACTTCCTGTCCCCCAGTCAGGCCAATGCAACTGGGGCCACGTTCACACGACGGTAGAAGCAGCTGACAGCCACTTTTTTTTTAATAAAATGACAAATTGGTAGGGTTTGAGGGGATCACAAAAAAAATATTGGGGAGCTAAATGCAGCCTATAGGCATGTTATCCCTTTTTTAAGCTGTGTGCATCTCCACCAGTCAGGATCAATCTGTCAGGCAGGAGCCAGCAGTAAATCACACCAGGCCAGTTGGAGTTAACTCTTTATTAGCAAGAACACAATCTGCACAGACTTGGCTGAGTGACAAACCTAATGAGCACAGCAGCTCATCCCTGGTAGGTCTTGCCCCATGGATCAGTTGCTAAGACTGAAAGTCCCTGCCTCCCGACATCCGTCTAAGTCCCCTCCTCTCCAGGGCTTTCCCCAAGCAATCAGAGACTGTGTCTGCATGCAGCCAACCTCTCCTCCACTCTTTTCACGCCTCTCCTGGTTCTGGGAGATGGGGAGGGACTTGCTCCATGACTCTTCACCAGCCTGACTCATCTCTGCCTCTTGGCCTCCCTTCTCTCCTGCTTCAGCTGTCTCTGATTCTGGACCTCTCTGCCACAGACTCTCCCAGCTCACTAAGCCCTGGTACCTCTTCAGCTTCTGACACCTCTTCCCAGTCCTCCCTCTGACTACTCATGGTTGTCTCACCACCACTCCCTGGGCTCTGAACCTTCTTCCCTTGGTGCTTCCCCAGATGGTTCATCCCAGATGTGACCAACCAGTCCATGAAACCACCTATGCTCAACCTATACTTTTGTAAATAAACTCAAACATTACATAACACCAGTCAGCCCCCAGTGGCTTCCTTCCAAAGGAAGCCAAACATAGGTAAGCCCTCATGCACCCCTGGAATGTCACAAAACTCAGAGAACGGGGTGTGTATCAAAGTGGGATAAATTGATTCAAAACAGTTCTGGTCATGCTAATGCCTCACTTGCAGTTTTAATCTGTTCCCTGGTAGGTAGAATGGTCTGGCTAAACAGCCTCAGCCCAGTATACCTGAACGAGTGTCTCCACCCCCATTGTTCTGCCCAGACACTGAGGTCCAGCTCTGAGGGCCTTCTGGCAATTCCCTCACTGCCAGAAGTGAGCTTACAGGGAACCAGGCAGAGGGCCTTCTCGGTAGTGGCACCCGCCCTGTGGGACACCCTCTCATCAGATGTCAAGGAAATAAAGAACTATCTGCTTTTTAGAAGACATCTGAAGGCAACCCTGTTTTAGGAAGTTTTTAACGTTTGATGTTTTATCATGTTTTAATATTCTGTTGGGAGCTGCCCAGAGTAGCTGGGGATCCCAGCCAGATGGGTAGGGTATGAATAAAAATAACAATAATTACAGCCACCACATCACCAGGCATACCCACATACTGGAAGGGTCAAATGGTCCTCTGCCCCTGTGATGCTGCAGTGGCTTGCCAGCACAAAGGATGAATTGATTGATGGGGTAGTGGTTGGATACAGGGCTTTCAAGCATTTCGGCTGGGAGTTCTGCTGAGGTTAATTCCAAAATCATTTACTTAACGAATTATATCCTGCCTTTCCTCCGAGCTCAAGACATAGTTCTCTTCCTCCCCATTTTATCCACAGAACAATCCTGTTCTGGTTAGGCTGAGACTGTGACTGGACCAAGGTCACCCTGTGAAATTCATGGCCGAGTGGGGATTTGAACTCTGGTCCCTTAGGTGCTAGTCTACGCTCTCTAACTTCTACATCATGCTGGCTGAGAGATGCTGAGCTGAGTGCAATGACTAGGGAATGTCTCTGCACCCTTGGATACCCCGGGCAGAGTCTTATACCTCCAGAGCCCACCACTTTGCCTGCTGCCAGTTTGGCCCATGCACACACACACAACCCTCTGCCATTCTCCTTCCCTCCAGGATCTGCTAAGCCACAGCGGGACTGGCAGGGCAGAAGGCAGAGAGGGCAGCAGTAGGTGGAGCCACTGGGAATAGGGAGCAGGAAGCTAACAGCTAGGACTATTGCCTGGCATAGGTGCAAGTCAGAAGACAGGCAGGTGGGGCCCCATCAATGGCAAACAAGGTTGGTGAGGCAGTGCCCCATTATCCCTAATGGGCAGCCGTCCACCGTGAAGTCTCCTATCTGCTTGCCTGCTTACCCATGGGCCAGCTGCAGAGCTTCCCTTGCAGCAGAGGGCGCAGAGCCAGCTTCTGGAAGCCCCTTGCCAGTCTTGGTCCCTGTCAGGACCTGTCCCAAAGGTGCAGCAAATAAGCAATTTGCACAGCAAGGATTGCAGAAGAAAGTGTGAAATTAGTTTCTAGGGGGCGAGGGGGATTTATTTTGTTTTAAAATAAAAATCGCAGCATGAAGTGGTTGCATGAGAGGAGAAAATAAATAGAAAACAGAGGAGGAGGGCGTGAGACCGCAAGGAAGCACACACAGAGTCATTGGGAGGTGTGAAAGATTACACAGAAAGAGAGAGATAAAAGAAGTCACAAGGTGGCATAAAAGAAACAAGGGGGGAACATCTCCATGGCAGAACAAAAGTCACAAGAGGCAGGAAAATAAATCACAGAGAGTTCTGAGGGGGAAACAAAGCAAGGGGGGGTGACGTGTTGCAAAGTGAGCTGGGGGGGTAACCAGTCACTTCTAAGGTGTATGGAGGGATGGAAATATCCTATTATAGGCTGTTGTTGCTGCTTCATTCTCAGAGAATAAGAGATACGGCAATGAGTTAACGGGTTGGAGCAGAACCTTAGGTCAACTAATGAAGAACATATTGCTGTTTATTTGCTTGCGCTTCAAACATTTATTTATTGCTTTTCTAATCCCACCTTTTTCTCCAAGGAGCTCAATTGTCCTATGTGGGGCACATGGTTTTTCCTCCTCCTCATTTAATCCCCACCACAACCCTGTGGGGTAGGTTAGGCTGAGTGGCAGTGACTGGACCAAAGTCGCCCAATGAGCTTCATGGCCAAGTAGGTATTTGAACCCTGGTCTCCCAGGTCCTAGTCCAACATTCTAACCACTACACCACATTGGCTCTCATTTACTGTCCTGCCCCGCATCATGAACTGCCATAACTTGGATAGTGTGGGCCACTGGGGGCCACGGCAGAGAAGGTCCTCCCCTGGTTGCCATCAGATCAGCCAAGAGGGCTTCATCCTGAGGTTTCAGAAGCCAGGACAATGCAGGTGTTACCTCAGGTAACCAGGTCCCAAATTGTTCAGGGCTTTATAAGTCAGCGAACAGAACCTTTAATGTAGTGTTTGGATTTATGCTGATTTTTTGTTTTATTGTCCCAGTTTTCAGTGGATTGGGGGTTTTTATGCACAGCTGCTTAGAAATGTAACTATTTAAGCAGAATATAAATGTCTTAAATAAATTGGCAGATCATGTTGCTCCATAGACAGAAGTGTTTCGTGATTGCAGGAGGCTGTTCTGTGAACAATCTAAACAGCGGAGTTTTGCACAAGTGGCTGTTAGGTTTTCTTAATATTCTTATGGTCAATGGTATGTCTTTGTAATTATAACCTGCATGGCTGAACATCTGTGAGCTCTTAACAATTCAACACACCTGTAGTATCTTAACAATTTAACGAATTAGCAGGGGGTACTTTATCTGCTGCACCAAATGCAGCGATGTGACAGGGTAATTGATTCTTTTGAAATCTGTATTTAAGTTGACCAAATGCTTTGTATGGTACTGGCTGGTGTAGAGTGGTGAGTTGTAGCTGTTTGATTATTATTTAAAATAAAATATGCAAAGATATTGCAGGCAAGTTTTAATTCTATCATCCCAGTCGCTGCGCAAACTTGGTTGGCAAAGGAAGTCCAACAGCAGTGACTTCCGAGTCAACCTTAAGGCAGCCTTTACACAGTGCACAACCCACGAGTCAAATCTTGAGATTAACCAACACATGGGTCACTGTCATGAAGCCATCCCATTCCAGGTAATGGCTGTATCTCGCACACCAGCCTGAGCTGGAAAAGGGATGCAAAGAGCCACTGCAGAAACTTATTGAACCATCCATTGACAACAATGGCTCAATAAGCACCCCCTCCGCCCAATACTACACATCTGTCCAGAACAAGCAAACTGCCCAATTCCCCAACCTGGGAACTGCCTACCCAAAGGGCCTCCCATCTTCTGGGATTCAGCGTCAACTCATGCATTCAGTTCAGTGTGTGCACTTTCTCTTGCTCAGATGGTGGGTGCCTCAGGCTCAAGAAATATGATGCTTTTTATCAAAACACAACCTGCCTTCTTCATGCACGTTGCTTTTCAAAAGATAAAAGAGGAGAGGTCCTCGCAGCAAGGAGTCTGCAATACAAAATTCATCACAGGTAAGACAACAGAAAAAGGGGATGTGGGTGGCGCTGTGGGTAAAAGCCTCAGTGCCTAGGGCTTGCCGATCGAAAGGTCGGCGGTTCGAATCCCCGCGGCGGGGTGCGCTCCCGTTGCTCGGTCCCAGCGCCTGCCAACCTTGCAGTTCGAAAGCACCCCCGGGTGAAAGTAGATAAATAGGGACCGCTTACTAGCGGGAAGGTAAACGGCGTTTCCGTGTGCAGCTCTGGCTCGCCAGAGCAGCGATGTCACGCTGGCCACGTGACCCGGAAGTGTCTCCGGACGGCGCTGGCCACTGGCCTATTAAGTGAGATGGGCGCACAACCCCAGAGTCTGTCAAGACTGGCCCGCACGGGCAGGGGTACCTTTACCTTTAAGACAACAGAAAAAAGGGGGCAAGCAGAAGTAGGGCAGAAAAGGGGGATCCTTTGTGTTATTTCAGGTACATGTACTTAAGCTTAGTTACAGTTACTAGGGTATGTGCAAAAATAAACACACCCCAACCCATTTTGTCACTTCACATCTGATCCACGGAAAGATGATGCCACAATATAGTGGTACCTCAGGTTAAGTACTTAATTCGTTCCGGAGCTCCGTACTTAACCTGAAACTGTTCTTAACCTGAAGCACCACTTTAGCTAATGGGGCCTCCTGCTGCTGCCGCACCGCCGGACCCCGATTTCTGTTCTCATCCTGAAGCAAAGTCCTTAACCTGAAGCAATATTTCTGGGTTAGCGGAGTCTGTAACCTGAAGCGTATGTAACCTGAGGTACCACTGTACATTTGCTAATCTCCTGATGTGCAGCAAGTCTCTATTTTGTCCCAATTTGTGTTTATTCAAATTGTGTTTTTCAAAAATCCCCTTCCCACTCACACTGTTTACGTCACTTTGGAGTTTTGTATATCTAAAAAGTGGTATATGAATGCTTAAAACAAATGGAGCGGCACAGGCGTCCCTCAAAACCTAATTCAGGTTTCTCTCTCTCTTTCCCCCATCACACTAGTGTAGAATGCGCAAAAGTGAGTCAGGCTCTCGCCACCCTCCGCCAGAGGCAGCAGCCGCTGAACTGAGCCGCCCGAGCAGAGCCTCCGAAAGGCGCTCCCGGCGGTTTCCGATTGGCTCCGGCTTCTCGCTCGATCGTCCACTGCCGCCTTCTCGGAACGCTCCTGACGTCATGCAGAACGGCCCGAAGGAAAACCCGAACGGTTCCGAGGTGCCGCCGAACTCTTCCGAAGCCCTTCTCATAGGAACGCCGCCATTTTCCGAAAGCTTCGCGAAAGGCCCCCGGAAGGCTGCCGTTCAAAACTGAAAGGCAATGATGGTGCCGCTCTGTCCCTCGACATCTCTGTGGCGAAACCGCCCACTCTCCCCCCGCCCCTCTATAGCTTTACAGTCGGCTTGGAAAAGCTGTTCGAACGTAGGCCGGAAGTGCCCGAGAGACTCCCTGCGCCGCAAAGCGGAAGAGGCGGGCAGCACCGAGAGGTGGGAAGGAGCTGGTATAAAACCCCCTCGCGCCGGCTCCGGACCTCCTTTTCCGTTTCCGGCCGTCGTCGCGAGAAGAGGGTAAGGAGTGGGCCTCGTGTTTGTCCTGGACGGGGGAAGTGGGATTATCCCGGTTGGAGGGGAGGGAAGAGAATTGGGGGTAGTGAGGGCAGGTTCGGGGTCCTCTCCCGCAGTGTATGTGCCTGAGGCCTACCAGAAAGTGGGGAGGGGAAGTTGGTTTGGAGGGGCTGTCACGTGGCCAGTCTCTCCATTTCAGTCTTGTAGGTTGATTTCAATTGGGCACAAAAAGGGGTTGTGGGTCGCCTAATTCCCACCCTTATTCCCGGAGGCAGCGCGCAGGTTCATTTTACTTTTGGTATGCGCTAAGATTGGGCTAAATTTTTAACAGTTAAGGGCTCTCTCCCTTACCGTGTTGAGGATGCTTGTCAGCTCCTGAGACCGGTTTTTGTGTGTGTGAAATACAGTCTGTGCATTGGTGCCTCGCTAGCTTGAGGTTTGAATGAATGTGTGGCATGTTACAAAGGTATAATATAACTCTGTGTATGGTAAGGAGCATTAATGCAGGTTTCATTGACCCATTGATGAGCTTTGAAAGATGTCATTCACCCGAACCCAGATTATTAGAAATGTAAATGAAATAAAATCAGGCATGAATGATATATAATCAACATTTAGTAACCATTAATTGCCATCTCTAGGATTCACAAAATGTAAAAATTAGATAACTTATTAAATGCAGAGGCTTCTCAATGGCAAGGGAGGTGCACTCTATATGCCCACACCCTTTTTATCTGAGGCTCATAATTTCCAAGTAATTTGTTGTTTGTTCATTTGCACTATCCCTTGTAATCTTAATTTTAACCCCAATGTCTTTATTTACCTTCTACATAGTCCCATTGACCCCAGGGTGCTCCGTATCCACCACTTTGGGAAACCCTGGCTTAACGATGTTATAAGGGTATATTATGTCAGATGATAAACAGCAACTCATTTGCAGGCATCTTCCTCTGCTCAGTGTTATTGTTCTCCTTTTAAGTTTATATTTCCCTTTCCTTCATTGGCTGTGTCTCTACTTGCTGTGACATATCAGGGGGAAGAAGATACAACAGAATTCTACTACTACCACTCACTGATAGAAGAAGTGGTATTTAAACAAATAGCCTATTCTTGAGGCCTAATAATTGCCTTTTGTCTACTGTATTGTAGTGTGCTGTATTAGGAATCTGATGAGCATAGCCCCCTCTTTGTTACTACATTTATATCCCACTTTTTCTCCAAGGAGGTCAAGGTGGCACACACACCTCTCCCATCTCCATTTCATCTTTACAAGTGAGTGAGGTTAGCCTGAGAGAGAGAGAGAATGACTGAGTGAAGGTGAGCCAATGAGTTTCATTGCTTGAGTGGGGACTTGGGCCCTGATCTGCCAGGTCCTAGTCCAGCATTCTAACCACAATAGTACACTGTCTCTTTCATTGTGTTTGGAGAGGAGTGTGACATTTAGAGGTACCAGGATGTCAAGACTGGAATAATGTGTAAAGGAGCATAAAATTAGAGGGGAAATACCTAAAGCAGGAGAGTGTGAGGATATAGACGATTATGCACTGGGCTTCTGACAATGGCGTATTTCTTTTTCTTATATTCTCATTGCTTGATCTTCTCATCCCTAGGATTCTGCACGATGTCTGCCCATCTGCAATGGATGATAGTCCGCAACTGCTCGAGTTTCCTTATCAAAAGGAACAAGCAAATATATAGCACGGTGAGCTGCCCTCAATTAAAAAAATAAAAACCAGGAGCCTTGACCTTCTATCCTCTTTGCTGAAAATTCTAGTGCTTATTTCCTTCCTAAAGAACTTCGCTGACCTAGGTTTTATTTTCCAACAATTCTATTTCCCTTTTTTCACTTTCAAACACATTGTTCCACACCTCTTAAGCTCTCCTCTTTTCCTCTTGGAACCCAGGAGTCCTAGTAACACCTTTTCTTGTTTCTTCCAAGGAACCAAACAACCTCAAAGCCCGCAACTCTTTCCGCTACAATGGACTGATTCATCGCAAGACTGTGGGCGTGGAACCTGCAGCTGATGGGAAGGGCATTGTTGTGGTCCTCAAGAAGCGTGCAGGTGGGTTAGCCTAGTTTAGAGTAAAATAATGTTGAATGGAGTAAGTTTCTCGTTCTGGAGCCATAGAAAATTTGTGTGTAGATAGTGCAGCATTTCGTAGAGTGTCAGAGGGATGCAGTTTTGTGGCTGGAGGGGGAGGGACTTCTAACACCCTTATCCCTTTTGCGAACACTACCTGGCTGTCCCAAGTGCCTGTATTCATTCCAGCCATTGTTTTAAAATGAAATTCTAAAAGCTTGAAAATACAAATTTGGGGAACAGGAAATGTTATCGAAAATTAAGGTCTACATATTTCTCTGTGGGATCATAAAATCACCAATGTTCTTCAACATCTACATGATATCACTTGGAGATAGATCATCTGGGGCCAGGGAGTGGGTTTACTTCGGTATGCTGATGAGACTCATCTCTATAGTTCCATGCCACCCTGTTCTGGGGAGGCCATACAGTTCTGAATCTGTGTCTGAAGTCAGTGGCAGACTGGATGAAGGTACACAAACTGAAATTTAAATCTGGACAAGACAACAGTGCTGTTGGGTAGGAGTGCTACTGGTTCAGGAATAGGAGGTTGTCCTGTTTGGGATGATGTTGCGCTTCCCAAGATCTCCTGGATCCGGCTTGTTGGATGTTCACAAATTTGCTGTGGCTTGGAGTACTTTTGCCGAAGTTCAGCTGCTTTGCCAGATGTGCCTTACCTGATAGTCGGTTCTGGCTATGGTCCTACTTGCATATCTCAGTTTTGCTACTGCTATGTGATTTGTGTGGAGCTGCCTTTGAAAACCACAGAAAAACCAATAGGTGCAGAAGGCTGCTGTGGAAATCTTGACTGGGGCAAGCTGTTGCGATTGTGTGGCCACTCCCCCCCCCCTTTATGATGTATATAGGATTAATTCTTTCAGTGTTTAATTGTATTTTAATGATCAGTATTTCTGTGTTTTTAGCGGTTCTTGTTTTTATCTGTAAGCCACCTTGAGTCCTGTCAAGGGAAAAGGCGGAAAATAAATAACACCGGCTATACTTGCTCTCAGTCTGTTTCCCCATGCAATTCAAGATGCTGATTACATATAAAACCCTGTTCTGACTGCGACCAAACTCTTTGAAGGGGCAATCTCCTCTTTTGTGAATCTTCCTATCCTTTAAGATCAGCCATTGTCCCTCACTTGTGTGTGCTGCCATCTAGAACGTGAGTTTGGACTGAAAGTCTCGAGCTGAAAAATTCAGCTGAACTTACTGGGTAGGTCTTAGGCAGGCCACTGTGTGGTGAAAATGCTGACCTCCCTTGCGTGGTGACTATAAGGTGGGAACCTGAGAATCTCCAGATGTTGCTGGACTACATCTCCTTATTTTGAAGAGACGCAGGTGGTGCTGTGGTCTACTCTAAACCACTGTGCCTCTTGGGTTTGCTGATAGGAAGGTCGGCAGTTCTAATCCGTGAAATTGGGTGAGCTCCTGTTGCTCTGTCCCAGCTCCTGCCAACCTAGCAGTTCGGAAGCACCTCAGTACAAGTAGATAAATAGTTACTGCTGCAGCAGGAAGGTAAATGTTATTTCTGTGCATTCTGGTTTCCATCACGGAGTTCGGTTGCGCCAGAAGCGGTTTAGTCATGCTGGCCACATTACCCGGAAAGCTGTCTGTGGACAAATGCCAGCTCCTTGGGCCTGGAAAGTGAGCTAAGCGCCACACCCCATAGTTGCCTTTGACTGGACTTGACTGTCCAGGGGACTTTTACTGTTTTACCTTTATTCTAATTATTGACCATGCTGACTGGGGCTGATGGTAAGGACTTCCAAACTATTATATTTTTCTCCTAAGTGCACTGGTGTGTCATTTGGCATTGCTGCTTCCATCTTAGAGATTCTAGGTTTTTGTTCCATCCATGCGACCTAACCTTTCACTCTTGCAGGCCAGCGGAAGCCAGCCACCTCTTACGAGAAGATCACCATCAACAAAAATGCCCGTGCCACTCTTAGCAGCCTCCGCCACATCATCCGCAAGAACAACTACCGCAAAGACCTGCGCATGGTAAGTTGAGGCCCTTTGGTTTCTCCTTCTGTAGATTTGCACTGGGATATATTTAGTCTCCATATGGAGCATATGGTGGCAATTCATCAGAAACAAAATGGCATGGTAAGCTGGCATTTTAGAGTGAGAATTGAGATGCTTACGAAATCTATCTAACACTATGAATGTTCAAAGTGTGGTGCAGTCAATGAAAAGCACCCTTCTGTGTAAAACCAGGGTTATGATAGTGTGTTTTGAATTGCAAAAGACATTGAGAAATTGCTAAAGGGCTTCTGTTTCACTCCTGCTTTAGGAGTGAAGATGGTTCTGCTCATTTAAGTTCGTAGATCTGACAGGAGGAGAGGAGGGTATTGCAAGTTTGAGAAACAGTATAGAAACGATGTGTTTCAGGATCTGGGTTTTTTAAGAAACCGCTAGAGGTGCTTGACCTGGAAATAACTGCTGTGCTTTGCAGCCTCAGTTTTCCATCTGAGGCTCTTGTTAGCTCACTTTTCCTCTTAACTCTCCCTCTCAGGCTGCTCTGCGTCGTGCCAGTGCAATTCTGCGCAGCCAGAAGCCAGTGGTGGTGAAGAAGAAGCGAACTCGGGCTACAAAGGCTACATAAAACAGTTGTCAGATTATCCAATAAAGGATTAGAACCAGAACATGGCGTTGCTGATTGGTGTAAATAGATTGAAACCTGGGTTGTTTCTTTGCCACTGAATACAAGCCCTGGTCTGCAGTTGTCATTTTGCTGAATTGTCTCCCAAAAGGCAAAAGAGGCTGTGTTGCTCCCTGTCCTGCAGAGATTCATTTGCACAAAGAGAACAACTCAAAAAATTAGTGGCCAAATAATCTCCTACCTTGCTGATAACTGGGTTTCTCATATACATACAACTACTTTGCATTGTGGAGCCTCTTGTCCCAATTGTTGGGAAGCTTACTCTTTTATAACTCCTGCTGAGAATAGCACTCTGAGAGTATAATGGAAGTGGCCTCTGTAAAAGCATACAGCACTATACATGTGGTAGGCTTTAAGGTGCTACAAGACAAATTCAGTAGTAAAAAAAAAAAAGGAATAGAAGAAAGGCATAGGAGGAAATGGGGTGGGGTGGGGAGAGAAAATAAAAGGAGCCGGTCTTTTAAGTCTCCATGTCCACTATTGGGGGTCATGAAGGTGATTTACAGATGCTTGTTTAATTGCCTTGACAATGACCAACAGATGGCAGTTTAGAGCTAAGAAAACTCCTTGTTACCACCTAGTATACTTCCATTTTTTCTTGTCCCAAGGGATAGATGAATACCAGTGAATTTTATTCTGAGGTGAGGCTTAGAAGTACTTGAAAACCAACTTTTGTGTTAATGTCTCCGCCTCAGATATAAGAGCTGGCTGCAGTTGCTGAATGATAATTGCACTTTGTGCTCGTTCAGAGCGTCATTGTGTGAGAGAGGAACGATGCAGGCAAAAACTAATGGGCTGCTGCCTGCAGAATCTGGTAGTTAAGCTAGGAAAGTCTTTCACTGGTGAGAGAAGGCATAGGCTGCAATTCTAGCTCCACTTACCTGAGAATAAGCCGCACTGAATTCACTAGGACCTACATCTAAGTAGACACAGGGTTGCATCAAATATTTTCACAAACTTCTCTTCCCTTTCCCCTTGCATTTAGTGGTTGGAGAAGCCACAGGAAGACTTGATAAGAGGCTAGACTAGCCATACACACACACAAAATTCTGCATTTCTTTTCTCCCAAGAAGTGCTGGTGGTCCAGGGCTTCCTTTCCTTACCATGTTTTTATTCTCCACAACAATTCTGAGAGAGGAAACTAGGCTGACAGGTTTCATTGCTGGGATTTGAATCTGGGACTCTTAGAGTCCAAGCACTGCTGCTACTATTCTCATGCTTTAAAAGGGTGGGGTGGGTTGGGAGGGAGTGGGGCAATCAGAAAGGAACATCCCAAAAGGGAGGGGGCTGAACAGGAAATAGGACCTGGTGTGAAATGGATGTGCATTTGCATGCATGCTTCATGAACCTCACCTGTCCGTTCAATGTTGATTCCCTGGTGAGAAATGCGGCGAAGCTTCCAGATTTAAAACACCTCACTGTCCTGTATAGCATGTGCCTTCCGCATGAAAGCTGTGAGGTTCTGGCAGGTCCACAACTGAGGTGATTGGATCTCTGGAGATGGCTGTGGCCATAGGGCCAGGTGTGAGTGCATTTCCCTAAATCCACCTATTCTTACAGGTGGCTCTGATCTCTGTCCCCCGCCCCAAGCTATCTTTGTTAGAGCTCTGTGGTGTTTGCTGAGCCAAAGCAAGGTGATCTAATAGGCCCAGCAGGCTACTGGCAGGCCTCCCAATGACCCCAGCTAGCTATTTGAAGCCCTGGGCTGACGTATGTCCTGACCTCTTTCCTGCCCTGCCATCTCCCTTCCTGGGCACCACAATTGAGCGGGCAGCCAGAGTTGGGAGGGGTGGGTGGAAGGTTCCCCCTTCTCTCCAGAAGTCCCAATTCTGGCACAGAGTCCTCTGGGAGGGAAAAAAGACCTTTCCCCAGCAGCACTGTATTAGGAATTCATTCATATATTTTATTTCATTCAACATCCCACCATTACATCACTAAACTCATATATAGGTACTCTTTTCCCCCAGCTTAACCATGCAACAGCCGTGCAGCTTTACCTTTACAACCCAAAGTAAATATCTTCAGAGAGTATAAATGTTAGATGCACCTTCATACACAATATTCATTGGCATGGCAATGGACATGGCATGTTTCTGTCAGACAAAAACAAACAAAGCGAAGTTATTGCATGACCACCACCCTGTGGGCTGTTTTGCACTGCGTGGCCGGTGGTGAAGCAGTGAAGGGCCAAAGGCCGCAGCTATGTCCTCTAGGTCAGGGCTTCTTAAACTTTTACCCCCAGGGACCACTTGAGAAGGCTGCAAGTTACTGAGGCCCATCAGCCACTAAATGGTGCTTCAGGGACAGAGCCAATCACAACATGGCAGCAGGTGAAAGCAGAGTTTGGTCTTGTATCAGTCAACTAGCAGGAACTGACTTTGCTTTCTGCTTGATACCTAATCCATCTCTGGAAATGGCTGCGTTATATGCCACAGCCTTTTCCTTCAACCCCTCCTCTGGCCCTTTTCCCTCAGAGAAGAGAAAACCTCTTCCCCACATGAATGTCTCTGTCTCCCAGCCCCCTTTACTCAGCTTCTGTATGTGTCATATGGGGATGTGGTTGTGACAGAAATCTTTTCATTTGCTTTAGGCTGCAAAATGTATTTGAACTGTTTCTTTCCAAGGATAATACATAAAGCTGATTGAAAATAAATAAATGAATCACTAGATTATGGAAAAGCAATAAGGCACGAAGCTAAATATAATATAGAAGGGAATGTGGAAGGATGCATAAAAGTAACAACATGTTGTAGTAATGCCACTTAATCTCCGGAAAGTTAGCATCTGCGCATGGGCAAAGGGCAAAGGGCATCCCTTTAGGACCATCTTGCAAGTCTAGGCAAAACTCCAAAGAGACTGGCCATTGGCTAAGCAATGCAGATGTTCACCTGCACATGGACTTTGGTTGAGACTGAGTGCATAATGTGGGGATGAAAATGTACTATGCTATGTTGTGACTTGGTGAACTCTAGGATGTGTGTGAGAGACTTTCCTAATGCAATTTGAAAGCGGACAGCTCCTAGACCAAACTCCCAACTATGCCTGGGGTGTGTCATTAGCAGGAAACCGGGGCTTGCTCTCAGAACAATGTCCTGACCTAGGAGTGGCACCGTGGGCCGGAGTGATAAGCTTGGTCTGTTTATACATGGGCACCGAGATGGCCGAGATCAAGCCAGCCACCAAGAGTATATTGTCTGCAGTTACACTTGTAGTCAGTCCAGGGTTTGGGAACGGGGGGCCTTCCTTTCCTCTTTGAGGACTTGCCTTTGCTGGATGGGTCTGGGCCAAATTGATTTTACGAGGTCTAAAGACGCAGTTTTCAGTAATTTGAATGCTAAACTGGACAGTACTACTTCAGACTGGGAATGAGGACTCCCGTGACTGAATGCCCTGCACATAGAAATCTATAGCGAAAGGAAAGGATCTAACCTACCTTTCTTCTTGATATGCTAATTTTCTATGTGCAGGAATTCCTTTGCTCCCTCCACTTCTAGAAGAGCATGTGAGTCGCCCCTTGCAGTCTGAAGTAGTCCAGAAACACATTTACCATCTCACCTGGTCTTCCTTGGAGCCTTGACCAGCTCCCCAGATTTGCAGTGTGGAAAATATACTGCCAGGAGGAGCAGATGGCTCAGAAGTGAAGCACCATTGCAGGGAATTGGTTGCTTACGGTCGTGTGCTTTGCCCTGAGAAGATGGAAACTTGGAGGGAGTCTATCCCTTCTTTATCAGAGAGCACCCAACAGGGTTCAACGAAAAGAGAGAGGTCTATATATTTTCTGTCTTTGTCTTCAATGGCACAAGTAGGGCTGGATAAGCATTCTACCAACTCGTTCAGCACCAGAAATAATTCTAAAATACAATACTCCGCTTCCAGTAAGTAAGAGAAGTGCAAAGAGCTACACAAAATACTAATACACCACCCTCTCTTACCCATGGAAATCCACCTCAGCCAATATTTGCAAACTTGGGAGACAGAATCGTGCTTTAAAAAGAAAGAAAGAAAAGAAAGCAAAGAGGTCCAATTTTGGGGTAGACGTGTGGTTTCTAGGAACAAGTCATCTTATCAATATGAACAAATTATTGGCCCTTATAATGGTGAGGAATGAGGTTTTAGTGGAGGGCAATGGATTTTCTTCATGCCTCATAAGGACTAGGAACTTATAGAGACGTAAACTTTTGTAGACTGCATTCCACATCGTCAGTTGCAAGGAATTAGGATTGGGAAAGGGATCCTTCTCTTCACCCAGGCCTAGGACTTTGTTGCCAAGTGCTGGCACAGCGTAAAGGGTAATACATTATTCCGAAGTGTTTCCAAAACATTGTCACTTCTTGCAGTCTTACCGTGTCAGAATCAGGTGACTACTTCCAACTGTGTCCAGACTAGAAGGGAAACGTGGGTAAGAAATGGCCCAGCATGGATTTCCAATTTATATAGGTTGACAACCCCAGAATGCAGTTGCCATTTGTTCAAAGTGGAAACAGGCTGATTATAAAACCTGGACTGGTTTGGATTGAGATCTTCCAATGGATTTCGGAACCTGTCACCAGTTCAAAATTGGGCTTTCCTTGGGAAACAGACTTTTGGGCTGGATTCTCACTCCATGCTGACGTTTTCTTCCGGCTGACAGGAAAAATCTGGTCTCAGGTCTTCATATGACCGCTTTCTTTGCTTCAGGCTCCATCAGTAGAGTCCAGCTGCCACACCTCTTACGGCTCCTGTACTGCTGCCACAAGCAACTGGCAGCCACCCCCAAGACCCCGGAGCCCAGCAAGACCCACCCCAGGACAGACAACACAGAGCCAGGAGGGTCACGGGCACCAGCCACACCAGTGGCAGCCAGGCCGATGATGCTCATCAGCAGCCCAAAGGGAAGCAGGCAGTCTCGGCAGGAGGCCTCCACACCTCCCGTGGTGGTACTTATGAGGCGGGGGTCCAGGGGCAAGGCCGAGCGCTCCAGGGAAACCTCTTCCCTCTCCATGTTGACCCTCACACGGTCATAAGGCACGGTTGGGAGGGCGGCAGCAGTATCCATCCTAGGGAGGAAAACCAGGGAAATAAGAGCATAATAAGAGTCCTGGTGGATTAGATTTGGATCTTACTTTTTAACTATTTTATTCTCAGTTTATATGTTTTGCCTTGTTGGTCACTTTGAGCACCCCGTCTTGAAGGTGAAAAGCAGACAGAAAATCCCCATACAAACACATACACACACATGGGGGGGGGGGAGAGGGAGGGAGGGAGAGAGGGAGAGAGAGAGGCTGGTGACCATTTAGGAGACAGAATGCTGGATTGAATGGATCTTGCTATAATCCAGCAATGTGCTGATATAGCTGTGAAAAACACATAGCCTGTAGAGAAGCAAGTCTGAAAACTATTGTAAGTACAGTGGAACCTTTGGATGCGAACGGGATCTGTTCCAGAGCCCCGTTCGAATCCTGAGTAGAACGTAGCGCGCATCTGCGCGGGTCGTGTTTCGCTGCTTCTGCGCATGCACATGACGTCATTTTGAGTGTCTGCATATGTGTGAGCGGTGAAACCTGGAAGTAACGTATTCCGTTACTTCCGGGTCGCCGTGGAGCGAAACCTGAAAATGCTCAACCTGAAGCATATTTAACCCGAGGTATGACTGTAGAGAAAGATTAGGGGTTGTATCTAACCAAGTTATACTCAGCCACTGAAATTAATAGACCTTCGTCATCAAGTCCATTAACTTCACGGTGTCAGCTCTCCATTTGACTAACACAGTACAGTGGTACCTTGGGTTACAGATGCTTCAGGTTACAAACTCCGCTAACCCAGAAATAGTACCTCGGGTTAAGAACTTTGCTTCAGGATGAGAACAGAAATCGTGCGGCGGCAGCAGGAGGCTCCATTAGCTAAAGTGGTACCTCAGGTTAAGAACAGTTTCAGGTTAAGAACGAACCTCCAGAGTGAATTAAATTCTTAACCCGAGGTACCACTGTACTGTATACAACACTAGGTAGGAATGAAGAGAGAGGTAACAGTCTGAAGCCTAAAGATATTTGGTAAGGGTGAAGACAAATGTTACATCGCAAGGATGAAAACAAATGTAACATTCTAAGGTGGATTGGGTTTCCATACACATTTGCTGTGAGTGTGTTTTCCAGACCATCAAAGCCATTTCTACCACATTTAGGACACGTATGCCCGTCTTCTTGTTTAGCTGACCATTGAAACGTTTTATTCCCCAAGCCATGTAGAAAAGGCTGTCCTGTATGTCGGCAGTTGGTTTGGAAAAGAAGAGAGGAATTCTTATCAGGCTCTATCTGGGAGGTTGCATGTGTGGAGAGAGAGAGAATGAGAGGAGACAGAATTGCTTGGCACTGCCCAGAAAGGAGCTTTAGATTACATATGAAGATAATCTTTTGAGCTGAGAGAAAGAGCCCAGGACTGGAAGACGTTCTCAAGGGAAAGTGTTGAGGTGCCCATATCTTTTTTTAAAAAAGAGATATAAAGAAGGTGGACTTCAGGAGGAGCTAGGAAAGGAATAGGGCAGGGATAGGCAAACTAAGGCCCGGGGGCCAGATGCGGCCCAATCGCCTTCTGAGTCTGGCCCGTGGATGGTCCGGGAATCAGCATGTTTTTACATGAGTGGAATGTGTGCTTTTATTTAAAATGCATCCCTGGGTTATTTGTGGGGCATAGGAATTCCTTCATATATTTTTTTTCAAAATATAGTCCAGCCCCCCACAAGGTCTGAGGGACAGTGGACCGGCCCCGTGCTGAAAAAGTTTGCTGACCCCTGGAATAGGGGTTGCCATACTGATCAGGAAAACAACAGCCTAGCCCAGGCTCCTCTCCCTTTAACAGAAGTTTGGGCTATAGAAGACAAAGCTTTTTAAAATCTAAACTGGCAACAACTGCTTCAAGTCAAACTGCTGATGTAAAGCCAGCAGCTCTGGGGGTCAGCTGAAGAGTTTGCAGTCCCGGGCAGTGGCATAGCGTGGGGGGTGCAGGGGGGGGCGGCCGCACCGGGCGCAACATCTGGGGGTTAGGGTTAGGGGGCGCAAATCCACGGGTTAGGGGGCGCAAATCCACGGGTTAGGGGGTGCAAATTACTTGCCTTGCCCCGGGTGCTGACAACCCATGCTACGCCACTGGTCCCGGGAGAGTAAAATTCTTGAGAATTTCTAACAATGAACAAATGCTGAGTTGGTAGTTGCCAGTTTTTGAAGCTGCTGCTGTAACAGACTATATATTTTTATTTCCATGCATCACAAAACCTCCTCTGCTAAGTTCTACACATCCTACAGCCGCTAAAAACACAAAGTAAAAGGACAGTCCCTCATTGGTCAATTGGCATCCTTAATTGTGTAAAGTGGCCAGCTTTTTAAAGCTGCCTTCAACAGCTGTCCAGCAGACTGAACCAATAGGTGGAATGTCTTTGTGTCAATGAGATACAGAGATGGGGAATTGTGGCACCTGGGGAATGCCCCCCTCTGGCTGAAAGAGTCCCTAGGTTCTTTTTTAAAAATGAACCAGGCAGTATAACCACAATAAAAACACTAATTTTAAGTCAATCAAATGGCAAAAGTACAAAGCACAGCTACATTATAAGTTTAAAGCCCAGGAGACAGCATAAAAGCAGTAAATGCCCAATGGATTATTTCTTAAGTGTTTTAGCGGAGATGGAATTTGGTAGATTTCCCTTGGGGGTAGAATCCATAAGTGCCACAATGAACGAAGCCCAGCCCCTGAGTCCTGCTAATCAGATATTTACAAATATCTGAAACCAGAGTCCCCTGAAAAGCTGGAAATAAAGTTTAATTTAAACCTTTATAAATTTGCCAAACCTGAATATAGAATGTAATACACTTCTATATATTATCTATTTGTGCCATGAACAAAAATGATACATCAGTTCTTTTATCTCTGTGTCTCCCCACCCATCCTACATCCCTCTGCTTCACTCCTGTCTGTAGAGATTTGTTTCCTTATACAGTGGTACCTCGGGTTAAGTACTTAATTCGTTCCGGAGGTCCGTACTTAACCTGAAACTGTTCTTAACCTGAAGCACCACTTTAGCTAATGGGGCCTCCTGCTGCTGCCACACCGCTGGAACATGATTTCTGTTCTCATCCAGAGGCAAAGTTCTTAACCCGAGGTACTATTTCTGGGTTAGCAGAGTCTGTGACCTGAAGCGTCTGTAACCTGAGGTACCACTGTAGTTATGACCTTACCTATTGCCAAAGAATTCAACACATCTTTCATTTGAGGGAAACCGCCTTGAGTTCTTTGGCAAAAGGCGGAGTTACCATTACTACACCATAAAATCCAGCCCAACAACCTGTCCTGCTCCTCTACAAATAGTATTAAACTTTGTATCAAATCATTAAATACAAACTGACAACATAAGGAAATAAAAACACAGTCAGGGTAGCAGAAATCATAAAAGATCACTGAGGCACTTTGCATATCTGCCTAAAAACTCTCTAGTTTGATTACAGGTTTTCTTTGTGTTGCCCAGTTGACTAAAAGAATTGCACATTTAAATGATCCCCTTCACTCAGCCTGCTCTTGAGCCTTTTCTGATCTGCTGAAATTGGCGGGCAACCCCTGCTCAGAATGGTCAACTGATGCAGACTGAGCTGCCGTGTGATACTGGTGGTAAGTTGGCAACCAATAACCCAAGATGAACAAGCATGTTAAGAACTTGTGAAGTTTCACAGGATGGAGGTAATACAGCATCAGCGTTCTAAATGTTTTGCCCTCACACCAATTGACTGTTACAGGCAAAGAGGTACATTTCCCGGCTGAAAAGTTGGCAACCCTCCCTAGGCAGAATGGCACACACAAATGGAGCTCCAAATAAATGGATGTAGATCTCTGTCCCCACACCCCACACCACCACACACACACCCCTCCCACCCCACAGCACCCCAACGCACAAGTCTGGCAAACAGCAACTCATTTCCAAATGTATACTCTGTAGGGTTGCCAATGAACCTGGGGAAAAACCACTCCCATTTCTGCAGAAGTGAGAGGGAGGGTTTTTTCATAACGTGGAATAAACCCGATCACCTCGATGCACATCAATAGCTGCTGAGGGAGGTTCAAAGGTTGGCAACCCTTAAAACTACTGAGGTTCTCCAAAGTAAGTAAAGGTACCCCTGCCCGTACGGGCCAGTCTTGACAGACTCTGGGGTTGTGCGCCCATCTCACTTAAGAGGCCAGGGGCCAGCGCTGTCCGGAGACACTTCCGGGTCACGTGGCCAGCGTGACATCGCTGCTCTGGCAAGCCAGAGCCGCACACGGAAACGCCGTTTACCTTCCCGCTGGTAAGCGGTCCCTATTTATCTACTTGCACCCGGAGGTGCTTTCGAACTGCTAGGTTGGCAGGCGCTGGGACCGAGCAGCGGGAGCGCACCCCGCCGCAGGGATTCGAACCGCCGACCTTTCGATCGGCAAGTCCTAGGCGCCGGGTGCCTGCTCGCCAGAGCAGCGATGTCACGCTGGCCACGTGACCCGGAAGTGTCTCCGGACAGCGCTGGCCCCTGGCCTCTTAAGTGAGAAAAACATGCTTCCTTCCAGGGCGATCTGATCATAGCTGTCAACGTTTTTTAAAGGGAATTTCCCTTATTCCGAATAGGATTCCTCGCAAGAAAAGGGAAAAGTTGACAGCTATGGATCTGACTGAGCCATTCACTCTGCTCCCCTCAGATAATTCAACCATTACCCCTTTCTTACCTCAAAAAAGAGTTTTGGTGGTAGTATTCTTTTTTTAGTATTATTTCCCCATTCCTTCAGTGTGCCAGGCCTGCTCAAGATCAATCCTTTGTTTCTGTCCTCCTTCCACTGCAAAATCCCCACCCCAAGTCTGTGTTCTTGGGGTCAGTTTGTCTCCTCTACTGCCAGCCTGGCTGCTCAGGACCTCAAATTTGTTCCCGCCCCCACCCTCATTTATTTGAATGTCTATCAATGCAGGGACACGGATGATGGAATGATAAGGAGGTAATTAGAGAGTTCCTGTAACTTAGTAGGCACTGGAGAAACTTGGATGCAGGACACAGTACATGCACACAGCACATTGTACGCCTCAGGTACACACCCAGCCATTCAGAATGTGCTGTAAATAAATAAATGAACAGAACCCATTCAGTCACCTGTCATTTATATATGTGTGTGTGCGCGCAGGCACACATTATTAGGAAGGAACTCCTGATAAGCTTCCATGAATTCTCCAGGGGGGAAAAAACAGTTTGAAAACCACAGCTTTAGAAGACAGCCACATCCTCACAATACATTTAAAACACATGCCTTCACTCCCCTCACCCAAATTCCTGGGAACTGTAGTTTACCCTTCGCAGAGAGACAGTTCCTGGCATCCTTACAAAATTACAGTTAAACGGGTTCTGTGTATATGTGTGTGCGAAGCTATGTGCTTTCTGTGTGGTTTAAATGTATGAAGGAGATGCGACCTATATTCCTCGTTCCATGGAGCTCTGATGATGCAAGCCAGGCTTAATCTGAGCTGGATGGGAGAGAAATTTTGATTCAGTTCATATTTAAAGCCGAATTCATCCAATTTGCACTTTCTGAAACGAGAGGAGAACCAAAACACAGCCATCCTCTGAAATTCGCACTCATCCAAATTCTGCAATGTACCAGGTAGTTCTCCAAACCAAACAATGCTTACCGAAATGCGTGTATTAGGGGGAAATGTGCATAAAATGTATATATTCGTGAAAACAACATACAAAAATGAATTATACTGGGAGATATTGCTTGCAAATAGTCAAAACTGCATATACAAAGATGTGCTTATTGGGATAGAGTTGCACTAAAATCTGAATGATTTTCATGAGTATTATTTTTAAAAAATCACAAATTGCTGCACTAAACTGGAGTACAGTGGTACCTCGGGTTAAGAACTTAATTCGTTCTGGAGGTCCACTTTTAACCTGAAACTGTTCTTAACCTGAGGTACCACTTTAGCTAATGGGGCCTCCCACTGCCGCCATGCCACTGCCACACGATTTATGTTCTCATCCTGAAGCAAAGTTCTTAACCCAAGGTACTATTTCTGGGTTAGCAGAGTCTGTAACCTGAAGCGCCTGTAACCTGAAGCATTTGTAACCTGAGGTACCACTGTACTGAATTTAAGGTTGGCAGAAAAAAGAAACTGAGACAACAAAAATTTGACAGATCCTTCCACCCCCGCTAACCAGGACTGAGCCATAAGACTGCAGGTTAGTATGTGGAACACGGTTAGTATGTGAAAGAGCCCCAGAGGCCCTGAAAGGAAGATGATGAGGCAACAGGTGAAGGCATAATCCTATCTCTCTGCCTGATATCCGGACCTACAGAGTAGTTGGACTGGAAAATACTGGGCCTCTAGATGGACAAAGAGCCTGACCACGTATACAGTAGCTTCCCAAGTTCCTGTACATTGGTACCTCGGGTTAAGTACTTAATTCGTTCCGGAGGTCCGTTCTTAACCTGAAACTGTTCTTAACCTGAAGCACCACTTTAGCTAATGGGGCCTCCCGCTGCCACCGTGCCACCGCCACACGATTTCTGTTCTCATCCTGAAGCAAACTTCTTAACCCGAGGTACTATTTCTGGGTTAGCCGAGTCTGTAACCTGAAGCGTATGTAACCTGAGGTGCCACTGTACTTGGTCTCTCTCATACCTCAAGGCTAAAGACTGCCCACCTTAACTGCACAGCACTGTGGAGAAGCTGATATGAGAAGGGGTACCCTCTGTTCTAGAGTCAGGTCATCATCCTGTCTCCATCTCTCAAGTCATAACAAGGCCAAGAGGACTTATGGGTTCTTTCTGAACTACCTGCTTTTGAACATCTGTAGGGTTCCCATATTTAAAAAAGTAAAGACCAGGACACCCCAAAAATTGTTGTTTGTCCTGATTTGTTTACAGAAAGCTCATATGATGTTGGCTGTTAAATTATCATTCCTTTTTACCTGTTTGTGGGGAGATTAGCTGACAGTCGCATCAGAATAAGTGCCACCCTGCACTTTCCTTATCTGAAAAAGTCCGATTTTTCGGGGAAGCCAATTTGTTGCGCAAGACCTCCCAATCAACTATAATCACGCAACCTGAATTTCCCAGGATGTGATCGAATCTGAGCCAGGGGAAAGTGATAGTCTGAGGAAGTGCCCCAAGGCAGAACACACATGCTATACCTTTAAAGCACATTCTTCCCCTTAAAGAACTAGGGTGTTGTAGTTTACCCTTCAAATAATTACCGCTTCCAGAAACCCTTAACAAACTACAGTACCCAGAATTCTTTGAGGGGGGGATTGTGCATTGAATGTGCTTTGAAGGTACACAGCCTAAGTTAGTTTCCAGGTGCTACTTTGCAGGACGATTCACTCTTTGTTTACTAGTGGTTCTACCTCACTTGCTCTAAAGCAGAAATAGAAATTTGCTAAGGGGCCATCTTTTTTATGCTGCAATCCTTCTCCCTTTTCCCTTCGTGAGGGGTTGAGGTTTTGGGGTGATCGCTCTCTCTGCCTCTCCCTCCCCTCACACACAATTGAATCCTGACAAGATTAATTTTGACACTAATACTGCTTTACTGGCCGATCTGGATGGGCAAAGCGGATTGAACATATGGCTGAGGACAGCAAGGGACAGACAAATTAGCCATGGCCCATTGCAATTAGCCACCAGAGTGGGGTGGGTGGGTGTTATGAGGCGGTCAGAGACTATGTAACACCATTGGGAAAGGAGTGCTCACTACTGGTTAGAGAAGGGGGGGAGAAGGCTGGGAACTAGGAATTCCTGGGGAGGAGTTTGACCTAAAGAATGAGAGAAATTAACATAAGACTGACTCTTCTTGAAAGAGGGAACACGAACAGCAGGTAGTGACCACAAGGAACACCAAGGTTTTCCAGGTGAGGCATTATGGGATAGGAGCCATAGGGAGCCACGACTTGAGTGGAAACCAAGAGTCTGAGAGCCCAACACTAGGGCTTTTTGTAGTCCTCTTGAGATCAATAGCCTGACAGAAAAAGGAGACTGAATCCCAAGGTATCTCCAGGCGGTTTCTACTTTCCAGTGGGATTTGGTCACATATAAGAAGATCCACATTATGGAATTCAGATCCCACTCTTATGCAACAGAACCACTTCCCCACTTGCAATGAGAGAGTGAAGGGGTGTGTGTGCAGTGGCGAGATAACAGTTGCTCTAACACAACTTTGTCTAGCCTCCCAGCAGGCAAATAATGCTCAGTAGTAACACCTCACCTGGAAGAGACAGCCAAGCATCATTATCCTGTGCTGGTGGTGTGCAGCTTTTGATAAGATTAAAAATATGATTTTCAGGACCTGAACCTGTGGGTATTATTTCTGAGCTCCTTGGAGAATAAAGGTGGGATATAAATGCCATCAATCCATCAATGAACAGTCGGACCCAATAGTTCTTCATTGCACTTACTCATATAGTCTGCCAATATATTTATTCCTTTTACATCCAGCTTACCTTCAAAGAGCTCCATGCAATAACATTCCCCACTGCCATTTTATCCTCGCAACCCTATGAGCCAGGCTAGGTGGAGAAGTAGTGATGATTATCACCTAATATGCTTCACAAACGATAGGGGATTTGAATCCAGGTCTCTCTGAACCTTGTTCTGTATTCTAAACAACACTATACCACCCTGGCTTTGTCTTATCCGTCCATCCCCTATGTTGCTTTTTGTTTGCATTCACACACCTTTTGCTCTTGTCAACCTTCCCACACCCTCCCACTACTTTTGTCTATATTTATTAGAGCTCTGTTTTTAAATATACACTCATTCTGATGCTTGCCCCCATCCTATCCAGGGGTTGCATATGACATCTTCAGCACCAAAGTCTATCCAAACTTTACCCCTGGATATACAGCTTATGTGAAATATAATAATGTTATATTGTATTGGATTAATGCTACGGTAGTTTACAATTAGAAATTTTAACATAGCATTTAAAAAGCTGACAATCATAGAAGTCAAAGTCCGTATATCAATCAACTAAACCTAGCAACTGAAAGTAACTGCAATGTCCCTTCCAACTCTGCAAATCTATGGCTCTGTGTCTTCTTCTTCTTTGGCGATCACTCATAGCCAAGTAAGATTGTCTTCCATAAACACAATTTTAACAATGAGTCCGTAAGTGACTGTGGAGGCCAATTTTGGATCCACACATCCTTCCACAGTGGGGACATTGGTTTCTGGGCGGGAGTTGATCACGGTGTGGATTTGCCAAGCGTGCCTTCCTCTTAGCACGTCTCTTGCGTGCTGAGCTCAAGTGTCTTCAAAGCCCATGACACCTTTGGTAAAGGCTGTTCTCCAACTGGAGCACTCGCAGACACTAGGAAAGGGTTGCCATATGTTTTCCGGACATAGCCAAAATACTGCAGCCATAAGCAGTGTATGAGTGGAAATCAGAAACATGTCTGGGACCCATGTCAGCAGTGTCGTTCTTTGCAATTTGCCCAAAAAGCAAAACTAAACAAAAAATTTAAAAAGCTCCACAACTCTTCACTTTTTGAAATAAGGCAACCCTACACTAGGAAGGAAGGGCTGTGGGCTCAAGTAGCAGCACATCTACTTTATGTTCGGAAGGTCCTGGGTTCAATTTCTGAACATCTCCAGGTAGGGATGGGAGTGCTCCTTAATCTGAATTCTTGGAGAACCAGTCCCAGTTAGTGTAAACAATACTAAACTAGATGGGTCAATGTAGTTTAGAGAAAAGGCGAGCAAGAAGGCAACATGGTAGAACTTTATAAAATTAAGCATGACACATTAGAGAAAAGTTTTCCTCCCAGTTAAGATGTGGGGCTGCCTCCCACAGGAGCCACAATGGGCACCAACTTGAATGACTTTCAGAAAGGAGGAGACAAAGGATTTACTAACCACAGGAGGGGAGAGGGCTCTTGTGCTCAGGTCCTGTGTAGCTGACCACTGTGAGACCAGGATGCTTGAACAGATGGGCCACTGGCCTGATCCAGAAGGCTGTTGTGTTCTTACAACCCACTCGAGGGCAAGAATTCTATAACCCAGATACCACAGTGGGAAAGGCTGTGCTTCTAGGGGAGGGTGAGCTGAAAGATGGTACCTGGATTAGGTACCATCTTTAGCCTGGAGCAGGTAAAGCTTGGGGTGGGGGCAGAGGGACACTCGCAAAGGAAATGTTCCCTGAGATATTCAGGACTCAGATCATAATAATCTTCTATCCCGCTGCCTTTCAGATAGTGTTTGGGTCTGAAATCTGGGTCTGCCTTTTTGCAGTTCATTGTGTGCCTTTGCCTTGATGGAGATGATGATGATGATGATGATGATGATGATGATGATAATAATAATAATAATAATAATAATAATAATATGGCTGTCTTTCTTCTCTCCACCTGCTTGAAAGCTATTCAACCAGACTGCCGCTTTTCCAGGTGGGATTTGATCACATGTCAGCAAATTCAAGCTGCTCAATTATAAATTTGATCATATGCCAGCAAATTCAGGTTTCGCAATTGATTGGGAGGTCTTACACAACAAACCCACTTTGCCTGAAAGATTGGACTTTTTGCAGTAAGAAAAGTGAGGGGGAAATGCACTGGGAAATGTGGGGGTGGTGTTTGCATTGATGGAACCTCAGCTAACCTCCCCACAAGTAAATCAGAACAAATGCTCATTAAATAGCTGACGTCATCTAATCTTTCTGCAAACAAATCAGGATGAAGCACCTTGCAGAGAAACAGAGCACGCTGCTCTTCTATATAATAAATGATCAAGGTGGGAAGAGGTGGCTTAACTTGGGCTTGCAAATAGCCACTCAGTTGGTTTCCTTCCTTCCCCAATAATTATAACAGGAAAGTTAGGCACATACTTAACAGTGCAACCCTATGCACTGGCTTACTTTGACTTTAGTCCCACTGTGTGTGTGGTTTTTTTTGGGGGGGAGGCTACTCCCAGCTACATTTGCATAGGATTGAAACCTAGCTCCCTCCCATTCTTTGGCCTTTGTGTCTTTCTGTCTGGTTGATAGTTTATTGATCTATGCTCTATCTGTCTGTCTATCTAAAGTCTGTCTATACCATCAGTCTACATGGTGTGTCTTAGCACCAGCAGTGGGGAATATTGCAGGAGGGGAGAAGTGTCAACAGAGCAACGGCTGTGTCTTCTGTCCATCCGTCAATCACCAGTCCGTATGCTGCTTCCGGCCATGGTTTTGTTCTTCCCAATACCCCTCTCCTCCTGCATCCTCTCTCCAGGCTGGCACATGGTCGGAAACAGCACTGAGCAAGGCATTAAGAGGAGGGAGGCCAGGAGGGCAATCAAGAAGGAGGGAGCAAGAAAGGCCCATGATGCCTAAATCCGATTTGCCTTGCGTTAAAGAGCTTGGGGGCAAATGTGATCAGTGCAACCAAAATAGCCCCTCTCTTTGTGTGTGTATAGTGTGTGTGTGTGTGCGCACATGCACACTCCCAGCCACCAGGTGTGGCAAGCGCAGGGCTGCGTTGTCCTCTCAGCCCTCTTCCCCCGCCTCAGGGAGTCTATATAAGAAGGTGCCGAGGTACCAGCCGTTCCACTAGCTCTGTTGAAACAGGACCAGGAAGACGAGCTCGGAGCATTGGCGGTGCGGGGTGAGCGTACAGCCAAACCATGGGCAATAGTAAGAGTGGGGCCCTCTCCAAGGAGATCCTTGAAGACCTGAAGCTGAACACCAAGTACTCGGAGGACGAGCTGTGTAAATGGTACGAGAGCTTCCAGAAGCAGTGCCCGGACGGGCGCATCAGCAGGTCCGAGTTCGAGAAGATCTATGCCCAGTTCTTCCCCAACTCTGACCCCAAGGTGTATGCCCGGCACGTCTTCCGAAGCTTCGACACCAACGATGATGGGACCCTCGACTTCCGGGAGTACATCATTGCCCTCCACCTCACCTCCACCGGCAAGACCAACCTTAAACTAGAGTGGGCTTTCTCGCTCTTTGACGTGGACCGCAATGGAGAAATCAGCAAGAACGAGGTTCTTGAGATCGTCACGGTGAGTGAGGAGGGCGTGTGGGGCGAGACAGAGGGGAGGCTTTGGGAGGGGGCTTGTAGGCGGGGGGTGGGGGTGACGACAAGGGAATACACCGAAGACCCAGGCTGAGAGCTCCCCCACTGCAAGACCAGATGCACTGAAACTGGTTGTGGAATTACATGGGGGGAATATTCCCTTTTAACACATAATATGTTTGGAGACAAGGCCACAGAAGTCCACCTGAAGGAACCACTGCACTGAAATCCTTATTGGGGTTTTGGTTTTATTTTTCCGGTCCCCTGCTTGGATCATTTTGGTCCCATCTAACCTTGCATCAGGCCTACTCTTGGTCAGAAAAACAGGGCCTTACTTATCCCAGCACTCCGTTCACCCCAAACCTGCTGCAGTCGATGGAAATTTATAAGGGGGTCTACCCTTCTTCCACCCATTCATGGACCCATCTAGCTGAGCTCCAGGCTCTCTCTTCCCACAATCATTTCTAGCCTCCTTCGCCCTGTCCCCCAACATGGAACCATATCCTGTGTTCCCATGGCAGGTGCCTCACATGTTGAAACTCATGGCTGCACCAGTTAAAGAGGGGAGCCGGAATGGTTGGTCATGTGACTTTCTCTTGACCCACCTTGAGGTGATGGGATGACAACGGATTACCTTAGCTGAAGGCTTTGCATTGTGTCAGAATAGAATTAGCCTTGCCCAATGGCAAGGGAAATCCTGTTACATTCCTTTAACAGGATGAGCTGGATTGGCAGCAGAGTAAACAGGTTCAAATCCTCTCCTAATTTTATCTCATGGCCTCAGCTGCCCTCAGCAGGTTCATTCCTGCAAGCAAATGTTCATCTTTTAAGGAAGATAGGAAGCCATTTTCACATATATATTTTTTGAGCAGGGAGGGAAATACATCTATATTTCTTAAAACCCCACAATTGCGCCCTTAGGTCCAGAATCAAATCTAAACACATCTGTATTACAAAATACTGCATAAACTAGTTTGAAGCTAGTTTAACCATCATGGCTTCTCACAAAGGTGGCTGGGAATTCTAATTTTGCAGGTGCATTAACAATACTGTATTTACCAGAGCCGGGATTACAGTTTCCTTTATTCAGTTTGTGGTGGGATCCATAACATGTTAATGTTAAACAGGCCTGAAATGGATAAAATTTGGAGTATTTGGATGCTGCTATTCCCATAGCGAGGAAAATCCTTTTTCAGAAAAACTGTTAAATTGAGAGCCAACTGAAAAGTGGCTGCCTTGCGTTAGAAGATGCCAGGGTGCCTGTACAAATTTGGCGCCTCTGAGATTTCACAGAGTTGTGCGCAGTATGTAACCCATACGTAACCCATAATTCCTTGCTGCCAGCCTTCCTCTGCTGATCTAGACTCCCCCTGCAGATGTGTTTGCCACAAACCTTGGAAGAAGGGCAGAGCAATCTGAGATTAAAGTTGGATTAGGCAGGGTTAAATCCCTGACCCTCTCAGTGAAGTATTTGCCTCGCTTCAACTGTCTTGTCCGGAGGAATAGCTTCCACCGACCTTGGAAAGGGGAGACAAGGAGCAGAAAAGTCTGTCTGGGGAGAGGTTTGGAGGAGATCTCAGCAAGGGCTGAAGAATTTCATACGGTATTTGAAAGGGATGGCAACGGTGCAGATGTTTGTACAACAAATCCCACCAGCTGGCTGGGGAAGCTGGTGCAGAGATATCCCATTCCTCACCCCAATAACCCAAAAGTCCTGGTCCTTAAATGCTACAGGGTATTGGTGTTGGTTTTCAGAAGCTTAATTGTTTAGGGAATTCTGAATGACCTTCCCACAAGAATCACGTGCTCCAGATCCATCCACATTTCAGCTCGGTTTGTGGGGGGGAATTTATTAATTTATTAATTAATTACCAGTGAATGGATCCTTTCCTCTTCCAGAGTACCAAGAATACTGTCGTAACCCTTTCCTCTCCAGGCTAGGCTGTGGGGTTTTTGTCTGTGGATGTATTTGTCATTGATGCAACCATAGCGCATTGGTGGTGAATTTATACTGGATCGACTCTGCACACCATCCCGCTTTATTCATTGTTCTGCAATCAGGGGCGGACTCTGGTAATACGGCATCCCGAGCAATGACAAAATTTGGCACCCTCCCCAAAATATTTCTTATTTTCACATGAATTCCTTTTGGTAACAGTAACTTTTTATGGATCTTCTCAGTAGGTATCTGTAGAAATATAGGTATTTTTTATTATTATTATTATTATTATTATTATTATTATTATTATTATTATTATTTTGTGCCCCGTCGTCTTGGTGCCCTGTGCGGGAGAACCACCCACATCACCCTAAATCCAGCACTGCTGCAATGCCTCCGCAGGGTTAGCTCATGACTGCCATCTGGAGAAGCACCCCTTCGCACTGTAGCACAATGAAAACACTCCTCTCAACAAAAGGGCATTTGTGGTAAAATAAGTTACAGGATTTCAGCAGGACATGTAATGATTGGATACGAAGCAGTATGTCCACCATGAAACTTTTGCAGCCGCAAAGCGTATTTAAAGCAGGACCGCATCATACCTGCCACAATACCAACAGGACCACAGATAAGCATAAATACTCAATAGAAAGGAAGTCTGTGGAGGCCCTAAATTAGTGTTGCCACATGTTTTTCCTTAGCCGGGCTCCTGTGTTATTAACAGCTGTGTGAAACACAGGGAGTTCCCTTTCCTATGTGTGCTGCATGGATGGAGAGAGAAATCTGTATTTTGTTTCCAAACAGAGTAAGAGTTCCATCCATGTACCCTAACTTCGTTTTCCCTCCATTTCTGTGGTACATTAATTCATTTCCCTATTTCTTCGGGTTGCCTCTCTTAGACTTCTTGGTCTTCAACGCTATCTGTCACTCTTGAGCAAAACTTTGTACTGAAATCCAGTGAGCAGATCACAGACCCCTTGTAAGCTAGCATTAGCAAACAGGTCTCCCAGGAAGAAGGGCCACCACACAAACATGTCTCCTGTCCTAAGTATGTCCATCTGTTTATAGATTAGTAAAGAAAGGCTTCCTTTGTTTGGTCATTCCTGTAACAACCTTGTGTGAGGGAAGTCACGATTACTGTATTGGAATAGCACAGGTAGGGTAAACAGAGGTTGAGAGAAAAGGAGAAGTTGGAATATGACCTAGCGGGCTCTCATTGTTTCTTCAGGTGCGATTCGGGTTGTCTGATTATAGTTGAGTAGGAGGTTTTGCACAACGAACGGCTACCCCCATGATCTGACTTTTTGCCATAAGGAAAGTGAGGGGGGAATGGTTTGATGCAATGCCAAGTAACCTCCCCACTCAATAAATGAGTGAACACTCGAAAAGTGGGTTGACTGGAAGCAACCCTTAGTTACTAGCCCAAATCCTTCTTAGGGGGCTGTTATGTACTGAAGTTCCCACTTTGGCCCTGCAGGGGGATACTGTAGATAGTTCAGGTCCACATATGCAAATAAGGGATTGAAAGTGACATTCAGTGATTGGATAGTTACAGAAAATGGTTACTGTTGCGTTGCATTGCAGTCCCTGACAGTTGCGTTCTAGTGGAGCTCTATATAAGCAGGCTGGCTGAACCCTTCAGTTCAGTTCTGTTCTGGCCTGTGAATAAACAAAAGCTGTTTGAAGAATCGCTATGTCGTCTGATATGTTCACCCACAACTTAACAGGGGTGGTAAAAAATAAACTAGAAAGAGGAGGGACAGAGGGACGGATGGACAGACACACAGACAGACACACACACACCCTTCCTGAAGACCCAAATATACTGCAGAGTGAGATGGACTGCAGGTGTGGAAAGTCATTCTTGAAAAGGGACAGGTACCCTTTTTGTTTGCTGTACGTCATCAAAGTGACTGGAGATTGAAAGCAAAGTAGGAGGTGTACATGCAACTTAGGGCTCATTGTGTTTTATTTTCTCCCTCAGCCTGAGGGATTCCCTACTGCCACCATAACACTCAATTTATCAGGCATATCAGATAGCAAACAAATCAGGGATTCAGTCGCCTGAAGGGCCGGCTCTACCATCAGGCTGACTGAGGAGGCTTATTTGGGGTATAATGAAAGCACAATAAACTGTTAGCTATTTAAATAGTTGTTGTATTTTTACCGCCAAGGAGAGCGAGAGGCACATGTGGGATTTTCTGCCTCAAGTGCTAAAAACCATTTGATTTGGGGGCAGGTTTGACATTTGCTCATTTACCTCATGGCCGAGGCTGGCAGTGCACCATTTCCCTTACTTCAGGCAAGCCATACACTTAAAAAAAGAAAAGACAAGAAGCAGTATCAAAAATACTTTTATTCAATTAAATGTAGTTTGTCTTGTGTCACTTCCACAGCAAAATTTCTGCTAAAATTATATGCGTCTGAATCTTACCAGAGATGGTGCTATATCAACAGAAGTTGTACAAGTCAAAGTGCTGAAAACATCTTGTGTGAAATTTACCATCTTCCACTGGAATTTAGCTTCCTATGAGAAAATATGGACAAATTTTGTTCGTAATAAGTGCTATAATTTTGGACAAAGCCTGCCAAATCTCTATTCTGTTACTGAAAGGGGCAGGGGACCTTTCCTTCCCCACAAGCGGCCACTGTGGTCAGCCAATTTCTGGTTCACCCATGCAAACGTTTAGCATTATGGGGAACGCCAACTCCTCACTGCCATGTCTCGGCATGTGTCACGATGGCAGCTAACAGGCTTTCCAGGCATTCAGTTGAGAGATGAGGTGATGAGAGTCTAGCTCAACATACATCAGAAACAAGGCAGCACATTCACCATGCTCAGAAATCAGCATCTTACATCAATCATTCATTTTTACTGGGCAGTCAATACTGATTTGCTTGTGCAAAGCTAACACGGTGGTTAGATTATATCCAGTCTTTATTGAGCATTTATGCTGATTTGGTTGCAGGGCAGTTATATGCCAGTGAGCATTCATCTGTGTTTGCTTGCAGGGTATTTATCTGTCTTTCCACTGGGCACCTGTTCATACATTTCAATGCATTTCTGTCACTTTCCATACCTCCAAAAGCTTGATTCTTTTTCTTTTTTTTAAGTGGATTTCTTGTGGGCAAGGGCCACAGAACCCTTTAATCCACTTTAATTGTGGAAATCAAAAGTTATGCTATGCCCATGAATCCCTCCTGAAAGAAACAGCCCTCAGGCCAATGTCAAAATAAAGCCAAGGCAATTTGTTTATTATGCACCATCTTTCCCCCCCCCCCCGCTCAGCTGATCAAAGGATGCTGGCAAAATTTGCAGGACAAATGGCTTAGTTAGAAAAGGGAAAAAAATGTGGTTTGGTGGTAAGGTGGCTGATGGGGAAGTTTGTAAACCAGGGATGGAAAAGCTGTGGCATGCTTTTTGAAGGCAGGTGTCTAGTCCTCAAGGAAGGCAATGGAAGGAAACAAACAGGCAACATTCAAAGGCCAGGTTGTGATCTGTTCTGGGTTTTACACTTCCTCAGAATGAAAAGGCATGGATTAACAGTTATGGGAAAGAAGGGAAACTGGACAATATTTTGCCATAATGTTGAGACGGTTACTATAAAATGCTCTTTCATTCTACATGGGACTCACTGGTGATGTGGGAAATTCTACCTGTAGGGAGTCTTCATGACAGCCCCTTCAGCCCTGCCCCTTCTAGGACCATATAACAAAGATGGGCTTGCTGTTTTTTACCAGTGCGAACCTTGTAGCTTCAATGTGAAGTCAGCTTTCCCCCCTCACACCTTTCCTGCTTTGCCTTGGCATCCAGCTTGATGGCCATTTCTGGGGGAGTGGAGAGCTTGCTCCCTGTTTTGTGACCTTTTAGGCTTCTGTTGGGTTTGCTTATTGCTGCAATTGGTTTTAATGCTTATACTGTGTTGTAAAACGCTTTGAGTCACTTTAGTGAGTAAAGCGACTAATAAGTATAAAAAAATAATGTAATGCTGGCTGGGCTGATGAAAGCTGGAGTCCTCATTGCTCTTATAGACAATAGCAGCCTTGGAATCCACAGGAGGCTGTGAAGGGCAATGAAAACTCTCTCTGACCCCTTGGAAGCAGCTCTGGCCAGTCCTTTTCTGTCTTTGGAGCATTCACTAGCCACACTGAAATATTTCATGGCAGTTTCTTTCAGCAGGTATGCATGGGGAGAAACCTTCTCACATACCGGTATGTCCAATTCAGTAGATTGATTTTGTTTTTTTAATTCACTACACATATACAGTATCCTACATTTAACCTCACAAGACACCCCCAAGAGAATGGAGTTAAAAATAAAATAGTAGCTATTAACTTCTTAAAGGTGCAATATGATTTACAGTCCTTGTTTGCTTTTACAAGAAACGTGTGCGAAACAGGTACATGGGATACTTCCACTTTGCAGATGGGAAAATAAGGGGTGGTATTCATGGAAGTTTTACTTAGAGTAGACCCTTTGAAATTAATGGACCTAACTTAGTTGTGACCATTCATTTCAGTGGCTCTAGTCTCAGTAAAATTTGGTTGAATACCACCCAAGGCTCCACAAAGAATGATCAGCCTTAGTGTATTCAGTTTTAGTCCTGCACACATTGCACTGCCCAGGGTTATCAATAGATTAGTTTCTGTGCAAGAGACCTGTGTCTACTACTGTGAAATTAAAGCTGGGATTCTCAGCTGTCTCCCGAAGTGGCCCGATTTTACATTAGAAGCCTTATTCTCTGCTTCCATTATGCAACAGGAAATGTCTAGACTCCAGATAGGCTGCTGCTTATAACATTTCCTTCATGCCACCAGCAGACTCACATATTTGCCTGCAAGTCAAGGATGTCAAGTCAGTAGTATTGCATGCCATCCTGATCTCTGAGCAGGGCAAGATTCCAGGCGCTCACACAGAGTTCGTGTTTCCTTTTGGAAATGAAGCACAGTGGAGATGGCAGTGTCTTGATGACATATGGTTCATTTACTTATATATAGAACCTGAATTTAGGATGGAGGGGTTCACAGCATTTACACGACAAATGGGTCTTGCTTCTTCCATAGAAGCAAGCCCTAAATTCACAAAGACATCAAACGTTGCTCTCTAATGTTGTTCTCCTCCTCTCTCCAGCTTGCTGCTTTCCTTCTCAGTGACATCACTCCTTCCCTCTCGACTCTAAACCCTGCCTTTATCTGTTGCTGGAGGGGACCCCCATTCATATGCCATCTAGCACAAGCCCTTTCATCCCTTGTTCTCTTAATAACCCAGGAGGCTAGCCTGCCTTAATTCACTTTTAACACTTGCTGAATCCAGGGATTAGAAGTGGCTAGCACCCACAAACTCATAACAGTATGTTCCACCTCCTTTCCCACTGGTGAAATAGCCACCAGAATGAACCACAGAAAAATGAAGTGCATCATTTAGGCTCCAGAAACTGATAACTGGAACTTTGGCTCCAAGTGGATTGAGGGAGTGGACCTTACCTGGTTATCCCTGACACCCTGCTCAAAGCACAAGGGTGTAGACTTTGCACGAGTAGTCAAGTACCTTTGCAATGGAAACTCCCTTCGTCAACTATCACCATTCCACGAGGCTACCTGAACTGATGTTTATTTTAAACCCCTGAGCTTGCTTTCTTCTTTCCCCATCTCTTTTACCTTGTGTGTCATGTCTTTTAGACTGTACGCCCGAGACCAGGGACCATCTTTTTTGTTAAGCCAAGAGTTCTGGGAACCTTTTTTGGCTTGCAAGGGTAAAGATTATATATATGGCACCCTGTCCTGCACGAGAAGGGTTGCATCCAGCCAAGTCCTGCTCAGGGTAGGCCCAATGAGTGGTTGCGTTATGATCTTTCCCCCCTTTTGTTCCAACAGGCCATATTTAAGATGATTCCTCCAGAAGAGCAGAAAACCCTGGCTGATGATGAAAACACGCCCCAGAAACGGGCCAACAAGCTGTGGGCATATTTCGGCAAGGGAGAAACAGGTAGCGACCTTCCTTCATGCTACTAAGTCTGTAACACACTTTTTCTTGCCACAAGAGGGCAGGGTGGGGGGTGATTACGGTATTTTATCCCTATATGAACACATGGGGTTGGATCCAGAGCCTCTCAGTGGGCTAGAATGATTTTAAATGGCCGTAGCTCAGCACTAGAGCACAGGCTTTCATGAAACACCACTGAGTATGGAGAGAGGAGGCCCAGTGGTCTTTGGCATGAGTTACACTTGGGTCCCATAAAGGGACACAGGTGGCGCTGTGGGTTAAAGCCTCAGCGCCTAGGACTTGCCGATCGAAAGGTCGGCGGTTCGAATCCCTGCTGCGGGGTGCGCTCCCGCTGCTCGGTCCCAGCGCCTGCCAACCTAGCAGTTCGAAAGCACCTCCGGGTGCAAGTAGATAAATAGGGACCGCTTACCAGCGGGAAGGTAAACGGCGTTTCCGTGTGCAGCTCTGGCTCGCCAGAGCAGCGATGTCACGCTGGCCATGTGACCCGGAAGTGTCTGCGGACAGCGCTGGCCCCTGGCCTCTTAAGTGAGATGGGCGCACAACCCCAGAGTCTGTCAAGACTGGCCCGTACGGGCAGGGGTACCTTTACCTTTACACTTGGGTCCCATTGAAATCAGTGGGACAAGCTAGTCCCAACTTGTGCAATTAACTTTGCTTGGATCCAGCCCACTGTTATTGACCTCTTTCTCAGTTAGCATTATATATATATATGTCTCAGAACCTTCAGTCCTTCACTGGTGTTTGACCTTGAAGAAGCCCAAGATTTACAAGAATACCAAAAAATATTTAGGGGGAAACAGCTAATGGGTGTAAACCCCAAACAGCTCAATGAGGAGTGAATGTGGCACCTTTGTTTTCATGTGTCCGCACATCTATGTGTGTGCAGTGCATGAGAGCGTTAGAAACAGGATGAATCCACTGCCACATGCAAACTTATAGAGATTTATGTTCTGTAGACCGGGGACGAGGCTGAAACTTTAAAAGGCAGTAAAGCTATCAACTCACATGAAGTTTTTAACAAGGCATTCACACGCAAGTTGGGGGGGGGGAATGACAAAATAAGGAGAAATATCACAGAACAAAGATAGACAACTACTTCACTAGTGCTATAAATAGAAGAATATTAGTTGTGTATGTGTGTGTGTGTGTGTGTGCGCGCGCGGGCACACACACACACACACAGTGTTCCTCTTTAGACCTGGTCCTTCCACACATTATAGCCCACCTTGTGGAGACAAAAGTAAATGCCATTTGCCTGATGGCCTTTGACAAAGGAGAAATAATCCTCAAGGCAACCATAAAAGGAGATTTCAGAAACTTGAAGGGAAACATTTTCTTCCAGGCCTCTGGTGTGCCTACAAATCACTAACTACTTATGCAATTAAGCAGCCTTGCAAAAGAGAGAGGCGGTGGTGGGGACATACCTTCAAAAGATAGCACCTGTAATGTATTTATTATCAATTAAATATCTGGCCTGTGGCCCCTTTAAGAGAAAGAGCGACAAACCAGGAGTCCAGCTCCTGGAGAGCTGAATCAGAACTATGGTGTGGCAGGGCCTCATCAAGAATAAAAGTTTGATTTACTGTTAACTCAGCTTGCGGTGAGCTCCTATATAAATCGCAGAAGGCATTACAGCACTCGTCATTAACATATATGCACATCATATGGGGGGGGGAAAGTATACTCCCCTTGCAAGTTGTTGCAAGGATTACGGCACAAAATTGCCTGCAGATTACAAATGCTCTTAATTCTGAGGACAGGGAAACCAAGGTGCCATACAAATCCAAAGCATTATTAACAACTTTTATGGACTACCACTTTTGCATGGATGTCCAAAATATAAACAAATGAGTGTGCTGCTAAAGAACTTCACACACACACACACACACACTGTACCCATCTCTTCCTCAAAAATCAGGCACCCCAATTGGGGAAAAGCCCTGGGGGGGGGGAAGAGGTTCACAGTCTCCCCCAGTTCACCCCACCCCTTGCCGCCTCGGCTCATCCGTTTGCTTCTTTTGTGTGTAATTCTACCGCTCACATTTTACATGCATGCGTTGTTTTTCCTTCTCCTTTTGCAGACAAACTTGCTGAAAAGGAGTTTATTGAAGGGGTGATGAAGAACGATGCAATAATGAAGCTCATCCAGTACGAACCAAAGAAAAAATAAGGGGTTGGGGGTTGGAGGAGGAGGAGGAGAAAACACAGAGATGTAAGAATAAATGTACGCATGATGGAGAAGATGGGGACACTGAACACCCCTAACCGTGTGTGTGTGTGTGTGTGTGTGTGAACATGCAAAAGTACAACTACAAAAATAAGTTTGTGCCCCTTTCAATACAATCCCTACTAGCCCACTTCTTTAATTTACTGGGATTTTCCCAATGGGGGATGTAGGCTTGGCAGCCATAAGAACCACTTACCTTAGCAGGTATTTTCGTTTTGTTTTTTTAAAAGTAGTAGTAGTAGTAAAGAGTTGAGGAGGGACAGAAACAAACAAGGAAAGGAAACTGGGGGGAAATAAGAGAAAAAGGATGAGGACCTAGATTCGAGCAGACAGACCCAGGCTCAAATCTCCACTTAGCCACGAAGCTCAGTGACAAAATGCGAAAACCTTACAGGGGTCACGCTGTGCTCCCTGGGGGCTGAGATACAAGGGTAAGAAATAAAAGGATCGACAGTAGAGGCCTCTTGAGACCAGAAATAAGCTGTTAAAAGCAATCTACGTTTTCCAACCCAAAGGCTGCATTATATCGATGGCAAAAATGGATGGAAGAAATGGGAATTTTGGCTTTGTGCAGTGGGGCAGTTTCCACACAGACTTACACCCCTCTCTATCTTCCATCCAGACAAGGAAGAGGCATTGTCAGGGTTCAAAAACACACCTGAGTCAGGCAAACAGTCAAGGAGGGTGTGACGTGAGGCAGGAGGCAGGTGAGGGGGTGTGACCTGGAGAAAGAGGGTGTGATCTAGGGAAAGTCCTATGGGCCGGGGGGGAGGGGTTTGGAGGGCCACATTTGGTCCTCAGTTCCCCATCCCTCACCTTTAAAAAGAAAAATAGTGAGGAAGACCAAAACAGGTGCCCTGATTTCTGTACTATGAAACCCCATTCCCCTCTCTCAAAGGATCCTGGGTAATCACCCAGTACCACTCTGTTCTCTCTGCTACTCATCATTTAGGAGTCCTGCCTGTCAGTTGGCTCACTAGCTCCCAGTTCGTAAAACTCATCCAGAACCAACTTCTAAGATTCTCTGTGGGGAAGCCATGACGGATGACAAGAGTGTAAAAACAGCTAAACATGTAGCGCAGATGTCTCTTTAGCTGCCAGCTTCCCCTGGCTCACAGCTGCTTGCTAACATATCCCACTATATTTCAAGAGGACAGGGGGGTGACTTGCAGGCCCCGATGCTAAACATACTTACTTGGAAGCAAATACCACACTGAACTCTATGGGACTTGCTTCCAGGTGAGCAGGCTTAGAACTGCACTTTCCCTGGATTGGGGCCACTGAGCCTGCATTTTTTTCTATCTGAAAGGTTAGCCCAGGATGGCTACTACAGCATTTAATCAGCACATTCACCCTTGTTTCCTCTGCTCCTGTTGAAGGTTAATACTTTCTCAGTCCATATCCCGCCTTTCCAAAAGTATATTTAAAATCTAAACCTTACAAATCCCGCCCCCCACCTTCCCCTCTTTTTGTTCCAGAGGAGAGGGCTGGGTGGGCTAACAGAGATATCTAGTTGGCATAATTTCTAGAAGTGGACTTTTATGCATCTCTGTTGATTTCCTTCCTCTGACACTAGAATATTTCATTTCTTCAAAAGAAGGGGGCGGGGTAACTTTCTAGGGAGCGGGTGGCAGGTAGTTAATTTACTAACGGGGGAACATGTTTAAATTTATGTACTGTGTCTGTTTTTCAATAAAGGACATTGTGTGAAACATACTTTGCCACAAGTAGTATGTTCAAATATATCTAAGTTGTGGGGAGCAGGGATTTACCGGGATCAATGAAAAACATATGGTGCTGTTCCAAGCTCTCCAGAGGGCAATGGAGATCACCGGGCCTGAAAACTGTCTTACAAGATACATGAGAAGAATAGGTTTTCTGGATCAGATCAAAAGTCCAACTAGTCCATCACACAGTGACCAACAAGAAGGTTCTGGAAGCCAACAGGCAAGCAGGCAGGAAGACAATAGCCCTCATTTTACTTAAGAGCCCAGCAACTCAGAGGTCACCTATCTTTGATAACTGAAAGACAGACAGACAAATAGTCATCATGACTAGTAGCCATTGAAAGCCTTATGTTGCATGAATTTATCCCATCCACTTTAAAGCTAAACTGGCAGTGGTGACTGCTACATCTTGTTGCAGAGACGTGCTTCTTTTTGTCGCTCCTGAATCTCCCAACGGTTCAGCTTCCATTGGATCACCCCAGCTTCTAGCGCTAGCAGAGAGGAAGAAAAAACCGTCCGCAACAAGCTCCTTGAACCTCACAGCCTGATGTTGCCTGTGTACATGGATTGCTGACAGGCCTCTGGCCACACACTTGAAATCATTCCTCAGCACATTCTAGGGATTTTCATTATAGGGGCTTCTCCACCCCAGAACAGGGCTCCAGCGTCAATAAGGCACTAGTTGCCTCAAGCAATTCTGCAGCTGAAGCTGTTCCCCAATATTGCCAAGACCAGAGGGCAGGAAAATCTTCCCCTTCTAGATTTATACAGTTGTACCTTGGTTTACAAACATAATCCATTCCGGAAGTCCGTTTTAAAACCAAAGCGTCCTTAAACCAAGGTGTGCTTTCCCATAGCAGCGGGGGACTCAATTTACAAATGGAACACACTCAACAGGAAGCAGAACATGTTCTGCTTCCAAGGCAAAGTTCACAAACCAAAACACCTACTTCAGGGTTTGCAGCGTTCTTAATCCAAGTTGTTCATAAGCTAAGCTGTTCTTAAACCAAGGTACCACTGTACTTGGCACATAGCGGATAAAGGCACACCAGAAAAGTACCAAATCCCAATTCTCTAGCTCCCCTTACTCCTATTTTCAGAGAACTCAGGAGTCTTGGCATCCATCTTCTCTCCTGCCAGCTTTAACCCTGCAGACACTGGCTTCCAGGATCCCTTTAGGTTGCCATTTAAAAAAGAAAAAGCCCTCCCATACACGACACAGTGAAATTTAGTATATTATTCTTTTCCTAGCAGGGAGGTGCCAGGACAACTTTCACCTGCAAATGCCACCTTCTCTTCTGCCTTCTGTTAAATGTGCAGGAGCAGGGCCGCTAAAACAAGGCACACCTATCAAGTTGCCATTAGATTCCTCTCTCTTTTTAAGCCCTCCTAGCTGAATCCACAGGATATAGCTTTCCCTGTTCGATTTCTGTCTTAAATCACTCATTAAAAGCCTTGGGATGGTGTCTAGGAGCAATGTTGGCCTAGGAAACGCAAAAGTCCAGGTTTTCCTTGTCTTTCATTCTTGGAGAAGGCCAAGCCAAAGCATCGTCATTTACTCCAACAGGGACACTGAAAACCATCTCCTGAGAAGCTATTTCTGATGCCATACAAATAAGCTTTTCTTTTTCCCCTCAGAGAGAAATCCATTAAATAAGGTAAGCAGAGGAAAAGGGGAGGTCACACAGCACCCACAGCCGTGTGTCCAACTACCAATTTTATGGGGTGGGGGGAGGGAATCCAAAATCCCTTCATGACGACCAACCCAAACATAGTGAGCAAACCTCTGCGTCCACACAATTCATCAGGCTGGATGTTTAGCAAAGCAAAAGTGGGATGAGGTAAAACAGCTGGCTTGCTATTGCAGCTGTAATGCCTGCATGGGTCCCAAGTTCATTTGTGTTGTATAATCTTAAGAGGAGGGTTGTGGTCTGTGAAGAGTGCCTGCCGACAGAATTTACCACTACAACAACAGTGCTTCTAACTCAATTTGTTCCTTCCAGAGCTTTACTTTGGCCCAATGATTAGGAAGAGGGCTGGGCCTGGGGAGAGGAAGCAGGGTTATATAACCAGTCTCTTTCCCCGCTCTCTTGCTCCCTGGAGTTTTAACCACAAGCCAGTTAGTGCTGATCTGCACTAATCCCCATGTGGAAAGGATGCTGTAAATATGGTTGTAAGGAGCTTGTGATAATCAGCCGGACACTAGAAGCAGGTGATGCTGCTGCTGCTGGAAAGAGCCCCTCTCCAGCTCTGAAATTTCGCTTCCCCCCCACCCCCAGCATATTGTGCAAAACCAACCAGGTGGCAGTAAAGACCTTGCTAAAAATTACAAGGAATCAGCACAAAACCAATTACGAAAACACAGAAAGAGCTAAACTGGTACGATGAAAACAGGACTCAATCCCCTGCTTCTTGCTTTGAGCGTGGCAAAGTAGTGCCACCTGGTGGGCAGAATGGAAAATGGCACCAACAATCCCTGTATCTGAAGTGGCAGTTTAATTTCTAAATCAAGGCAGGCAAAGCTCAAATATAGCTTCAAGCCAGGCCAAACTATGCCTTTGCAACTAGATTTCAGAGTTTTTCGTGATTCCTCAGTGCTGGAAAGCATACTCTGCACATGCTCAGATACACGTTATGCCTAATCTCATGCCAAAGGCCTGAGGCCTATCGCTAAAAATAAGCTAAATACTAGCTCAACTGAGTCGGGAAAAGAAAGAAAGAACAAGTGTTGTGTCCAACTTCCTGGCAGAAGAGGATGGGTGGTGGAGCATCTGCCTTGTACACAGAAAATCCCAACTTCAATCACCAGCGTCTCCAGGTAGATTTTGGAGACTTATGCCCAATACAGTGGAAAGCTGTTGCCAGTCAGTGTAGAGACCAATGGTCTGACTCTGTTTAAGGATGCTTCTCCAGAATTCCTAATTTTGTTGTTGTTGTTTAGTCGTTTAGTCGTGTCCGACTCTTCGTGACCTCATGGACCAGAGCACGCCAGGCACTCCTATCTTCCACTGCCTCCCGCAGTTTGGTCAGACTCATGTTTGTAGCTTCGAGAACACTGTCTAACCATCTTGTCCTCTGTCGTCCCCTTCTCCTTGTGCAACATCAGGGTCTTTTCCAGGGAGTCTTCTCTTCTCATGAGGTGGCCAAAGTATTGGAGCCTCAGCTTCACGATCTGTCCTTCCAGTGAGCACTCAGGGCTGATTTCCTTAAGAATGGATACATTTGATCTTCTTGCAGTCCATGGGACTCTCAAGAGTCTCCTCCAGCACCACAGTTCAAAAGCATCAATTCTTCGGCGATCAGCCTTCTTTATGGTCCAGCTCTCACTTCCATACATCACTACTGGGAAAACCATGGCTTTTACTATACGGACCATTGTTGGCAAGGTGATGTCTCTGCTTTTTAAGATGTTGTCTAGGTTTGCCATCGCCTTTCTCCCAAGGAGCAGGCGTCTTTTAATTTCGTGACTGCTGTCACCATCTGCAGTGATCATTCCTAATTTATCCACCTGAATTTAACAAAAACACACAAGGTGGGTAAAAGGGGCCAAGATCCAGGAATTCAAGACTTGTGGTTCTTTGCAGTCAAGTCTAAGAGGGATAAGAGGTGGGAAACTGGGAATTAAGGATGTCAGGTTCAAAGTCAGAGAACATGGATGCTTTTAAATCCCCTGCTGCAGGTAGGACCCTAGGCAACCACAGCTTCCCTTGCCCATTCCTCTCCCAAACAATTATCCACCAGGGACCCCTATTAACTGTGTGCCATGTAGCAAGGTGGCGAGAATGGATGACAGGGCCTGAGAGGGAACAGGCAGGATACATTTCTCGTCATGGGGAAATTTATAAGTGTGTGAATATTCTCCAGCTTTGAATTAAGACAACTATTAACTAGAACAGCCCTTACCCAAATAACCAATGAAGCAAGCTATTTCAGGACAGATCCAAATATGTGCAAAGTTAAGTTTTCACCTTTATCCATTCGTCCAATCAGAGCCGGTCCTACCATTAGGTCAACTGGAGTGGCCACCTCAGGCAGATTTTTTGACCATCTCAAAAGGACAGTAAATTGTCCATTATTTATTACTGTATTTGTGCTGCCAAGTTGCGGGGAGAGGCTCATATTGGATTTTCGGCCTTAGATGCCAAAATTAACCTGACTGGCCTGGATGACCCTGTGCCTTGATTTGGGTGACAGTAGGGAGCAGGGTTGGGACCGTTTGTTGCTCTGTCTTCAGGCAGCAAAATGTCCTGGGCCAGCTCTGGAAAATCTGTGCATAAAGCAAAATATACACACAGGAAACTTGCCAAGTGTGGTGAGAGAAAGGCACAACTACCCCCAGGCAATTCATGTGTTGAGAGGCCTACACCTCTAGGGTACCAATGTTCTGTACGGCTCATCCAAAGAAACTTGGCTAAAACACACAAAACCGGAAGATAATAAAGGACAGTGCTGCCCTCCGCTGGTTCAGTATATTCCTACATCCAAAATGCAGTAATAACGCAAGGAAAGTCCTGCCCAGAATCATTCCCACAATGGCAAAGTATGTTTCTGAGACGCTCACAAGCAGGACACTGGGGCAACAGCCCTCTTCCCATTACTGCTCCAAAGCAAATGGAAATTCAGCGGTTCAGACTACAAATCTGGAGGTAGAATAGCTAGTCATCTCAGTATCAGCTTTACCTTTCATGAATTTTTCTGATCCACTTTAAGTCACTTAAATTAGTGGTAGTCATATCTTGTGGCCGTGAATCCCAGTTTTCTGTGAACTGTCTGAAGTACTTCCTCTCATCCTGGATTTTCAGTTTCGCTGGATTTCCCTGGAGAAAAGCATCTGCCCACCTTTACTAAGATTTTGTCTCCACTGGTATTCTTACGTATGCTGTATTCTTATTTTTTGTGTTTACATCTTTTTTATATATAAAAAAATCAAGCCACCTAGAAGACTCTGGTAATGGGGGCAGCATAGGCGTTCCAAAAATAAATGCCCCTTACACCAAACTGAAAAGCTCCCAATATTGCTTTTCCGCATAGGAGAGGTGCTCCAGCCAGTGACCATTTCAGTTGTTCAGCTTTCAGTGTTGCATTATAAGACTGGTTTTCAGCCTCATTTCAGGAACTTTTTATATTCATACCTCCAAATCAAGCATACCTCCAAATCAAGCTTACTCCAAATCAGATTACTTAATTTGCCATATAGCTTTATGTGCTCAGCTAATGTTTATGCAGGTTAGTAGATGAACCCAGTTTGAAATGGCAGAATGACTTATCTGTGACCTGCATTTGGTGACAAACCATTTAGAGAGTTCATCAAGTGCAAATCTGAACTGCCTTGACTTTTCCCAACTAAACAAAGTTTAAAACCAAGTCCAAAAGGACGACTCACACTGAAACATTCCTGCTTGGTACCAAGTTGCCTTAAGGACTATCTATACCTATATAAACTTGCATCACAATTAAGATCAGGTTCAAGAACCCTGTCTGCTGTCCCACCAACACATGAAGTTGAAAGGACAAGTGCCAGAAACAGGGCCTTCCTGTTGGTGAAGCCAGGCTTTCTTGTTCTTGTCCTTCTCTTGAAGACTTAACAAATGCTTTTAGTGCAGTTTTAAGACGTTTCATAGCCCCTACTTGGCAACAGGTGTTTGTCGATAGTTTTAGATTGTTGAACTGCAACTGAATTGTAACTTTATTGCTTTTCTGCTTTTAATTTTGTACACCACTCTGCACCACGCCTTTTAGAAAAGCGGTATATTAAAAAAATATTTTAAAATATTTATATACTGCTTTCCAGGTGAACCTCAAAACGTCTTTACACGAAAATATTTCAAATAAACATTATTAAAAATTATTTAATAAAATAGTAAATATAAGCTACAGAGGAAAAACTACGGAGGAAGAAAAAAACACTTCTAAAAAGCCAGATCTGTTTTCCCCCTAGCCCTGTGGTGGCAATTGTGGGAGGGAAGACAGTTGTTAAAGTTCTGTGTGCACAAAGAAGCACACACCATGCGGTATAGCCCATGAGAAATGTGTGTGCACGTTAGCATACAAGGAACCGTGGAGACCTGTCAAACCAAACAGCCCCTTGACTGCCTGCTACTGTGCCAGCCAGAGGGTGCACCACAAGTCCCTTAAAAAACCATGTGGGCTACCTCATGCTGCTGGCATGTTGTGTACTGCTGAGGGGTCTGTGTGTGTAAACTACAGAACTGGGTAAGGACAACCGTACTAGTATTGTCCCAAGCTGCCCCTGCATTTTTATGATACAAATGCATACAACTAGGACACTGATGGAGGGAGAAGAAATTCACACATTCCATTAAATCACTTAAGTACTTGCCAGCTAATGTGTGAAACAGTTCAGATGCCCCTCGTGTCATAACAAATCCCAGCATTCATCACCTCTTCCCACATCAAGGTAGCTTAACACTGGTGCCATAGGACAATTTAAGCAGTCGTGGTGGTAAGGGATGCAGAGGCCAGTATTCTGAATGAGCGAATTCATTTGGACACAGAGGGAGATCACTCTGCTCGGCTGACTTGCCTTAAGAACTCCCTTGCTGGATCAGGCCAAAGGCCTGAAAAGCAGCTAACCAGATGTTCCCAGGAAAGCCCATGGCTACCCCAACATACTGCCTCTAAACCGAGGTCACATTTAGCTTGCATGGCTAGCACACACATAGAAAGGCCATTCTTTGCTTAGCTTCCTTTTGAAAACAAACAAACAACTAAGTTAGTGGTCAAAACCACAACTCGGAGCAATGAATTCCTTAATTATGTGTTGTGCAGAGAAACATTCTCGTTATCCTTCATCAACCAATTTCAGCAAAGCAATCCTGAAGTCCAACAGTAAAGAATCCTCTTTCCCTTTACTTGCTCCTCACAGTTCACAATCTTATCCACCTCTATAAAGTCTCTTCTTTCATATCTTCCCCCCCACAAACCGTAAAGCAGCAACCTCTTTTTAAAGCCCTCCATCAAAAAGGAAGATGCTCCCCATTTCCGATCCTCGTATTTCGATGCTCCTCTGCGCTTCGATTAACATCCTTTTTAACGGTAAGGGCAGAGCATTCTCAACGTGGGCCGCTGGTTTTAGACGATGGCACAACCAAACATTAAGAGCCTTCTTAAGAAAAAAAAGGCATTTAATAGATTTTCCTGCTTTTATAATTTAAATAACTTAAAGACGGAAAAGAAGAAAAATCTGACAAGGGCGAGACAGACTTGGACTGCAGCCTCAACGTGAAGGTGGGAGAGGAAGAGAGAGGAGAAATGGAGAATGTACTTGTGGAACCCCAACGCCCACCACACCCACCCACCCTGTGTGCCAGACCCCACCCCGTCCGCGCTGGCCCCTAAAGCCGCCGGAGAGCTCGCTTCTTGTCGGTCTTCTTCTTGGAGGCCAGTTTCTTGTCCCTGTCGCCTGCATGTTTCTTAGCCATGGGGCCTTCCCCAGAGGCACCGGCCGAAGAAGAGCAAGGCTCGGCAGGGTCCTTGGTGCGCAGGCCGGACGAAGGCTGGGCATGGATCTCTGTCAGGAGGCGGGCCCGGGAGGCATATTCCTCATAGTTCTCCAGCAGGAGGCGCCCTGCTTCCTCGTTCAGGGCCGATTCTGGATTGGGATGGATCAGCAAACACTTGATGGTCTAAGAGGGGAACAAGGAGCGAGGGCAGTCAGAACCAGGGGAAGGCGAGACATTATCAGAGTGTCAGGCAGAGAGCCTTCTTGGCAGTGGAACACCCTCCCACCAGTTGTCAAGGAAATAAACAGCTATCTGACTTTTAGAAGACATCTGAAGGCAGCCCTGTTTAGGGAAGTTTTTTTATGATTGATCTTTTATTGTGCTTTTTATATCCTGTTAGAAGCCACCCAGAGTGGCTGGGGAGGCCCGGCCAGATGGGCAGGGTTTAACTAATAAATTATATATATATATATATATATATATATATATATATATATATATATATATATATATATATATATATATGCAGGTTTTGGTGTCCTCGGGTGTCTTCCCGTGTAAAAGTTGGGGTGTCTAGGCGACGTTTCGACGAGGTCTCACTCGTCATCTTCAGGCTGGTGCTTTCGGCTTCTTGTTACTGGAACAGAGCAGGATCTCAGTGTTTGAGTTCCTATAAATACTGTTGAGGGGGTGTGGTGTATAGCCTCCAATGTTCTGGGCAGAGAGGAAGTTCCCAGGCTAGTGTGCCTTTTCTTCTTTTGTTCCTTAATTACTTGAGGGATATCTTGAGTGATATCTTGAACTTTGTGAAGAGTTTTTCTGAGAAGATGGCTGTACTGCACTTAGTTGTGCTCTGGCTTGGCTTCGTGTATAGGGGCGAGCTGTGGTTTTGTGGCCTGTGTCAGCCAGATCTGTGTAGGGATTGCAGGGGGGTGCAGCATCCGGAGGTGCCACCATGGTTTGGCTACTGGGTGGTGTCTGTAATTTATCTGTGGAGAGGGTCTGGGTTTGGGTCTGGTGTGGTTGATTGGTGATGGCGTTCTGTGTGCCTCTGGATCTGGTGTCAGTTTTTGTGGGGAGGGCTAATTTCCAGATGTCTGGCAAGCGGGATGTGTCATCACGCTTGTTCATGTTGTGAGGGTGTTTCTCTATCTCGATGGCTTCCATGATTATTCTCTTGTGGTGATGTTCCATGTTAAAGAGCAATTTGGAATCTGCAAAATTAATTTCGTGTCCTGTTTCTTTCATGTGTTGGAAAAGAGAGGAAGTTTTTTCTTCTTTTTTGACGGCATTCTTGTGTTCTGCGATACGTGCATTTATTCGTCTGTTTGTTTGTCCAATGTACGTGGCTGGGCAGACTTTGCAGGGTATTTCATAGACCCCTTGGTTTTCCAACTGGATTTTATCCTTGGGGTTTCTGAGGATATTGGCTATTTTTTGGTTGGTGCAAAAGGCTGTTTTGATATTGTGTTTATGGAGGATTTTGCTAATTTTATCTGTAGTGCCCTTGATATAAGGAAGGAGGGCCATGCCATTGTTTTCTTCTGTGTCTTGGTTTTTGGGGGGTGTTTCTTTTTGGATTAGCTTCGTAACCCTGTTTTGCTGGTATCCATTGGCAATTAACACATTTGAGAGATTCTGTAACTCAGTTGTCAAGTGGTCTTTGTCAGCCAGGCGTTTGGTTCTGGAGATGAGAGTCTTGGCTACGGAGTTTATTTGTGCAGGGTGGTGGTGTGATTGTGCATGTAAGTAGCGGTTGGTGTGTGTTTTTTTCCGGTAGATAGTGTGTCCTAGGGAGCCATCAGGTTTTTTGTAGATTAGGACGTCAAGGAAGGGAAGTTGGTTGTTGGCTTCTATTTCCATAGTGAATTGTATTTTGGGGTGTAGGCTGTTGAGATGTGTGAGGAAGCTATCCAGTTTTTCCTTCCCGTGTGGCCAAATTACAAAGGTGTCGTCAACATATCTGAGCCAAAGTTTGGGTTTGTGTTCTGACTTGTCTAAAGCATTGGTTTCAAAGTGTTCCATGTACAGGTTTGCGATGACCGGTGAGAGGGGTGATCCCATAGGTGCCTTTGCAGGGTATATGAAATACCCTGCAAAGTCTGCCCAGCCACGTACATTGGACAAACAAACAGACGAATAAATGCACGTATCGCAGAACACAAGAATGCCGTCAAAAAAGAAGAAAAAACTTCCTCTCTTTTCCAACACATGAAAGAAACAGGACACGAAATTAATTTTGCAGATTCCAAATTGCTCTTTAACATGGAACATCACCACAAGAGAATAATCATGGAAGCCATCGAGATAGAGAAACACCCTCACAACATGAACAAGCGTGACGACACATCCCGCTTGCCAGACATCTGGAAATTAGCCCTCCCCACAAAAACTGACACCAGATCCAGAGGCACACAGAACGCCATCACCAATCAACCACACCAGACCCAAACCCAGACCCTCTCCACAGATAAATTACAGACACCACCCAGTAGCCAAACCATGGTGGCACCTCCGGATGCTGCACCCCCCTGCAATCCCTACACAGATCTGGCTGACACAGGCCACAAAACCACAGCTCGCCCCTATACACGAAGCCAAGCCAGAGCACAACTAAGTGCAGTACAGCCATCTTCTCAGAAAAACTCTTCACAAAGTTCAAGATATCACTCAAGATATCCCTCAAGTAATTAAGGAACAAAAGAAGAAAAGGCACACTAGCCTGGGAACTTCCTCTCTGCCCAGAACATTGGAGGCTATACACCACACCCCCTCAACAGTATTTATAGGAACTCAAACACTGAGATCCTGCTCTGTTCCAGTAACAAGAAGCCGAAAGCACCAGCCTGAAGATGACGAGTGAGACCTCGTCGAAACGTCGCCTAGACACCCCAACTTTTACACGGGAAGACACCCGAGGACACCAAAACCTGCATTCCTGTACCCGTGAAAATCTACGAAAGCAAATATATATATATATATATATATATATATATATATATATATATATATATGTAAAGGTAAAGGTACCCCTGCCCGTACGGGCCAGTCTTGACAGACTCTGGGGTTGTGCGCCCATCTCACTCAAGAGGCCAGGGGCCAGCGCTGTCCAGAGAAACTTCCGGGTCACGTGGCCAGCGTGACATCGCTGCTCTGGCGAGCCAGAGCCGCACACGGAAACGCCGTTTACCTTCCCGCTGGTAAGCGGTCCCTATTTATCTACTTGCACCCGGAGGTGCTTTCGAACTGCTAGGTTGGCAGGCGATATATATATATATATAATTATTAATTATTATTATTATTATTATTATTTGAGGGAAAGAATCCAGCAAGCTCTGCCATTGGCCAGCCAAACAAGGGCGTCTCAGGAAGTTGTGCCCACTCCCTCCCAGAAGCAGCAGCAGGACAGGAGGAAGACCAGCTTGGTCTCAGCCACTGCTTGGCTGCTGCTTCCCTCTGCCCCAGCAATAAATCTGCTTCATGAACCAGTTGTCTTTGGACTGCTAAAGTGAGGAGAAAGATGCACTGACCCTTGTCAGCAGTCGGTGGGTCACAAGCTGCTAGGCACCCTTTTACATATTGCCTGAATTTATTTCTATTTATTTATTTATTCCATTTATATATACAACCTTTGTCTTCCAAGGAGGTCAATGTGGTGTACAAGTTTCTCCTCCCCATTTCATTCTCACAACAACCTCGTGAGGTAGGTTAGGCTAAGAGCTTCATGGCTGAGTGGGGACTTGAACCCCAGTCTCCCAGGTCATAGTCCAGCACTCTAACCATTATACCACACTGGCTGCCTTCCCCAATGTGGTGCTCTCCTGATGTTTTGTACTGCAGCTCCCTTTGGCCGCACTAGCAGACATGGCCAGTAGTTGGGGCTGATGGAAATTGTAGACAAAAATTTCTGGAGGGCATCAAGCTGCCCATGTGTTGTAAGTTGCCCTTTGGAAATCATTCAGTTCTAGAGACGGGGCATAACTCTGAAGCAGAGTTGAGTTCTGCCTGCGGAAGCTTCTCACTCTCAGCCCGACACCAGATTCAGATTAAAAAGTGGAGCCAGGAACAAGGTACTCTATTATCACCTCGGTACAGATATGTGCTTGTGAAAAAGGAGTGTTGCTGGTTTGAAAGTGCCTGTCAAAAGCTCAAAGCTTGTGGGAAGTGAATGAGTTAGAGAAAAGGCTAACCAAGCAGCAAGCAACCTTCCTGACGTGCAAGCGTTTTACTAGCAGGGATATTATAAGTGGATGATTTCAAAGAAAGATTCTTCTCTCATACATTCTGAGGTGGAACAGAGAACAGGAACATTGCAGTATGTTTTTTTATTTAGTCACCATGATGGAGAGCTGCAATTCAAATCCAGGAAAAAGCAGCTAATATTCTGGGGCCCCAGGACCACCAAAATACTGTGGCATCATCTATCCCTAGCTCCCACAGAGCCCTATCTCTGTTGCTTCAAAAGTTACCTAAGTTAAAAATTGGAAAGGTGGTCGGAAACTTAGAAACGAGCAAGTTTTTATGGCCGCTGACTAAGGTGTTTTTAACTTACTCGTCACCTCCCTTTTAACTGATTCCTTAAATTTAAATACTTCAACATACTGCCAAAATATTAAGAGTTGCCCAGACCTATCCACTTGCATGGGAAGAACCCATAAGAAAATGGTCATATTCCCAATGACAGGGGCAAACCAGCACAGCATCAAAACTAGCAATCGGTACTGACCGATTAACACATGCTCACTAATCAACTAATGTTTTTGTCAATTAATCTACCAATTAATGCTTATTGCCCTGTTTTAAAATGCTTGTGCTGCACATTCTCTCTTCCTCCTGCCTCCCTCTCTTTCAGCCCACCAATTATCACATCGTTTCCTTGAATGCTTGGGTGGACCCTTGGTTAGGTACAAAATGGGGACAATCTAAAAATGACCTGGTGGTTTCTGAACACAAACTTCTCCAGGTACACAAAAGTCAAGTTGCCTATTAATCAAGAATAATCACCATCCAGCCCTCTAAAACAAGAGTTAAAACAAAAGCTATAGGAAACCCTATGTTAACAGGCTACTGTAAATATTTGGATACATTTATTATAATGAAATACAGGGTCCGGTGGCACTATATAAAAGAATTTTTCTCATCGTTTATTTTGCATGGCTTCATCGTGTAAAACTGAATCCTCAGCTTTCGTGCTTTTCATGGTTTAAGTTACAATGACTTTTCTCCATTTTAAACCGCACTATCGTATTGTTTTGCGTTTTTAATATATTCATTTTTGTACTTTGGGTTATTTTTTAAAATAACATTAACCCAGGTACCTTTTTTTTCAAGAGGAGGGTGGAAATTGGCCTGCTAGAAATAGAGATATTAGAGATATTAGGGTGGGAGGGATGCATGGCACTTGGTTTAGAAAACTCTGCTACTGTACAGCCCCAGCCAGTACAGACCACCTGGTCAGGGATGATGGGTGCAATGGCGCAAACCTGGAGGGCCACATGCTCCTCATCCCTGCCATACAGAGAGATTTTAGGAAAGGTGAAAAGGAAAAATAGCACTGAGCAGCCGCCCCTGAGCCCTTTAGTGCTCTGCGGCACTTATGGAGGAAGGTTTCAGAAGGGTGGGAAGGGACAATTGGTGTCTTTCTGTTTAGGCTGCTTTTTGTTCTGTGCTTTTATTGTAAATTGCCTGGGGTGTTCTATACATCAAATTATCTATACCTCTTTTAAACAAAGCCAGGCACCACAATCCCCTGTTCTCACTGCCAACTTGGGAAATCAGGCTTTGGTTCCGGAATGCTGGTTTGGGGCATGCAGGAAGCCAGTCTTCAGCACACAGGCAGAGGGCAAGCCCTAGCCAATGACTGCTCTCCCCAGGGACAGCGTGGCTGATGCCAACTTTATTATCCAATCAGCACCAAGGGAAGTTTTTTTTCTTCTCCTAAGAGATAATATTATGAATATATTATAATATTACTAACAATATTATTATTATTATTATTATTATTTAATGTTGAATGCTGTATTGTGTTTTTAATATTCGATTGGGAGCCACCCAGCGTGGCTGGAGAAACCCAGCCACATGGGTGGGGTATAAATGTTGTTGTTATTATTATTATTATTATTGCCATTTCTTTGTTTATTGCTGCTTTTACTTTTGCTTTTAGTTAATGTTTCTTTTGAAATAAAATTTTGATGTGATTTGGATGTAATAATAATAATAATAATAATAATAATAATAAAGTGTTGCTGTGTGAACTACCTTGGAAGTATCAGTGGAAAGGTACTGTTGGAAGTCTTTTAAATAACTAGTTAAAAGAGGGCAGGCTGGTTGGGCAGCGTGCCAAGAATCAGGTTGAGCATCTTCTCAGTGGAGATCATACCCTTATGAACCAATCCCTCCAAGTAACAACAGGTTGCCGCCACCTGAATTAGATACCCTGTGCTGGAACACAGGAGCCACATGACACCAAACATGAAAGGAAATGAAGAAGCGGCACTGAAAGACACATCCTGACTATTAACAGAAAGAGGGAGGTTTCAGTTTGCTCCAGCAGCAAGTTTGTAAACTGCATTGAAGTTTGTTAAAAACTTAATTTAAATTTTTAGCATGAACACAAAGTCCAGAGGTCTGGTTTAATGCACTGATAGGTAAAGGTAAAGGTACCCCTGCCCGTATGGGCCAGTCTTGACAGACTCTGGGGTTGTGCGCCCATCTCACTTAAGAGGCCAGGGGCCAGTGCTGTCCGGAGACACTTCCGGGTCACGTGGCCAGCGTGACATCGCTGCTCTGGCGAGCCAGAGCCGCACACGGAAACGCCGTTTACCTTCCCGCTGGTAAGCGGTCCCTATTTATCTACTTGCACCTGGAGGTGCTTTCGAACTGCTAGGTTGGCAGGCGCTGGGACCGAGCAGCGGGAGCGCACCCCGCCGCAGGGATTCGAACCGCCGACCTTTCGATCGGCAAGTCCTAGGCGCTGAGGCTTTAACCCACAGCGCCACCTGCGTCCCCTCTAATGCACTGATGCCAAGAGCTAAACAGTTCCTGGTTCAATGCTCTGCCATGACGCATCACTGGACAGCTTTGGCCAAGCCATTTTTCTCTGTCACTTGAACGGGACATTTGCAGGACACTTCACGGTAGGTTTTGCTTTAGGTTGAACCATTCTCCCCACTGGCCTAGATAAGCCCAGGACCAAGCAAAGAGAGGGACCATGGCTCAGAGGTGAGACACGTGTTTTGCATGCAGTTCAATCCCTGGTATTGCCTCCTGAAAGGATCTTAGGCTCCAGGCAAAAGAAATGTATCTCCCTACTTGAAAGCCTGTCACACCAATGCCAATCAGTATAGAAAGTACTGGACGATAAGACTGACCAGGTGAATTAACAATATTAACAATTTTGGGTTACACCCCAATTCAGGACCCAAACATACCATTTTGGGATGTAACCCAGTAAAAACCACACTCACCAGCAGGACATGTCGGATGCCCAGTTCCGCTTTCCAGTCCTTCTTGAGGACGTTGACGCAGATCTCGCCATTGGCCCCCACGTTGGGGTGGAATATTTTGGTCAGGAAGTAGCCTTTGGGTGGGCTGGCTGGAAAGTCTTTGCCAAGGATGAGCTTCATGCGGAAGAGGCCACCGGAATATGGGGTACCCTCTGCAGCAGGAACAGGAGAAGGGTTGTCTCAGTAATACTGCAGGATGGCATCTCCCACTCATTGTACCCCACACATGGTTTAAACCACAGCTCAGTTATCTCTGATGTCCAGCTAACTATTTTGCTTTGTTGACGGCCTGATCCCAAGGAGTGCTCCCTTTTCCCATATGACCACTTCTCCACTTTTTGAGAACGCCAATATGGCCCCCTCTAGATTCCATCTTCTACAGCAGCCATGTTGATCCACAAGACCTTGGGAGCTAAAAAAGATGCTGGCCAAGCTATTGGTACCTGAGTGTTGTTTATGATGTGGTTGGTACTCTGTACCACATTGGGAACAAATTATTTTGTAAAAAATTATATACTGCCCTATACCTGCAGGTCTCAGGGTGGTTCACAAGATAAAATCATGATATAAAAACACAGAATACATAATCAAAATAAAAACAAGAACAATCCAATAACTCCCCCCTCTCAAGCACATTATAGGTAAGGGACCCATGGACAGTGAAGTTTAGTCAAAGGAGATTACGTGGTGTGGCACTCATCTTTGCTTTCAGGCCAAAGGAACCAGTGTCTGTCTACAGACAGCGTTCCAGGTCATGTGACCAGCATGACTAAACCGCTACTGGTGCACGGAGGACTGTGATGAGTGCCAGAGCGCATGGAAATGCATTTACCTTCCCACTGCAGTGGTACCTATTTATCTACTTGTACTGGTGTGCTTTTGAACTGCTAGGTTGGCAGGAGCTGGGACAGAGCAACGGGAGCTCACTACATCGGGCGGATTCGAACTGCCAACCTTATGATCAGGAAGCTCAGTGGTTTAGACCACAGCATTATAACACCCCCCAACAAATGATATGCCTTGTCAAAGACTGTGGAATTTTCACTGAAAAGGAGGGGAAAGTAATTTGACTCCTAAATTATTATTTTCTTGGACAGTGTTCTGAGGCAACAATGGTTGATACTATCATCATCCTCACGTCTCTGGATTAGCAGAACTTTCTTCTATTACCGTTGAATATGTACTTTTATTCCTGATTCAGCCCTGCTTAAATTCAGAGAAAACCTCTGTTCTTCTTTTCATGTATTGTATCTGAAGTCCCAGAACGTAATACATTGATCCAGTATTTGTGACTTGGCATGTTCCGTGTTCCTTATTTATTTATTTCTAATTAAACTGGAATGAAAGAGGGTTATAAAACATGAAATGAGCACTGCAGGAGTGAAGCGAATGACGCCTTTCAATGCTATTTGGTGGTTGCCTAAGTATACACAGAATAAACTCAGGGAATAAAGGTTTATCTTTTAGAACGCTCTGGTTGGTCACAAGACAAAAAAAGATGACATTTTAAAAGTTAACAATTAAAAGTTAAAGTTTACATAGGCCCAGATGAAATTATGAGTGTGTTATATTAAAACGCAAAATGTTTCTGTTTTCCCATTTTATTTCTGGTGTGGTTTTATTGCTAGAAGACAGACATTATATGGTCTTGCTGTGGAAACTGAGAACTTGGTATTTCAAGAAAACTGAATCTTCTCTTCAGTTAAGAGAGAATGTCCCAAATGTTAGATAAAGCCCACCATACCTCTGTTACATTAGAGAACTCTTCTCTCTCTGAAACACCACGTTTAGAGATAAAAGATTCTACTTTGGGCAATGAGGCTGAGAAATCATAGACAGAGAGAGATTGTAAATCTGATACAAAAAACTCTCAAGGTTCCTCTTGGTCTCAACAATATTTACAACCCAACTGAAATAAGGAAGGATTCTTAGTGTACAAGGAGGAAAAAGAGAAGAAACAATCCAGAATTTTGGGGTTGTCATAAATTAATGAAAGGCTAATTTTTAATGAGTATATTATTCATATGTGTGTAACTGAAGGAAACAAACTAGAGTGTACCCTAATTTTTGTACCCTAATTTTGCTTCCTTTTTAGAATTATTTAGCCCAGTTTTGCTTTTTCTCCAGCAACTCTCCTGAATACTGAAGGCTTGCTGACTTCTTTTTTTAAGGAGCTAACTAATAAGTCTGGTCCCCCCCCTTTTTTCTTTTAGCCTTCACCCCAAGCCCTTTTCTGGGGCAAGGTTGTCTACTTGCAAGGCAGATATTTTTACTCCTCTCAGCACAAGCTTTATAGGGGCTAGATTTTTCTTTTCCCTTTTAATTTCCAGTTTGGGGCTCCAGGATTCATTCACCAGTTGAAACCAGTGGACCTCAACCTTGGTAGATATGGACCCTCCTGAACATTTCTTAGAACCAGGGTTGGGAAAAGGGTTAATTTGGTTTTATTGCTAGAAGTCTGAAAGTATATGGTCGGGCTGTGGAAACTGAGAACTTGGTATTCCTAGAGAATTAAAACTTCTCTTCTGCTAAAAGAAAGAATACTGGCCCAATGGGCTGTCTCCAATGTTAGCCCTAGACCCATTGATATCGATGGGCATAATCAACACAGGCCTGTTAATTTCAACACATCTACTCAGAGTATAATTTAACTGGATACACCCCAATAGTCCTGACTTCCTGTATTCTACTTCATTGTTATGTCTGCACTGAGCCACGGCTCAAGGCTGCAGTTTGGTTCCAGAGCTTCCCTCCGCCTACAAGACCCCACCCAACTGTCTTATTTCTAACCACAAGGTTAGAATATATAAATATATATATGTATTATATATACATATATATATTATACAGTCATACCTCTTGTTACATTTGCTTCAGGTTAAATCTGTACTGGAAGTACCGGAAAGGGTGCTCAGATGCTCAAAATGATGTCACGCGCATGCACAGAAGCGGGTTGCATTTTGCTCATGTTGTGAACTGGGCTCCAGAACAGATCCCGTTTGCAACCAGAGGTACCACTGTAAATACCTGCATGCTATAAGCAGCACAAAGGTATCTGGATTCCCTCACAGGAGGTGCGGAAGAGAGCTCCTTTCCCCATCCTGGAAGCAGGTGGCGGGAACAAGCTCTCCTGGACAACATAGGAATATTGATGGGAAGCTAAATTTATGCTGCCTGTGGAGAAGAGCCCCACAACCCCTTAAAAGAGTCACCTTTCCATTCTTGCTTGGACAATGCCACCTGGCACTGTCGCCCTTTTCACAACAACCCATAAGCTAGAGCTCTGCTGTACTTGATGCAGGTACTGCCCTCTGCCTCCTAACCACATGCTTTTTTAAAAAAAGGAGTCTCGGAAAGCAAACCCCACGTGCCCCTTCTTACCAGGTCCTTCAATGGTAACTTGCACATCTGTGATGTCCTCCTCATTAGGGAATACTTTGATGCCTTCGGGTGGGTCTGAGGTCAGAGTGGAGACTTCCCTGTAGACCAGCCGAATCACGTGGGGAGGCAAATTTTCTACATTGGAATTCTGCAGGACAGAAAAGGTGGGAGAGGGAAAAGCAAAGAAGAATATGGTTCTTAGCTGAAATACAGTCCCTGCATGGATCTGCCACCCGCTACTCTTGAAGGGGGAAGGGCTGACCAATACTGGGAGTGACAATGTGCTGCAGAATGCCTGAAAAGTTGCATAGAGGGTGACCAACAGATCTACCCAAGAGCCAACAGCAACACAGAACAGGAAGGCCAGCTCTAGGCACTAGTAATATTCAGATTTACTTGGGGGAGGAATGGGAAGGAAAGCATAGTGCATGTAAAAGGTGCTTACTTGGGTCAAACAATGTTCCAATGCCTTGGAACACACACACACACACCCACCTGTGGAGAAACACCACCATCCAAAATAAGCCTCCGCTTCCTAGTCTTCTCCCAGCAAAGTCAGTGAATCATTAAATAGCTACTTGCTTTCCAAGACATGCCACTGGAACACTGTCTTCTGCCAGCATGCCACTTGAAATGCTTACTCCTAAGTAATCTCCCCATAACCCACATGAACTTGCCAATTCAAGCAGCAACGCAGTCTGCTTCCTATGTTTACTCACAAGTAGGCTCCCCGAAAGCCGTTTCATGCAGCAGGAGGGTGACAAAACATAGGATCCATTTCAAAATGCACTTTCTTCTGATTAATTCTCACTCACCAAGAATTATGCATGTCTTATTTTGAAAGTAATTTTTTGTTGATGAGCCCCTGACTGCAAAACCCAAAGACAGTCTAATTTCTCTCCACTAAAAACCATGTACCTCTAGCCTGAAAAGACACACACAGACTCAGGGAGAGAGATCCAAGGCAAAACAGCACAAATTAAAGTGGACTTTTGAACAGCCACTCACCTGCCTGCACATGGCAAGCAAGAACCAGGGATGCTTTATAAACTGGAAGAACCCTTTTTAAAATTAAAATTTTATCCTACACAGATCTGGCTGACACAGGCCACAAAACCACAGCTCGCCCCTATACACGAAGCCAAGCCAGAGCACAACTAAGTGCAGTACAGCCATCTTCTCAGAAAAACTCTTCACAAAGTTCAAGAGGTCAAGACACAAAGACTTTAGCAACTAATCCACACCTAATGACCCACCTAAGTGGTACTCAGGATATCACTCAAGAAATCACTCAAGATATCCCTCAAGTAATTAAGGAACAAAAGAAGAAAAGGCACACTAGCCTGGGAACTTCCTCTCTGCCCAGAACATTGGAGGCTATACACCACACCCCCTCAACAGTATTTATAGGAACTAAAACACTGAGATCCTGCTCTGTTCCAGTAACAAGAAGCCGAAAGCACCAGCCTGAAGATGACGAGTGAGACCTCGTCGAAACGTCGCCTAGACACCCCAACTTTTACACGGGAAGACACCCGAGGACACCAAAACCTGCATTCCTGTACCCGTGAAAATCTACGAAAGCATATATATATATATATATATATATGCATGCACGCATAAGCTCATGGGCAGCTACACTGTATACAGAGTCTTCGTTGCAAGGCAGAAATAAACACATATGGGAAGAGTGACATGAAGACACACCCATCCCAAATAGCAAAGGCGCATCAAATTAGACAGAGTAAAAGAAAAAGGAACAGCTTGTTTGCGAAAATTGATTTATCTTGTTTCATTTATCAATTGCTTCCAAAGGGATCAGAAGCCCAATGGTAAGTATTTTAAAGCAATATTACATCCCTCATAGCGGCAATTCTTGAAAGCACAGGCACAATTCCTCCTCAAAACTGCCTGAGTGGAACTTCCAGGGATGAGGAAGGAAGGGATGGGAAGCAGCTACTTTGCAGCCCTGGGCTCGCAGTCCTTTGGTGGAGCACAAACTCTCATAACTGTCAAGACAACAAGGCTAGATGTGTTACGAAGAGCCAAAGTCACGTTGGCTCAAGAATCCCAGCATTCAAAAGTACTAATTGGTGGGGACAGTGTCAAATCCCAAGTAAAACCCTTCCACCCCCAAGGCAAATGCTGCTACTTGAGAAAAGCCAATGGGGGTGAGTGTGGTGAGGAGGACAGGGAGGGCTGTATTAGGATCAGAGAGGCAAGTTCAGTCACAAAGCCCACTGCGTGACCTTGGGCCGATCACACACTCTCAGAACAACCTACCGTGCTTCACAGTTTAATTGTGAGGGTAAAACAGGGGAGAGTGAAATACAAGAATCATGGGCACAGCCCTTGAACTCCTTGGAGAAGAGGCAAGAGTAAAATGTAATAATGGATTGAGAAAATACACTAGCAAGGTACCTTTCACAGCAAAAGTTGAATCTGACTTCTCAAAAGCCTGCTGGCAATATTGCAGCACGGCTTTCAAACACAACAAATCTGGAGTGGCTGGGCTTTTTCTAACCCTCTTTTGCACACACGGGTTTGTATGTTTTTAATTTCAGGTGAGAAACGGGGGTGAAAGCAAGCAGAGACACACACAAATTAAGCAGATACCTGAATGACAGTTTTCTTTGGGGCTGTTCAGATGGTGTGTGACCCCCAACTCAAATGAGGTAGCCAGAAAGAGATGGGGAGCAGGCCTCAGGCCTACGGTTTCCCAATTCACTCTCCTCACTTACTAAGTCAATGGACAAAGGCAAGGGATTCCATGATTGTTCAAAGCAGAGATTAAATCTGGCAAAGCAGAGGAGATTACCCATACAAACAAACACAGGATCTCTTGGTCTGTTAGTCACTTTTTCAGTGTGTGTGTGTGTGAGAGAGAGAGAGAGAGAGAGAGAATGAGTGAGTGAGTGAGTGAAATAGAGAGAAAGAAAACACACAGGAGAAGGCAAGTCTGCTCTCACCTTTCACCCCCCCACACATAATCCTGAGAACACCTCATCTAAACAGCCCCCCAATTACTATTTATTTATATTTTGACACCTGTCAACTGTAGATCCTCATTTGTACCGTCAGAAGGAATTAAGTGGCCTGCATTGCCAGCAAATATTGACACACAAAAGCAGGACAATTGCGAAGGAAGAAAACCTTTTGTACTTAGGTAACGCAAAGTCTTTAGGCAAGGAATGCCTTAACTTTTCCCTCAGACACAATGTGTATTTGTGGGTGTACAATTTTTGTTACTTGGCTGTCATTTCTACAAACACTCCACCTCAGTTCAACATCATAGGGTGGCTATTTGCAGCCTCTGCTTCTCAGACCAATTCTGCACACACCCTAAAGGTGCCCACATACGTCTTCCAGAGTGCTAAAGGGGTTGCCCACTTGCCATTTTAAAAGGAGCAAGCTGACCTAGCTTCCAACATGCACCAGCTCTCCCTGGGGAGTTCTTTCCCATCTCTCTCTCTCTCTCTGACTCCAATAGAAACTAGGTTTTACTACTGTAGCGTACATAGACACAAAAGCATGTAGCCCCAAACTGAAAAATAAACAATTTGGGTCACAGTCTAACTCAGACTATCAATCTTGCATCCTCAGATTATGTTAGACTAGCTAGCAGGACCAGTGGCCAGGGATGATTTTAGTCCAACAACACCTGGGGACCTAAAGTTGTGAAAGGCTAGTCTAATTAGTTAACTACATCCACAGCCTCCTCTACCAGAAATACAGAGATGGCCACATTTAAACAGGACACTCCACAATACCATTTCTGATCCCATCTGGATCAAAGCAATGTGTCCCACGCTGCTGGATGTTTTTTCCTTTCCTCCAAAGCTAACAAAAATCAGATTCCATGCCAGGCTCATTCTAATGGAACTTAAAACACAAAGTCACCAACAGTGGGAATGCTGCCCCCAAAGGGCATTTCAAGAGTAAACCAATAGTAAGGATGTCAGATGGCAAAAATGTATCAGCCTTGGCTATAAAGGAAGACATCAGAAGAGGCATCCTAGCATCTCTTTGGAGTAACTGTAAAATAAAGTACCAACACTCAAGAGGATACAGATAAAGAACACACTAAGAAGGAGAAAAATATTACACACCACTATGTATTGGCTTTCTACATGGAACATTTTCATTTCTTCCATAAAAGTCATCACTTCTGCTTAAGTTACAAAGGGCTTAACCTCCACTGACACACACATGCACTATGTGCTGAGAAACGACTAATGGTTTTTGATAGATTACAAAAAAATAAAGTTATCATGGAAGCTCAGTCCTTCCCTGCACACAAAACTGCTGCCTGTGTGTAAACCATCTGCTGGGGGGTGGGGTTGGGGAAGAGGAGAGAGCACTGCTTGCCAAGGATTCGTCCCATGAGAAAGAGTTTACAATTAAACACATCTGAAAGCATGTAAGAGGTCAAAGGACTGCGCAGGTCTCAAATACAAGATGAAAATTTAAAAACATGTATGCAGCACTGCACATAGAAAAATATACCCAAGGGAACCCAAGGCCTAGACTGGAACAAATCAAGACAAAAGGTTTTTAAAAGGCTAACCAACTTTATAGACCTTAAAGAAGTACTCTTACAACTCCACTGAGTAGACGAGTTTGCAAACATGGAGGATTTTGCTTTGAGAGAAAGGGGAGAAGGCAAACTGTTCAGAGTACTGCTGTATCTTCCTAAATCCTCATACTACGAAAAAATAAAACTACTCAGAAAGCAAACTCTAGATGCCTCCCAATACAATCCTATATGTTTATTCAGGAGCAAGTCTCATGGTGTTCAATGCCCAGGATTCCAGCCTTAATAAAGAATATCTGAGATATGTTTCCCCATATGTAAAAAGAACAATCCACCTTTTCTATTATGTATTATTTTGTACAAGTGATGACTTTCTGTGTTTGCAGCAAGGAATAGGCCTTTAGCCCTGCACCTGGAAATCAAACAAAATACAAGGTATTTTGGAAGGCACTGGAAAGAAATACATTCTGTCTTTCACTTATAAATCAAACAATATAAAATATGCCTCAACAAATATGATCCAAACAGGGAATGTAATTAAATTCTAGAAAAGCAAAGGTGGCTATTATCAAAATGCATTATTTACCCTGTAAGGAATCTATTGTCCCAAATAAATATCTGAGGATTTTTTAAAGACCTTGATACTCTCAATAATGTGTGTTTTTCATATGGAACATGCATCAAGGATGCCACAGCTCACACATCCAAGAAAGGAAACAGGAGGAGCAAAGTTGTAACAAAGGATGGAAAATATTGTGGCAAGTGGGGAATTAAGTTTTTTTCAAGTTTGACTTCCAGTGTGGGTAACTGCCCACAACTCCTATACAAAAATTATTCATCCCATAAACACTTTTAAAATGTCTGACTTCATTAGGGTTTTATACCAGGGATGGAGAACCTGCAGCCCTCCAGCTGTTGTTGGATTCCAACTTTCATCATCCCCAGTCAACATGGCCAATGGTCAGAGATGGTGGCAGTAGGAGTCCAATAACAGCTTCCCCACCCTGCTTAATTTAAACAAATACTCAGAGAAACTGGCATCACTACATCTGTTATACTTGCACCTCCATTTTTAAATGCCTTTCCAGTGTACTCATTCCAAACCAAAGAATATGGGCCTCTTTCACCATATTTTAAGAGGAGTTCCTTTAGGAATTGAGAAGCTCCTTCTGAATGTTTCTCTTTCTCTTCATATTTCATCAGTAGCTCCTCTATTAGGATTCCTCCTCTATCATGACACCCTTAAGTCTGGCACTAGATCTTAACCCACACCTGACACTGGATCAGGAAATTCCACCCTTTCTCTACACCAGGACTTCAACAGGCTTCTCACCACTCGCGCCACAAACACTGACATACCTCCAATGCTAAATCCAAGTATCTTATTACAAGCAAATCCTATACAGAACCCCACTCTCAGATCCCTTCCCCAATACAAAACCATAACCTTGGAACCCAGCTGAAAACAGGCAGCCAAAGGTTTCACTCCATACTCCTGGATTTTGCCTACAAGCACACAAATATGAACAGATCCCCATGTTACCCATCCCCTGAACCTTTGATCGTTATTGTGCAGAAAAGTCACATGCCACCAATCCCAACCAAGTTCTGGTGGGTCCCAGAGCCAAGGAGAAAACTTCAAATTAGGCATGGGCAAACGAGCCAAAAGCCACTCACCATTGTGTAGGGTCTGCACAGAGGATTGTAGAACAGCACAACCTTTAGAAGGCTCACATACGCACCTTAGTCTACACCTAAAATATCGTGCGCCTACTCCTAACCTGGGTCCGGAGCCCCCTACCCCTATTGAAAAAACGCTAGATACTAGGGTTTAAGAAGTTCCACCTTTCCCATGCATTTACGGGGGGGAAACCAGATGTTCCCCCCACCCTCCTCCTTCTCCACGCTGTTACCAACTCGCTTATGCCACCCTCACTTTAATGAGGGTGGCCGGTGCCCAGCAAACGTTTTTATAACCCTCGGCCAAAGCCAGCCACACCCCTTTGGAACCCCAACCGCCCAATCAGGCCCGTTAGAACGGAGGGGGTCCGTTCCTCCCCCCTCCCTTCTCGGGTGCTCTCCTCGCGGAGAGCCGTTGACAACCAATGTCCGCGACGGCCGGCAGCCAATGAGGAGAGGCATAGTGGAGAGGCGGCGCTATAGTGCCTGATTGGACGGATTTGAATACGAACGTTTGGTGAAAGCGGCGTTTAAAGGGACGATAGTTTGTTTATCTGCTAACGGTTGCGGGAAGAAACTGGGTGGGGGCGAATTTCAAATCCTTCGACTGACGCGCCGTTTCGCCAATAGAATGTGAGAGTGCGCGGGAGACGCGGCTCGGAGAAATAGTAACTTGACGTAGCGATGTAGCCAATAGGCGACGAAAAAGTGTCTGGCTGCGTGGAAAGCTCTGCCCCGGTTTCTTCCTTATTCAAACAAAGCGGGCAGGTTCCTAATTGGCCAAATGAGAAAAGTAAACCCTCCCAACTGACGACAGGAAGCAGCTAATTAGGGCTGAATAAGTTAAATATATTTCGTCAAATAATTATGCATAATGACGGGATACACTAAGAAGCGGGTGGGGCTTAACAGGGGAAATGACTGCTCGGGCGACCAGTTCGAGATGTTCTCAACCATCCTGTCCTCAATAATGTCCATGGACACACACACTTGACAGCTGCCATTAGCTCCATCTGTGAGGGAACTTCCTTCTCACTGGAAACATCTTTAGACTGCAACTGCTCTCTCAAGGCGTTCATGATTAAGGCTGCAAACCTATGTTCACTTACTTGGGAGTTAAGCCTCGTTGATTGTAATGGGGCTCACTTCTGAGTAGACAGTAGACCTTTGCTTAAAATGGCCATGTTGCCATATCAGTTGCTGAAGATAACACAGGTGGGCAGTGCAGCAGCTGCAACTTTTTGCCCCCGGTGAAGCCGCCACAGAGGCTGCCAGCCTGAGTGGAAAGCATAATGCTGGTGGTCAACAAAAGCAAATCTTTTAAAATGTAGTATAAACACCAACAACTGGGAAACACTGGCCTGCAAGTGCTCCAGTTGGAGAACAGCCTTTACCAAAGCTGCCGTGGGCTTTGAAGCTTGAATGCAGAATGTATGGGAGAAATATGCTAAGAGGAAGGCACGCTTGGCAAACCCTCACCGTGATCAACTCCTGCCCAGAAACCTATGTGCCCACTGTGTAAGGACATGTGGATCCAAAATTGGCCTCCACAGTCACTTACAGACTCATTGTTAAGACCATGTTCATGGGAGACAATCTTACTCAGCTACGAGTGATTGCCAAAGAGGAAGAAGTGTGTATGCAAATGCACATGGGTGGGTGTGCCAAACTGGGTCTTTGACCTGGGTAAAATAAAGCCTAGTTTCACCCCTGCAAGTGGGAATACTGTAGTTGCTTTTACACTAAGTATCCTGCTTGTGGGCTTCCCAGAGGTGTATAGTTGCGACTCTATGAGAACAGAATGGACTAGGTGCACTTTTGACCTGACTCCCACAAGGGTCTTCTTAGTGCCCATCCACACTGCTGAATGTTATGGATTGTGTGCCCCTTGTGCATCCTTTAATTCCCCCTCAGGAGCAGGGCTCCCCCACCTTTTAATTATTCCACTGTTTGTATGTTTAATTGTTACTTATTGAATGTATTAACACAAAATACATAAAAACAAGAACAGAACAGAACAATAACCTCCCCTCCCATAAACACATTTAGAAAAATATAGGTTGTTAATCCACCAAAGGCATGGTTGAAGAGGAACATTTTCCCCTGGTGCTTAAAGGTGTATAATGAAGGTGCTAGGCAAGCCTCCCAGGGGACAGTATTCCACAAACAGGGAGCCACTGCAGAAAAGGCCTGTTCTTGTTTTACCACCCTCTGGACCTCTTGCGGAGGAAGCACGTGAAAAAAGGCCTTAGATGATGATTGCATGGTTTTTTGTGCATAAATGTAAAGCTACCATTTTGCCTTTGCTGCATACCGATAGAATACAGCATTATCATCAGATTTCCAGACTCAATTCAAGGTTCTAGTTTTGATCTATAAAGCCTTGTTTACTTATGAAATTTATAGCGTACGCTTCTTCCCGAAATAGCACAGGGAGGCCACCTCTTCCCATACGAACACGCCTGGACCCTGGGGTCTACATCAGAAGCCCTTTTCTGGGCAGCCATGGAAGGTGAAGAGGTGCAGCCACATTCCCCTAAGCTGCAGCAACATTGTTCATTGGGAGCTGCTACGAGTTGCAGAGAAGAAAACCTGAGTTGTTACATTTCTTAGCTAGCAAATTTTGCTTTTCCATGGCTAACAGCAGATGGGGTCCATGGAGGAGGAGAAGGGATAGACCCCTTTTCTGCCATGCTATGGTCCTGCTGAAGGGGCAAGTTTGAGAGGCACCTGCACCATATGCATTTTAAAAGCACATAGTAGGAGTTTGCTTCAGGAATGCATCACATTGGTCCTCCAGGTGTTGCTGGAGCCGTTTTAGGAAAACCTCTCCCCCAAATAGTGATGTTAAGCTTTTTGAGCTGTTTCCGGTGCTTTTCCCATCGCGTTGCCATACATCCGGGTTTCACCTGACATTTTGCTGATTCAGCAAAAAATTCCCAACGCCGTTTTTACACCCCAAAACCAGGACATGTCAGGAAATATGGCAAGCCTTCGCTTCACTCTCATCAGCTAGCATGGCCAATAGTCAGGGATGATGGGAGTTGGCTCTGTGGTCTAAACCACTGAGCCTCTTGGGTTTGCTGATTGGAAGGTCAGTGGTTCAGATCCCCATGACAGGTGAGCTCCCGTTGCTCTGTCCCAGCTCCTGCCAACCTAGCAGTTCGAAAGCACACCAGTGCAAGTAGAAAAATAGGTACGGCTGCAGCGGGAAGGTAAATGGCGTTTCCGTGCGCTCTGGCACTCATTATGGTCCTCCGTGCGCCAGTAGTGGTTTAGTCATGCTGACCACATGACCTGGAAAACTGTCTGTGGACAAACACGGGCCCTCAGCCTGAAAGCAAGATGAGCGCCGCAACCCCATAATCGCCTGGACTTAACCGTCCAGGGGTCCTTTGCCTTTTTACCTTTACCTAGTCCACCAACATCTGAAGGCGCACAAGTTCCTTGCCGCTGCCTACTTCCTTGTGAGTGATTCCTGTGAAGCCCTTTGTATGTTTGAACTAGAAATGTTTTCAAAGCAAGTAGTGTTGGGGGGTGGGGCACTGGAACAAAAATAAAGCAGGAACTAGGTTGTGGATTGTAGCAAATGTTACTCAGTGCTATGCTCACTTCACTACTCAATAGTCATGAATGCAATTCAAGAGGGGTTGATGCCCTGGGATGCAATAGCAGCCATTGCCAAGAGTCCCTGTGCTTAGCTAGCGGAAAGAGCATCCACTTGTGGCCTTGAAAGTGATTGCATTGGGCGGAATGTGAGAGGATGCTGCAGGCTACGCTGGAGACCCCATGAGGCCTAATCAATCCCTGGCCTTCTATCTGACAGCCCTGCTATAATAAAGTAAGCTTGAATGTTAATGAATTACTAGGGAGGGGGGTGATCCCCAGCACAGCATGAGCTGAGATTAGCTGCTGAAGAATACTAATGAGGTGATATATGCAAATTGCTTGCTTAGGGAGATAATCTTGAATGTGAATGAGGTGTGGAGATAGATATTAACTCAACCAGTCATATTTGAAGCAGGGGAGATAATCTCAAATATTAACGGTGCTTAATACAGAACTGGCAGCAGCATGCTTTAGCTGGGGTTGATGTTTCAACATACTGGCCTTTTTTTCCTTCTTCAGATGGTTGACAGGGAACTTTCAAGTTCTGTAAAATGTTTGAAATAAATGTTAAATAACATGTACCGGTACTTCTCAACACGTCTCTGTCGTTGATCCACACAAGGATTAAATCTGGTTGCTGCAGTATTGCTTTCCCAGGCTAGTGGTCAATTCATTTTCAAATCTTTCATTTGCTCAGCATCCTTCCCCCCACCCCTTCTTCTGCATGTTTTATAAGCGGGCGGAGCGGGGACGACGACACCCACAATGAAAGGCAAAGCTGTGTGTGTGTGTGTGTTTGGTGGGGTGTTTTGTTTTTAGTATGTATGTCTCAATTTGAACACAATATCTTTCCTAGAGATGGTGTAGAGCAGCTGCAGTCCTAACCCTAGTTACTCAGGAGTAAACCCCATTGAATTCAACAGGACTCACTTCTGAGCAGGATCGTGCTATAAAGTATTAGGTTCGGATGTGAAAAAAATCAGCTTCAAATCGCTGCTCAGCTGTGAATATCTCATAATGGTTCTTATCCTGAACCTACTGCAGCAATATTGTTATGCGGCTAAAACACTGTCCTTTGGTGCGGGTAAAACAGGTCGGATATACATACACTGGGGACATAGTTGACTTTTTGGTGCTGTGGAGGAGCACAATAACCTTCTAGGCAAGCCATATGCCAGAGGCAAAAGTGTGCAGAGCAAGGAATTGAAACGTTTCCTTTGTACAATAGGCTAGTTTCTACTCCTTCAGCTCTCTCTCCTCCATCCAGACAAGCAAGAGACCTTATCGGGAGCTCAAGGACACATTCCAGCCAGGTACAAATACTCAAGGAGGGTGTGAAGCATGTGGAGATGTGTCTGGGGAGAATTCTGAGGGCCAGGTAGAGAAGCCTGGAGGGCCACATCCTCTGTCCCAGGCCTGAAGTTTTCCACTCCTGGTTTGGAACAAGATTTATATCTACCTAATAAACAGAATTAGGAAAAGGGTCTTGCAGCTGAGGATGGCGAAAGCAGCCCAAAAATTTACACAAAGGAAATAAAAAATTAAAAGGCTGATACCTAGGAGCTAAAATAGACATCACTCTTATGATTGATAAAATAAGGCTATACTTAGAATAATACTAACAACCAATATATTGTAGATAGATATTACATATATAAAAATACTTGAGCCTTACCAACAGGCTCGCTCATGGGGCATGCAGTGGGAACTGTTAGGATACTTGCAGAACAGATAGAAAGCTGCATTTGGCACACATATACTTCTGCTAAGATAATACACTTGATTTCAGACTTATAATTGGGCCTTATAATTGGGGCATATTTTGCCTGTAGGCCTCAATTCTATACACACTCGCCTGGGAGTAAATCCCATTGAGCTCAATGGGGTTTACTGCTGGGTCGATGTACATAGGATTGCACTATTAAGGCAAAAAATGTTTGATTTGACTGATGTTTTATTATGCTTTTTTAATGGTTTTAGCAGACTGGTTTTATAGAAATGCCACCTGCATGGCAGATAACAAAAACAAATGCATAGTTAAATAAATGTTAACATGCAGGGTTGAGGATTTTTAATAATTTTATCTCTGTTTCTGTACACATGATAAATAGGAGCAGAGGAATGTATTAGACATCAAACAGTTGTATGTACTTGTTTATCTCAGTGTTGATTAGTGAGTACACTTGGTCCTGTCTGAGTGAACACATGACCAAACCAAGACATTGGGAGGTGGGATTCAACTGCCCTTACTTCCCACCCCATACAATTCTCCCCAAACTGGTAATGCTGGTAATGCTGTTGTGATGTATTTATGTATGCATATAGGTTTTACTATGACAAAGCACACTCCTTCCTCCTCACTTTGGCACTCCCAAACCCAGCTTTATAACTCCAGTATCACTACAGTTTACAGAACTGAGTGCAAAGACATTTAACACAAGATTTACTTTTCCAAAAAAAGTTTTAAAAGCAATTCATTGAGTTTCTTGCCTGAAATCTACCACCTGGGGCAACTCCCTGATGGTGAAGCCAGATGCATATTAGAATGTAACTGAAGCTAAAGGGTGTTTAAACTGTATAGAAGTGTGGTATTTAGTGCAAAATTATGATAGATCTCTACAGAAGCATCTGCCCCCAGAAAACGTGATCCCCATTTAATTAGCCATTCCAGAGCCATCTGTATTTCAGCAACATTGTCTATCAATGGAGGAGGGAAAAATCCACCAGGAGCAGCTGGAAACATTAGTTTATTGAAAAACAAAATTACAGCAATTCTAGAGAAACTTTATAACAAATGGATCTGTCCCTTAAACAACATCGACTCTTGGGCCTGAGGGAAATAAGCCCAGATACTGTGGAGTTTTGCTTATAACTCCTACCAGATGAAACCTGTTTCGGTTAAATTTTGTACTCTTTTGTAAATGGTCATGTGTGTTTTGTTGTTTTTGTTTGGTGCTTTAAATAGCATTTAATTTTACCTGATTAAGGCTGCAGTCTTATACACACTTCCCTAGGAGTAAATCCCACTGAACATAATGGAATTTACTTCTGAGTAATGATGCACTGGATTGCATGGTAAATCTGGCACCCAGAAAGTTGTGTGCAATGTGATTTTTTTTAACGTTGAGAGGAAGTGGGGCGGTTGAGGAGACATCTACTCTTTAAGGGACAGTGAAGGTGAAAGACAGTGGAATGGGAATGTACATATGATCGGTAGTTTTTTTATTCTTCCTCCCAACATGTTAATTTAAATGCAAAGCAGGCTTAGAAATCGTAATTAAGAGAGTGGTCACATCCACATCATCCATTCAAAGCACTCTTATACCACTTTAACAGACATGGCTTCCTCCAAGGAATCCTGGGAATTGTAGTTTGTTAAGGATACAGGGAATTGTAGCTAACTACTCTCTGCACCATTAACAAACCACAGTTCCCAGGATTCTTTGGGAGAAGCCATGATTGTTCAAGTGGTATAAGGATGCTTTAAATGTACGGTGTGTCTGTGACCTGGGAAGAAGGGAGGGGTTGTTGAACCTTTTCGCCTGTTCTTCTGTTCTAAACTATTTCTACCACTGCTTCCCCATTTCTACGGAAAATGATGCAGGCACTGCACATCATTCTTAAAAACATCTGGGGCATTCTGAATGGACCAGGGGCAGGAAGGGAAGGACCAGTGGGAAGCTCCTTTTCTCTCCCTTTGTCCTCCACTCCCAATTTCAGCTTTCTGTGGCTGCTTTTTGTTTAAAATATCCAGAAGCAAAGCCAGGGAATTACCCATGTATACAGTTGGCCCCACCCCATCCCACCCCCGCAATGTGCTGTGGTCTCAATCCAGAGTTTTCCAAGAAGCAGGGTTGCAGTGGCAATGTGGTTGGCTTCAACCTACAGAGCAACAACTTTGCAATGATCTCTGTTGATCAAGCAGTGAAGTGAAATAGGTACCACCCACATTCTCCAGTACGTCTCTCCTCCCCATGCACCTAACAAAACAGAATACTAGAATTTTCCTCTGAAATGGCTGCTTCACTTTTGATTAGTATTCACAAATAATGGTTGGTATCAAACAAAACAGATCCGCTAGCACAGGGGCTTTTTGCTGTGCAATGGAACTTTCCCACTCTTTCTTCCCCACCACCACCCCATACTTCCACTAAATCTGTCACCCAAAGCCTCCAGGACAGAATTTGGGGTCATGGAGGTGACACATGAGGAGATGAGAGACTGGAGAAGTTCCACTGAGCACATAAAAGTTTCTTGTGCTAGCAGAACTGTTTCATTGGATACCCAGTATCTGTGAAAATTAATCAAAAGTTACGCAGCTCTTTCAGAGGAAAATGCTCATATTTTACAACTCCTGAAACAAACCAAGCTGCAACAGAGACGAGACTGAATGTAAATCTGCTGTTAGTGTATGAAGGAGACCTTTCAATCCTGGACAGCCCCCTAGGCCAAGCAGTTCATGCTTCTCTCCCCCGAATACCCCATACTGTTTTGGACACTCTTTCTAAGGGTATAACTGCATATATTATGTCAATTGAATACTATGTTAATGCAGTGATTGCTAATCATGACCAATCACATAATGATTTTAATAAAATTAAACACCAGGTGCTTTGAGTACTGGTGCCAATGAAATCTCTCCCTGTTCCCCCCACCATCCAACATGATAATTCCCACATGTGTGGAGTTGCTAATCACATCATGTAGCTTGTTAGGACCTCCTAACCCTCAATGGCTTTGCAGAGTCTCTCAACTGGTCTTCAGGTACATAGGTGGGGTGGGGTGGGATGAGATCTCTCTCCCTCTCATTCAGAAGGGCCACTGTGGGCTGCTTCATATATTATTATTTTCCTACTCTAAGATAACCCCTGTACCTTATTGCTAGAAGCACGCCACACATTATTTGCAGCCATGGGACACACCAGTACACTGTGGTTCACTCATTACTGTAACCCTCTACTTTCATGTATGAACTTTTCCACAAAGAAAATTTGTTAGGTGGGGAGTGACCCTGTACCACATTTTAATGTTTGGGAGAAGCATGCTGCAGGAAGATCCAGGGCACTAATACTCATGTATAGAATTGCACACAACTTTGTTGGGTTTGCCAACATACCTCCCAGCCCACCCATGATTGAGTCTATCTCATCCCACTGGTGAACTGGGATGAGCACCTGATGCTTTCAGGTCTGGGCTTGCTGGTATGACCGTGTGTATGGCTTATTTTAATATTTTGTCACATGGTTCATGAGCGAAAGAGACATCAGTGGTTCCCAAACAGTCTCCGTTCAATACATATACATATATATTTATAATACATGGTTCTTCTTTTTCTCCTATTAACAAAACAAAAAGCCTAACCAAAATCACAGCTGTTGATGAGTATGCATGCCAGCAGGCAATGGAAGTTCTCCATAACTTTTTTTCCTTTTTCACACAATAAGGGCCCCTCAGCCTGCCATTGGAAGTAGTTGGAAGAGTATGGTTGGATCCAACTCTAAAAAGGAGGAAAATTAACCCCAGAAGAAGGGCTATAACAAACCAACTTTTTAAAGTGCAAGATTCTAATCCAACACAAAAAGGAGGGGTCATTATAGAAGGAAGGAGTACCCATCCCTAGGATGAAGCAACTACCATCCTAATTTTACGATCAGGGAGTCATTTCTAGGAACAGAAAGAATCCTACCTAACAGTGATTTGATGAAAGAGCTGGTCAATTATACAAACAGGAATACATCAACTTTTTTCTAGGAAAAGTATGGACTCTCTAACACACCTGCTGAAGGAAGAAGTCTCCACACGGACTCTAGAGGGAGGGAGATTACAGCTCAGCTTCAAAAGGAAGGAAATTTCCAGTGAAATTTTAGAATAAGAGATTGCCCTGAAAGGAACAATCTTAGAAAGGAAATCGATTTTGGAAAAGGTCATCCCCAAAGATACCCTACATTCTCTAGATTTCACACTACAAGAAGAGCAGTGAAAGCAGCAGCCGAAGGTGCCCAAGATGGTGGAGAGGCCTCTTTACAAGCTCGTTTTGAGGAAGTCGTAATCAAGGCTAGCTAGAACCAGCCAGCAGTAAAATAAATGAAGCAATCTTTGTTGATTAGCCATTCATTCCTCAAAACCAGGAACACACAGACACACACTCCCTGCTCACTCTGTTTTCTGCAACTCTCTCCTGTGTTCCCATAACAGAAAGGACTGTCTGAACCGCTTCCCATACATTCCCCATAATAAGTCACACCTATCTAACACCAGGGATGCCAACTTGAATAACATGTTGGGGGGGGAGGGGCCAGGTCACATGACACAGTGCACACACACACACACACACACTATTTGAAATGGCAATGCCCATCAACTGGGGGGGGGCAGCCCCCTCAAATATTTTATGGGGAGCGAAGACCCCTCAACCCCTAGGAGTTGGCTGCTTTGCCTCACACACTTTGAATAGTCACTTCTCTCTCACACATATTAATATGCCCATTGCTTTCTGCCAGACAACTTGCTTTTCAGTGATAAATTGGAGCAAACGTCAAACCAGAGAAAACCTGATTGTCACTTGCTCCGGTTTAGTGATAATGATCTGGTTTCTCTGAGGGCCAGCGGCAGGGGAAGGCCAAGCAACTAAATGAACATTACTCCCTACATTAATCCTGCCGTTTCCATCGCGTTCCCAGTCTTCCTAGGCCTCTAATTCCACTACCAAATAGGACACCTCCCAGCTGCTGCCCACAGTTCTCTTGGAGTACAATTGTACTCCTATCAATTTGTAAGGGAAACGCAGAAGTGATATATGTTGGCAGAACGAACCTCATCAAAAAATGCTCCAAACCTCAGAAAATGGCTCGCAATGTTTTCATGGATCTTTAAACATTAATGCAGCTTCTAAAAATGCACCCCTGTGTATTTCAAGCACAATTGTGATAGCTGACCTGATAAGGTATTGGCACTTATGGGGCTAGGGGGCTCTCACCTTTCAGAAGTTTGTGTCCCCCTGCCCATTCTTGGAACCAGTCCAAGAGATCGTGGGTTGGAAATTCTTCTGATATTGAAAGCCTCATTATGTGGGAACAGTTTCCTCAGGTTCCTGCTGCCTTCACCCAGGCCTTCTGGCTGCTAAAAATCTTAAATAAAAATCCAACATTATGTCAATCAGGTTATAAGTGAGATCTGTCTACTTTTAGGATTACTTCTGTTGCTGTTCTTTTCAGCTGCCTGCAAGCTTTAAACCAAGGAAAGCAGCCTGACCTTTCTGCCTCTCCTGGGCTAGGAGCTATGATAAACTGGTTTGTGTGTGCGCTGAAGTTTTAAAACCTAGAAGTCTATAAGGCATATTATATAGACCTAGAAGTCTATATAATATGCCTCAGTGTCAGTTTGGGTTCCTAAAGGGAAAGTTGATTTAATGACTGCTTTTCTTTCATTATTATTATTTATTTTAAAAAATACATATTGCAAAATAAAGCAATTTCACTATAAAAATAGCAAGAGAAAACCAGCAATTAAAGTCTACTGGAGCAATCAAGAGAGGCTATTCAAGGAGCAATTAACAGGTTGTTATTCGCTAATTACCAAACAGGCTTCATCAGGTGGAAGAAATAAAGCAGGCTGAAGCTACAAAAGGAAACTTGTGCTTAATGTTGGTGGGCCTTTCTTATGACTAACAATAGGAGGATCTTGACTATGGATAATATATTGTGTTATATTAAATGCTTATGCCATTTTACCATAATTCCAATTTCCGCTAAGGCAGGGGTAGGCAACCTAAGGTCTGGGGGCCGGATGTGGCCCAGTTGCCTTCTAAATCTGGCCTGCAGATGGTCCGGGAATCAGCATCTTTTTACATGAGTAGAATGTGTGCTTTTAGTTAAAATGCATCTCTGGGTTATTTGTGGGGCATAGGAATTCGTTCTTTTTTTTCTTTTCCAAAATACGGTATAGTCCGGCCCACCACATGGTCTGAGGGATGGTTGACCAGCCCATGGCTGAAGAAGGTTGCTCACCCCTGCTCTAAGGGCTCGTCCACATTTGAACATTATTTTGCTGTTACTCCATTCCCCCCCCCATTCAAATTATACCAAACTGGTCCACACCAGCATACATTTGAATTTGTATATGAGGAGAAACTTAGGTTTTTCCAGTTCACACCAGATTCTGTAATGCCAACTAAATGCTGACAGGGCATGCACACAAATTTCCCTGCCTAAGGAGTGTCCAAAAGCACACAGGCAATTGTAAATTTGCTTGTGCAATTTTCTGGTTTTGTGCAAATCTGAGGAATCAAAAGAAAACATATCTATATCTAAAAGATACACATAGATAGCTAGAAATATGGCAAGTGTCATTTGCTTGGGCAGTTTTCCAGTTTTGTTAACATCCGAGGGATCCAAAGCTATAGAAATATAAAGTTAAGCTCCTAGTGGTGCTTACTAGCAGGTTAGAAAAGACATGAAAGCAGTTGTAAGCTCTCAGCACATTTTTCCCCCGGATAGCTGCTCTATACATCGGGTGTTGAATTTGTTCATGTGATTTGCTCATGCAGCTTTCTGGTTTTGCGCAAATCTGAGAGATCAAAAGAAAAATATACATTCCTCCATTAAGGAGGAAAACAAAAAAAGAAACGAAATCCTTGAGGAACTAATGGGCATAGAAAGGGGAGCAGAAGAAAGTGACAGTTGATCCACCCACCCAGAAACACTGAAACAATTCATTTGTGATCCTGAGCGGAGTTGTTTGGAGTCTGATTTCTCCCAACTTATTTAATTATCTCTGCATCAGGTAAACCTGAATTTACAGAGCAGAAGCATCAAGGCTGGTGTCATTTTCAGGTAATATCATGTGGACTATGCAAATTAAACAGGAAATGCAAACACACAATAAACTCTGGTGTGGTCAAGCCCTAATTGTGTGGAAACAGTGTCTCCCTTAGCACTAAAGGGCCCTAGTGCGAAAGCAGTAGGAATTCAAAACGTGCTGCACACAATCCTTTGCCACATGCTTGGGATCGCCTACAGATTAGTCCCTGTGGAAAGAATCCCCACAAGGCTGTAAGTTTGAAAACAAAATGGACTGATTTCTGATTCAGCCCAGATCCTGCTCCAGAGTTGCAAGTCCTCAAATTAGTTACCTACCAAGTGCCCCTTTCCAACAATGCTCTCTCTCTCTCGGAAGAATATTGTACCCATCACCATTGCCTCTTTCAAGGTTTTGCATTGAGAAGTTCACAAACGAAAAATATAACCCGCCAGCCCCAGAAAGAAGAACGGGGTGAAGGTGGGGGTTCATTAGCCCTTGATTAGAGTTTGGTAGGGAAGAAAAAGGGGTATGGTACTGAACAAGGAGGAAAAGAGGCAGAGATGTGCGCAAGATGGCTTTAGACTGCAAGAGGATCATTATCTGCCCCTCCAGGGGCTACTGGGGTGAATTACAGTACCCTAAACTACAGCCTGGCACTGCTATATGTACAAGTTATACAGGGCCCATCAGGGACAGCTAGAGGGAGAAATAGAGACAGGCTGTAGCTTTTTCTGAACTGGAGAAGGACCTCTAAGAAGTTACATAGGAGCAAGAGTGAAAGCTAAAGTAATGTCAAAATGAAGAGAAAATAAAGTGATTGAAACTAAGTGCTGAAACAAAAATCCACCTGTATTTGGAAACGGATGACATTTGAAAGAGTCATACATTTCCAAAATCTTCAACATCTCACATATTTCTGATCTCGGCAGCGATGTTTTTTGATATATTGCCCATAATTTTATCCCTAAAACTTGATTGTCCCTCTGACTAAAAGTTTGTTGCCAAGCTTGTTAATTCTGAGGTATACAAACCTGCTGATATAAATTCAGTATTTCGCTTTTTTCCCTTTCTAGTACAAATGGTGTCCGTTTCTCTGCCCCAGTCTGAATGGGCAGAGTCATTCAGAGTCATGGGAAAAATAGAAAACAAAAATATTTCCACTATCAAGCATGTTATTTTAAAAATACTTTCTATCATTTTTTTTTAAAAAAAGAAAATTAGGTTCCCCTGCAAAACTCCACCCGTTGACAGAGGTAGGTGAAACAAAACTGATTTACATTAAATCCTGTACATGTCTACTCAGAAGTAAACCCTACTGAGTTAAATTAGACTTTCTTCTGAGTAAATGTGCATAGGATTGTAGCCTAAATTGACAAAAGTAGCATCTGAAAATAAAAATTCAATCTAGGCACACTTCTTTCAGCTTAAACAGCCCAGAACATGAAATAAATATTTAAAGAATGAAATTTAAGACTCAGGAGGGAGGATACTATTAATAAAACCAATTCCATTTAAAAATACTTTTATCTTTCATCTCCTGCTGAATGCTGGCCATACTCTTTATATCTCCTCATTTAATTAAAAAAAAATAAATCAGAAAAGTTACTAGAAAGAAGATGTAAAAGTGAAATTTTTAAGAGTCCTGAGCATAATTGGGGGCAAGGAAAGGGAGGGATAGTGGGAAGTTTGTTTATTAGAATAATGTTTGAAAGAGCCGAGACTCCTTTAAAAGCTACACTCACGAGAACCAAAGAACAGGCATTGATGGATACGCCCAGTAACTGGGAGGTAAATAAAAAGCACTAGAAAAATTGACAAGAGTGCTAGCGATATATAAAGATATGTACAGCAGAAGCAGGGAGAGGGTGGACCTGACCCTGCCCTAGATCCCTTACGGGCAGAGTCCTGGCAAGGTTATAAAACAAGGATGGGATGTGTGGGATGAGAGTTGCAAAGGGTGTGTGTAAAGTTACACTTCCTGCACCTTCAAGTAATGACCAAACTCTTGTCTTGCAAAAAGACAAGAAGGTTGCCCACCATGACCCACTTTTCTCGTCTTGGAGGGCATGTCAGGAAGGAGCAGGGAGGGGGCTCACATCTGTTTCCTTTGCCACGGCATAAACAAATGGTGTGGCCATGCCATCAGATCATTTATGCCCTCATGTTGTGCACCGGTAGGGCCAGATGCCCCTGGCCCTCCTACAAAGGTGCTGGCATGAACTAGGTCCAAGGTGTTGATCCCAGCTTAAAACAGATGAAGCCCCAAGGAGGTGACTTCGTTCGAAGTGGATGAGCTCAAAGCAGTCAGTGATGTCAACAAAGGTGGATGAGGCCCACAGTGATGAAGTCACTAAAAGTCAACATCATTGCAGAGCCTGGCTACTTTTGATATTGGTAGCTACTGGCTGAATCCATTGTGCTGAAATCATCAATAGGTGACAGGCACAGGAACTTTGACATCATTCTTAATCATCAAGATTGGCAGTACTATCATCAAATGGTTGACAAGGCCTTTTCAAACATCGGTACGACTGTTTTGCCCCAACATCATACAGTATTGACAATACCTACACATCTGACGTCATCAGTCCATGTGATGCCCTGATGGGTGATATCACAATCAATATACTGACAAAACGTTCTCTCCGTTGACATCATCTATAACTGACAAGTCACATAATGTTGAATTCATCAAAGGTCCACAGTGTTGACACCATCAAACGTTGATGGTGTGGGCATCAGAGGTCAACAAGACCCACAGCGCTTACATCATCTGCAGCTGACAGAGTCCACAGTGTTGACACCATTGATGGTGTTGATGGTGTCAGTTGGTCAATGGAGCATCCACAAGGGTTGGCAATGCTCACAGCGCTTGGAGTACCAGAGACAGAGTTTGCCAACCTCATAATAAATCCACAGCGGTTGTCTTCAGTCTTCAAAAGTCTGAGACAAAGCCCACAGAAATGATGCCATCAAATGTTGACGGACAACACGTGTTGTTGTTATCAAAGACTGATGGGACCTGGCAATTATAACATGACCCAAAACTATCACCAAGGCTACGTTATTGATGCTGTGAAGGATCCACAGGCCTAGTCTCTTTCAGCCTTGATGTAATCAGATCTGGACAGCAGTGATGTCAACAGACTATGGGAAGAGATAGCAGCAGAATCTAATACATGAGACCTACTAATTTTGACATCTTCAGAAACTGACCAAGATTGTGCAGTAGGTTTCCTCTAAGAAACCAAGCTGGCCTTGACACCATTGCATCTTGACCATGAGCCATAGTGTTGATGTCATTAAATACTGACAGCCAACGTCATCATCAAAGATTGTCAAGACCTGGCAGGTCGGTTGGACACCATCAAAAGTCCGTGAAGACTGAGATGGTATCATTATCAAAGACCAGACTAGGACTTGACATCAACCAAGATGGAGGCCATAGGGCTTTAAAAAAACAAAAGGAGCCCCAAGATGGTGAGCACCAAAGAAAGGGTGGGGTGGAGCAGAAAAGGGTAGAGAAATATGGCCTTGAAAAGTCAAATCAACCTGAGTTGGGGATTAGGGGCCTCTCACACGGTGACCTCGTTCTTGCTGCCAGTAGGGAGGTGTTGGGTTGGGTGGTGCCCAGGGATGAACTGGACTTGATCAATGGTGCTTTGCCTCTTGGCTGCAAAGCCTTGGCGCCGGGTGGCAGCCTGGCTAGTACTGCCTTCCCAAGGAGCAGATGCCTTGGGGGAGTTGTTGGAAGTGGGGTGAGAGTTCTTCATCATCACGTGGTGGTGCTCAAGCATGGGAGTGCTGCTGGCGCAGACGTTGGTCTGAGAGAGGGCCTTCTGGTGGCCCAGATGCATCTCCTGGAAGGGACCTGTGCGCTGATGAAGACGCTCAGGAGACAGCAGGCGCTCCTGAGAATGCAAGTTTTCGCGGGAGAGGAGGTGCTCATGAGATATGACACGCTCTCGAGGAATGGTGTAGTCATAGTGAGATGGGCGGTAGCTTCCCCCTCCACCGCCACCATCGGAAAGGATGTGTTCCTGTGACATGACGCGCCGTGGGTTGTGGGACTTCTCGGAGTAAGCATCCGTGTCGTAGTTCATCTTCATGGCATGTAAGGGCAGAGTCCCTCGGGTCAGTTCGGCAAGATGCCTCCGTTTGGCATAGAATTCATCCAAGTCCTTCTCAGCTGCTGGGAGGTAGGGGAGATAAGTAAGATGTCACTGAATGATGCAAAGGTGGACTGGTGGAGGTGAGAAGATGACGAAAGAGAAGGGGGAAACAGACACCCTCCACTCCCAAGAAACACACACACCTCATGATCAGTATGTGAAATGGACTGATAAAGCAATAAAATCACATCTGATTTGGCCCTCAAACAATTTATAATACACACATTGGCTAAAATTCTCATTTGCATTATAAAGGCAGTTTTTCTTCTGCGCTATCAACAGCCAGGCAGGTCACATAAGGAGCCCAGGAGAGGCTCAATGGCAATGTAAGCCCAAGTGTGAAAATTTTCAGTATAGAGAAAACAGGGTCAGGGGTGATGATAAAGAAAGCAAGAGATTGCTATATCGTGGAGGAAAAAGGCTCAAGTTATTAGCCTTTGGAGAAGATCAGCAATAATATCCTCCCATTATTCCCTTCCTAAATGCTCCAGCTTACCCAAGCGCTTGAGTGAAGAATAGCGGTTAAGTTCTGACTTGACGGCTGTCTCATATGACGGGGGCAGATGGGAAAGATTGTGGAAAGAACGAGAGCAGCTGAGGGTGTTGTACTTCGTGGTTGAGTGGCTGGGCGTGTGGTTCACATGCCAATCTTTTAGGGGACAGAGAAAGAAGAGAAAGCATATTAGTTCAACTCAGACTGACTTCCAGGGCATTTGGAGTTTTAGTAAGACGAGTTGCTTCCACGCTAGCTATTTAGTCATTTGTCATTTTTTACTGAGCATCCAAGTGACAATGCTGACAACCTCTGACATTCCCATATTATACTGTCATCCCACACTCTTGTGGACATGGTTAGTGATGGTTGTTAAGTTCCCCAGAGCATGTGCTTAATTCAGACAGTACCTGGTGAATCCCTAACTAATGAGAAAGGCAAGGATCCTTCTCATCATAAGGCTTCTCCTGTTGGCTCTGTAAACAGCATTCAAGTTAATCCTCAACTCAGGGCCAGGCCAAACATGAAGCAAGGTGAAGTGACTGCCTTAGGCGGCAGGATCTACCAGACAGCAGATCCTGATTTTCATCTTTCTTCCCGCCCCCTTGTTCCTGATGTAGATCTTCCCTTACCCCTTCTTTCCTGGCGGGGAGAGGGTACCACTTTGGGGTTTGCCTCAGGGGCCAAAATGTCTTGGGCTGCCTGCCTGAACTACACACTGCTTCCCCTTCATGGTGCCTGCTGTCTGGAATCTCTCCCTTGATTCAACTTCACCTTAAGGACATAAGAACACAAGGGGTGCAGCTCGGATCTTTTCAGCCCCCAAAATGGCAGGTGAGTGAGGTCCCTAAAAAGGAGGATTGGCAATAAAAATGATAGACTAAGCAGAGTTAGCAGGTCTAACAGGTAAAATAAGAGAGCAAGAAGACCAAGGATGTGAAGAGGAATGTTGTGGAGTATTTGGAAAATAATTGTAAACAAGTGAAAATGCTGGCAGCATTAAGGTAAATTTAGCAGTATAATATATAATAAAGGCAGAAAGGAGAGAAAGAGATCTAAATGGATATATAAGAATATGCAGGAATGGTGGGAAAATTAAAGGAACCAGGGATGGGGAAGAAGGGAAGTCATTGCATGTTTTTATTAAAAGAAAGATATTAACGGTGGAAATTTGTACTTGAATGTGATTTTGGAAATGGTAATAATGAAAATTATAAATAAAAATTAAAAAACACACACAAGGGGAGCCCTGCTGGATGAGGCCAGTGGCCCATCTAACCAGGTGCCTGTGGGGAGCTTAAAAGCAGAATTTGAGCACAACAGCACTCCTGTGGTTTCCAGCAACCGATATTCAGAGGCTTATAACCTTCAACAGGGCAGGTACAGCATATCCATCAGGATTAGTAGCCACCGATTGCCTTATCCTCCATGACAACCTCATCCACCAAGAAGACCTTGGCATTTCCTCTCCTGATTACAATCAAGTCAGCTGCAAGTGGAACACCAAGACAACCAAGAGCAGCTGACCTTGCTCTTTCTTCCCTCACCCTCAGAGTGGCTTTTCCCAACTAAAACATAATTGCAGCACCAGTCTTTCCAGTGTGGGCTTGCAAAATGTGATGGATATGTGTTGGAGCTGCCAGTTGCTGGGGTCCACGTGTCCTGGCAGGGCTCTTCAGTGTTGCCATGGAGGCAAGTGGCTGGAAAGCTGCCCACCATTTTGGTTTTCCCACAGTGCCCTAGTGCAGTGGTTCCCAATTGGGGGTCCACGTGACCCACCCAAGGGGCCCATGGCACCATTCACATAACAGTAACAACCATAGGGCATCAAAATTATCAAAAGTCCATGATATGCTTTTGAAAAACAAGGAGTTTGCAGTACTTAGCTAATTGGGAACCACTGCCCTAGAGCATTGTTGGAACGTGAAAATGATATGTGATTATTTCCTTGCCTCAGCCCCTCTCTCTGGGCCAAACCACAACAAGGGGAGCAAGTGGGTGGGTGAGTGAGCAGAGGGTTGGGCCCACTGACATGGATGGGAGCCCACCACAGGTTGTTTTGTTAGACACCCTCTTCTGTTAAGGAGGTATTCTGCTTTTCCATGAGTTGATTTCCCACCCGGCTGTAGCATTATTAGCTAGTCTTAATTGGCAATTTCGTCTTTCCCCACAGCAGGTTCTCTACTAACTCGTTTACTCTTTTCCGCATGAAGAACTGCTTGTTCTTTTGTTATTTATCCTCCATTATTGTCATAGCTAAATAATTTGTAAAACACAAAATAATGCCTAAGTAACAATAAAAAAAAAACTCTTAAATTGTTTTGCACTAAACATACGCCTATTATGGCCAAGCTACTTGCACTTGCCTCACTGAGGCATATGACTCGGTCGGTAGAAGGCAGCTATTGGGTATGAGCAATCTTGCATTCCTCCAGTCAGTAGAGGGCAGTGTTGAGTCTAACAGATGACAGGGCAACTACACTTTGTGGTTTCCCACTGAAACCTAAGCTGCAAAAACTTTTAGAAGACATCTACAAGCAGCCCTGTTTAGGGAAGCTTTTAATGTTTAATAGGTTATTGTATTTTAGTATTTTGTTGGAAGCCTCCCAGAGTGGCTGGGGAAACCCAGTCAGATGGGCAGGGTATAAATAATGATTTGTTGTTGTTGTTGTTGTTGTTGTTGTTGTTGTTGTTGTTGTTGTTGTTGTTGTTGTTGTTGTTATTACCCTTCCTTCTGCATGCTTCTATCTCTCTTTGCACTCCTTCTGCACGGGGCAGCCATGAAACTGTCTCTCATGTTGTAGACTTAGAATCAAAAGCCATCTTTGTGGATACGAAGTAACTCTTAAGAAAAGAACCTTTTCTCTGTACCAATCGGAGTCCTGTCTTATTTTATTTTACCCTTCTAAACCATGGCAGTGATGTACAAATAAAACAGATGATGGGTGGTGGGTTAGCTCCAGCTTCAAAGCTCCCCACCCCTCCACTCTGCTAAATACATATAAACTTTAAGCTGACAATTTGATTTTAAAAACGTATCAGCAGCTTCATACGAACCATGCAGGGCTGGATTCTGTGTGAAAAGTCAAGCGGTGTCCTGACAAAGCCCAATCCTCAATTACTTCAAGCAGGGGCAGCAAGAGACCGTAGCAAAGCAAAGGAGGCTTGGGAGACGGGGAGCCTGCCTGGGAAATCTCCTGCCTCCGCACTTGGCTAAGCACTGAGCAGATTCACTTCCATCTGCCAAAGCACAGTGGCTGCCAGGATCAGCAGTCCTGAGATGAAACTGACATTCTCCTCTCTCCCTTCATTCCTCCCCTCTCCTCTGTCTGCTGTGCTGGAAAGAGAGAGGGGCGATTCCACCTGGCCGTCCTCTCCCACTCTGTTCCCAACTCAATTCTGCCTTCTGTGTTGTATCTAGAGATGGGCAAATCCATCCATTTCATCCCCCCACCCCCAATTTATATTCAGTTATCCACGTTTCCATGTCAGTTTGTAGATTTGTCTTAATGAGAACCCACTAGCATTTTAGTGTGATGTTATTTACATTTTTGTATACCACTTTCCCCTGATACACAAGATTCAAACCTCATCTTAAATGCAGCCATAGATTTTGTTATTGTTTTCCCAGGAAACTGCAAGGATGACCTACGTGAAGCGGGAGACACATCTGATAAAATCCCATTTATCCGACCTGAGTTCCAGATAAGGTGAACATGGCACAGAATCCCAGAAAGGTTATGGGATGTCTCTTCTGCTTCCCCAGTAGCATTACTGGAAAAGCAATAGAATGAGTACAGGATCAACTGAGGCTTCTTCAGGTGGCCACTTTAAGTGGACAACTGTAATGTCAGCCCAACTGATTTAAAAACAGCTGAGGGGGAGGCAGTGGGCGGAGTATTTGGGCAGCGCGGTCCCTGCTTACACTCAAGCCACCGTGTCTCTCCCAGGAGAGATGTGTGGTTTGGGCATGCTGCAGGCCCCACGGTGAGTGCCGCCCGGCATTTTGTCACCTCCCTCAGTGGTGACACCTGGGGTGGCCCATACCCCCCTTCCTCCACCCCTGCACCCGGGGGATTACCGTATTTTTTGCAGCATAACACTCACTTATTTCCTCCTAGCAAGTAAGGGGAAATGTCTGTGCGTGTTATGGAGTGAATGCCTGCGGGTGGCGGGGGGGATCTGCTGCAGTTGTGAGCAGAGGATCCATGGTTCCCCTTCCTTCCCTCCTCCGTGGTTACAAACCATGGATCCACATGGATCCTCAGGATTTTTGCATTGGGCTACTCCAAACTCACTGTCAGATCACATGTCTGTGGCCACATCATGAACCACAAAAATCATATATCCACTATTTCGTTTAGAATATTTTTTTTTTCTTGTTTTCCTCCTCTAAAAACTACGTGTGTGTTATGGTCTGGTGCGTATTATAGAGCGAAAAATACGGTAAATACTGAATTAGACTTTAATTGTTCTGTTTAAGTTTCTTGTTAAGATGGCTGTTGTTTGTATTCTCCTTGCTATATATTGGATGCTGTACCTTTAAATTCTACATAATTCTGTGTAATTCAATGCCCCTGCTAGTGGCCTTCACAGTGCTACTAGGTTTTAGCCAACAGTATCAGCTTACTACACTTTTGAGTGACAGCTGATCCACGGTTATTTGGTGTACCTTTGTGGATATTTGACTTGGTAATGTATCTGTTATTGTATCACAACCCATTATAGAATGTGCAGGTATGTCATTTCAATCACTGTATTTTATTGTAATGGATTTTATTTTATATTATTGCCAGCGGATGAAGAACTTTTACTGAAACAGTCTATTATCCTGGAAGGACTGTTCTGCTGCTGTTGCTTTGTATAGAGCACTCTGTTCCTGTGTTTGGAGCACCTACCATCATTCTTCTGTGTTGCTGTGCTTATAGCACCATCTTGCACCACCTCACTCTCGGCAAAATTTTGTATAGGATATTAACTCTGGAAGGCATTTAGCCTCAATATTCAGTGATTCTTTACGGCCAAATATTAATCTGATCATTTCTACTTGACTCTTATTAGTTCGTGACTCCATGTACATATTGTATGTTTTATGACTGTGAATTAAGAAACAGTTATAGGTAAAGGTAAAGGTACCCCTGACCATTAGGTCCAGTCGTGACAGACTCTGGGGTTGCGGCGCTCATCTCGCCTTATGGGCCGAGGGAGCCGGCGTTTGTCTGCAGACAGCTTCCAGGTCATGTGGCCAGCATGACTAAGCCGCTTCTGGTGAACCAGAGCAGCGCACGGAAACGCTGTTTACCTTCCCACCGGAGCGGTTCCTATTTATCTACTTGCACTTTGACGTGCTTTTGAACTGCTAGGTTGGCAGGAGCAGGACCGAGCAATGGGAGCTCACCCCATCGCGGGGATTCGAACCGCCGACCTTCTGATCAGCAAGTCCTAGGCTCTGTGGTTTAACCCACAGCGCCACCCGCGTCCCGTAAGAAACAGTTATAGTGTTATATAAATATTGTTAGTATACTATTAGCCTACGTGTTGCTTTGTGTTTGCCAGATTATCTGCATGGAGGAAGCAGATCAAGGAAATGCCCACTTTCTCATATACAAAGGTACCTCTGGTTACATATGCTTCAGGTTACATACGCTTCAGGTTACAGACTCCGCTAACCCAGAAATAGTGCTTCAGGTTAAGAACTTTGCTTCAGGATGAGAACAGAAATCGTGCTCCGGCGGCGCGGCGGCAGCGGGAGGCCCCATTAGCTAAAGTGGTGCTTCAGATTAAGAACAGTTTCAGGTTAAGTACAGACCTCCGGAACGAATTAAGTACTTAACCCGAGGTACCACTGTACTGGATTTTCTGTGGCAGGAAATTAAGCAGCTCAAAGTAGTTTAACACAGGGGGGAAATCCCAAGGTAAGTGCAAATGTTGGACAACATCATGAGGAGACTCTGAGAAGTCTGAATGAACAGGACAGAGTGATGATGGACAGATCTGGAAGCACCTTAAGTAAGTCGGCTTGAAATCTCATCCTGCTCAATACATATTTAGGTAGACCAGTAAGCTGTTTTGTTTTATTTTATATACTCACTGCCTCTCTGCTCGTTTCCCTTTATAATCTTCTTTAATAAACTTTGGAACTTGGGGCACCACTGGATTTTGTAAGACCCAAAGGACAGAGGCCACTTCCAGACTGTCACTGTTTTCAGGGAGGATTGAATCACCTCCCGGTAAATTCAGGTTGCTCAGTTAAAGCTGATTTGGCGCTCTTGTGAAACAAACCCACTTCCCCAAAGGATCAGGCTTTTTGCAATAAGGAAAGTGGCAGGAAAAGGCAGAAGAAAGTGCAGGGTAACACTCAGTGGTGTAGCGTGGGGGGTGCAGGGGGGGGCCGTCCGCACCGGGCGCAACATCTGGGGGTTAGGGTTAGGGGGCACAAATCCACGGGTTAGGGGGCGCAAATTACTTGCCTTGCCCCGGGTGCTGACAACCCACGCTACGCCACTGGTAACACTTGCTTGACGCAACCTCCCCACAAGCAAATCAGACTGAATGCTCATCAATTAACCAACATCGTCTAACATTTCCGCAAACAAATCAGGCTGAATTAAACAGCTCGTTTTGAAGTGACCAGAGCGCTCTCCCTGCTGCCCTGACTGCTGGAATTACCCGATAGCCTTTAAGTTAATGGAAAGCAGAAGGAAGGATGGGCCTGACGTTTGACTGTTGCACGTGGTTTGCAGCCTCCCCCTTCCCAGAAAAAAAACCAGCATGTTGCAAGACCTTCAGTCACCACAATTTAGGCTCCCTAAGAATGAGTGCTGGCAGTTCCAAGCAGGTGGACGAGATGTTAGGCAACCTGCCTACACAGCCCTGGGATATGAGCCCCCCCCCCTTCACACCATGCTTTTGATTCCTCCACTGAGATTATCCAGGAAGACTCCAAATCCCCTAGTGTGTATATGAGACAGCGCCTTCTCAGCTGTGCAACACAGAAAGCAGGTGTGGGGCAGCTACCAAGGAACTAGCACCGCAGCAGGGTCCACTGCTAATAACTGCCCTGAACCCCTTTAAAATGTATTTTTTCATGGCCTGGCAATGCCAGGTGTTTGAGTCTAGCTGCCTTTTAAATTTCCCACAATGCTGTGGAGTGACACTTAATTGGGGGCATTGTGCATAATAAAAATAGCGGCTAGACACAGCTATCTGGTACTTCTGCCCTCCTCCAGGTAAGCCAACCAACAGAGGATAGGGCCTACCAGAGGGCACTCAGGACCCTCTCGGACCTGCATCCGGTCCTGTCAAGAAGCTGTCTTATATAAGGTTAGACTATTGATCCATCACCTAGCCCAGTTTTGGCTACTCTGACTGAAGACAACTCTCTTTCACAGCCACACCTTACCTTTAAAGCACTCTTATACCACTTCTCAGAATCACGGGAGCTGTAGTTTGTTAAGGGCGCTGTGGATTGCAGCTCTGTGGCTGAGGAATAAACTACAGTTCTCATGATTACTTGTGGGAATCCAAGACTGTTACAGTAGTGTAAGAATTATTTAAATATAAGGTGTACATATGACCTAGAAAGCACAGGGATGGGGAACCAGGGTGCCCATGTTGCTGGACTACAACAACCATTATCCATTGCCGCTGACTGGGAGTTGGAGTCCAACAACATCTGGAAGACACACAAGTTCCCCATCCTTGGCCCTTCACATAACCTGCTACCTGATTCTTTTTTAACCTGGGGCCTTCTGCACTGGAGAGGGACCATTGGTCAGGGGTAGAACATGCACTTTGCATATTCTACTCCTGAACAATGGTCCCTCTCCAGTAGGGCACCCAGATTCACTCCAGAACATCCTCCCTTGTCGGAGGGTCTCTTTAGCCCCCCCTGCCTGACAGTTTATGGGAAAGCAGTAAAGGCTATCCTGTTTCAATGACCTTCCAACTAAAGTTGGTTTGCTTCCCTGATTAGCTTTGTTGATCTTATGCTGTATGCCTCCTGTCTCTCTGTTTTATGGTGCTCAAAAGTATAATGTTCAGGGTTTAAAAATTGTTGCATGCCACTTCGGGGGCAGGAGGGGTTTTTTATCCAAAAAGCAGGCCACCATCATTATTATTTTTAATTTAAACAAATAAGTAAGTCAATAGAGAATCAGCAAGTTGCTAAGATGTCACTCTGCCTAGTGACATCTGCCTAGCTGCTCCCAGCACTTACCCAGAGTGGCTGTGTGATGCTTGGGACTGTTGACGTTCAGGTGGATGTAATTATGATGCATGTTATCTGCAAGGCAAAAAGAAAGCGAGAGAAAGAAGTGTGTGTATGTGGTGGAGAGGACCATGTTAACAACGTTCACCTGCTAAGGCTGGAGATCATTCTTATCTGCCTCGAGCAGCCACTAGAGGCCACCCAACACAGACTGAAAATATCCGCTCCGAACTTGCAAACAATTCTGGCAACGTTGGTCTGCAGGGCCAGTGTGGCTGCATTAACATTAGCTAGTTTATTTATTTGTAGCTGGGAAATTTCACAACCGGGTTTGGGCTGGGAGAATATCAGTGCAGGCTGGGATTGTGATCAGAACTAGGCATGCGAATTGATCACACCAGGGATGAATGATGCATGCTTATATCGAACGTAAGACAGGCCCTGCTTATGTTCAGGTGAAAGTCCCCTCTAGTCCAGCATCCTGTTCTCAAGGGTGCCTATGGGAAGCCCAAAAGCAGAACCCAACTGCGACTGCACTCTTCCCAGCAGAACCTGACCGCAGCCGCATTCTCCCCACCTGCTATGTAGAGCAAGGCAGCGCAGAAGGTAGATCAGGATCTACTGGAGGTTTTGCAGGAGTTTAGCAAGGGCTCTCTGACTCCCAGTTGACAAATAATAGCAAGAAACCTTTTTTAAAAAAACAAAACCCTTCCAATTAAGCTACTAAAAAAGAATGCTGGGGGGGGGGGGACCAAGAGTGGATTTTTCTGTGGAACGGTTGGTCTTCCTGATACCGTTAATAGATTCCTGGGACTGTGTGATGTGCTCAGAGGCACCCTGTTCCTTAATCATCAGCATTTTTCTTGTACCTGGTGGACCTTAGGTCTGTAGTGAAAGAAACAAAGGAGATCTTACAAGCCTGAAAATTGCCCACCCCTCTCATAGAACATACATGGCTACCATGCTTTATTTGAGGGTTGGTTGGGAGGGAGGGAGAGGTTGAAGAAGGCAGCCTGGCTTTCTGGCATTGGAGCCCAATAAATTTAGGAGACGGATCTGGGGACTACCAAACCCCTTCCCTCTGTTTCTGCAGCCATTTGAGGATCTAGGCATGAAGGTGCCATGGAAGGCCCATGCCATCTGTAAGGCTTACAACTTCCACCATTGGCAATAGGTGAGGCTGGGAGAGTATGGTTGACCAAAGGTGAGTGAGCTTCAAGATTGAGCTGGGATTAGAATCAGTCAAAGTCCGACACACTCTGGCTCTCAATTAAGATAGTACTACATTGTTACTACGGCAAGTAGGGTCTGCAGCAAAATGTTGCAGTGTACCCTCCCTCCTAAAAGGAGTTGTGTTGTTTCAGGTTCCAGCCAGCCATACCTTCCACACAGGACATTTCACTTTTCTCACTACCCCCTGTTGAGGGCAGTGGAAGTGCAGCCTTTGGGCTCCCCATCCCCAAAATATTGTTTGTACTTCTGCAAACCTTGAGGCCCCTCCCCAGCATGCTGACATGCCTTTGTTTGCCAGTGGCCCTGGCTTTGCCTATAACTTCGTTGGCACTCACCACCCCTGAGTTTGCTACTAAAACCAATAACTGAGGCCAGGTGTGTCTGGGCTCCTGGGAGAGAAGGGAGCTTTAACAGGGAAGAGGGAAACTGCAAATGCACCTCCTGAGCACTTGAAGGCTTTTCTTTCTACCTGGAAAGAAAACAGTTCATGTCTCATTAAGGCCCTCCCCCCACAACCCTAATATTAATCTTCAAGCCGACACAAAGACAGCCAGACAGCTAGAACCAGTTGCTATGGCAAACAGGCTGTTTCCCCACAAGCTTTTGCAGCTTAATTCCTGCTGAGAATACACACACACACACACACACACACACACTCCAAAGAGCAGGAGTTAACATATTCCAACAAAAATAGTAAGAGAAGGGGCTAGAAGTAGATCACAAAGAAAATAGGGGATAGATTACAGGAAGATTCCTGGGGTCCATGGAGAGGCCAGCTCAGGCTGCAGTTGGAAAATGGGGTGTGAGGCCTTCACCTCTTTTAAAGGTGCCCTGTTCTTGATCCCAGTTTTGCTGGCTTGGGAGGACATTTTTTTTGTTACATTTATATGGCATTCCTTGCTTCAGAGGGCTGAGAAGGGGAGTTCCCAAGTGATTCCTCATGGGGGTTGGCACATACATTATCATGAAACCATGGTTTGTGCTAACTTTAGCTGAGACTCCAAACCATAATTGGTGTTCCAAGATTTACCATAGTTTATGCAATTCCCTTCCCTCCTCCACTTTCCTCAATATTTCTGGATGCTATCCCACACTGAAGCCTCTGAGAGTGGAACAACGTAACCATGGTCATTGATTCAGATGTGACACCAAATCACCGGTTTGTAAACTTGTGATTTCAGGTTCTGATCTGGCTGCCACTCACAAACCATGATTTGTTGGAAAGCGCTAGTTCATACAGTATAACAAAGCCTTGGTTGGGGTTCTACAAACCATAGTTTTGGTGTTACATCCAAATAATCTTACTTAGATATTCAGTGCACTCACACACTATTGATTAAGCCAGGCATAGACAAACTCAACCCTCCAGATGTTTTGGAACTACAATTCCCATCATCCCTGACCACTGGTCCTGTTAGCTAGGGATGATGGGAGTTGTAGTCCCAGAACATCTGGAAGGCTGACTTTGTCTATGACTGGATTAAGCCAAGGTATTGGCTTATTATCTCTTTTAAGCCATGATGCTGCCATCAGAAGGGGTTGGAGGTCAAGCACCTGGTTATACAGTCCAAGAGAACCCATCTCTTTTGCTCCCCATGGCACCTCCCCCCATGGAGTCCCTTACTTTCTTTCCTTTAGCACAGTCACCCTCCTGGCAGTTGAGCCCCATGCGCCACTTAGGTTGCCAAGTGACCAGAAAGAAAGAAACACAGATCCTGGCCTGTACTTGTGCTTTTAACAGCAACTCAATCAGGGTGAAGCTTTTTCAGAGATGGGGACAGTGTTGATTAGGATGGATGATATTAAATAAATCCTTCCTCGAATTCTAATAAAAAAATTCTGCAGATCAAGCTGTTGGGGAAGGTTGGTAGCTGATCCGGGATTTAGCAATCTTAAGCCATCACTCGCCTTGTCAGGCTGCCTGCGGTTTGCTGCCTCTCTTACCATGGCTGCTTTTGGACGGTTTCACTGTGTTGTACAGGTTCTTCGGGGGACGAGCTGAACCGTTGTCTTGGAAGTTTGAGTTAATGACAAGGCTGTTGTTGCGTTCAGAGCACGAGCTGCTGCCTGCTTGATGCCTGAGAATGTCAACCAGTGCTCTGGCCAGGAAAAGAAAGGAAGTGTTAGTGAAAGGGACAACAAGGCACGTGTTTGGGCTGGATTGAGGCACTTCATTCATAAAATCATAGAATTGTAGAGTTGGAAGGGACCACAAGGACCATCAAGTCCAACCCCTTGCCAAGCAGGAATCTTTTTGCCCAACATGGGGCTCAAACCCACGACCCCAAGTCTCATACTTTACCACCTGAGCTATATTCCACCTTAGTATCTTTACAGTATAGCATGATTCAGTGGAGGTTTGTCCAGGGGGTGGCAGTTGCTTCTCCTTAGTTTCAGTGTTGCCCCTACGGCCAAAAAACTCTGCCCCAGGTGCTGGCGGGGGGGGGGGGCAAGAGAGCTCTCCCCACTTGTGCTCATCTTGCTTTACTGGCCAAGGGAGACGATGTTTGTCCGCAGGAAGTTTTTCGGGTCATGTGGCCAGCATGACTAAGCCGCTTCTGGTGAAACCAGAGCAGGGCACGGAAATGCCGTTTACCTTCCCGCCAGAGTGGTACCTATTTATCTACTTGCACTAGCATGCTTTCGAACTGCTAGGTTGGAAGGAGCTGCGACTGAGCAACGGGAGCTCACCCTGTTGCAGGGATTCGAACCACCGACCTTCCAATCGGCAAGCCCTAGGCTCAGCCACCCGCGTCCCAAAACCCCTTTTAAAGCCATCCAAATTGGGGGCCAATACCACATCACTCAGCAAACCCCATTGTTTAACTGTGTGCTGTATGAAATACTTCCTCTTGTCTGTTGTGAATCTTCTGAGCTTCATTTGATGACTCCAGGTTCTTTTATTTTTTTTAAAAAAAATTGATTCTTTATTATTATTATTATTATTATTATTATTATTATTATTATTATGTAATGAAACTCATGCCTTTTCTAGTTCTACAATGCCCTCTAAACACAATATTTCAAGTGTGGCCTCACCATAGATTTGTATAGCAGCATTCTGATATGGAGTTTTATTTGCAATCCCTTTTTAGTGCAATGCAGTGTTAGAGCACAGAGAGTTACTGGCCCGGGTCCTTCTCTAGAACAGAGGATATGTGTTTGTACAGTTAAATTAGGACTTGTAGTTCATCAGAGAGGTTTGTTCTTCCCTAGACAACATCCTCTAAAGAACTACCAGTCCAAGAGTTCTCTCTGCTTAGGCAAGAGAGAGAGACAGCTGGTGGTGAGAGGGACAGACGCCACAGGAATTGAAGACATTGATCCCAGAGAGAGAGAGAGAGAGAGAGAGAGAGAGAGTGTTTCTGGTAGGAAACACCAGCAGGCGTTCTACTATGGGGCAAGAGCAATTAAGTCACCCACCCATTTTGTTTGTTGAGTGTGAATTTGCAAAAGAAACTGACTTTGGGGAGGTAATTCATGATTTTGCAACGACGATGAAAAGGTCATGAACATAAAGCTTTAAAGCAAATTGGTCTATCAATAGAATGTTACAGCTGTGTTAGAACAGTAATTGTTACAAAAATTCCGAGGAGACACAGAATTCCAATCTGGAGCCATTCTGGGGACAGAATCCCAGTCCAGCTGAAATGCTGCCAGGTTCTCGCCACAGGGCTGAAGAACAACTTTTGACCCCACCTTGCAGCCTGCATTTTTTACCTGGGCACGTTGAGCTCCCTTCCATGCGGTCTCCTTGAGGCTTTGCTGAAGAAGAATTTGAGCCCGACTCCCACGGCTAAGGTGAAGCTGATGACCCCACAGATCACGTACACGGTGCTGTTGCCCGTCTGCTTGCTTCCATTTGGCACATCAGGCCCGTTGGTGGCTGTGCCGGCAACGGTGGTGGCAAACCACTGCGGGCTGTCGCGGCACTTCCCTTGCTCCAGCCTCCTGGACCGGTCCTCGCAGCAGAAGCGATACTGGCACGTGCCGCAGCAGAAGCGGTAGCCCCCCGTGGTGCAGTTGAACGCCGCGTCGTACTGCCCCATGACGTCGTAGTAGCCTTGGCAGGTCTCCGAGGGCCGCACCCGGCTCGTGCCGGTGGTTGCGTTGCTGCTGGATGACGTCAAGCGCTTCAGGTGGGCCAGGAAGTTGGGCAGGCCCCAGCTCTGGTTTGTGTGATGTTGGGCCTGGATGACGGCCAGAGCAGTGCGTCCCCCCAGGGCTTCCAGGGCTGCGTACAGCATTACTGTCAGCAACTGGTACATGGTGGGTGGGAGAGTGCCGAGGAGCTCCAACGTTGGGGTTCAGATAGATGTTTTTTTAAAAAAAGCTTATAAAAGAGATCCAGGAAGAAACACTGCAAAAGATGCAAACGAGATTGTTAGAACATGAAAAGAAGCCCTGCTGCATCAGACAAGAGGTCCCATCTGTTCCTGTTTCTCACAGTAGCCAAGCAGATGCTTCCCAGGAAGAATGTGAAGGCAACACTCTCATCCCTGCTGGATAGTCATATCCCCCACCACAACCACGGGCATCTGAGATTCAGAAATACACTGCTTGGCCATGGAGGTTCCATCTGGCTCTCATAACTAATAGCTGCTGATAGAGTTATCCATCATGAATTTGTCTAAAAACTATCAGCTCATGGCTTTTCCATGGTGAGCATTAAGCTGTGTAATGCTCTCTTCTAAGAGCTCTACAGACTGCCAGTGTTTTGAAGGATGGATTCAGGCATATTTTAAATCTATTTTTACCCAAGTGGGATTTGAGAAGCCCCTTTTATGTGTTTGTATTTTTCATGTGGCGATGCTGCAACATACCTGTTTTGACTTGTACTTTAGTTTTTGGTAGGCATAAATTGTTGCCTAGAGGACTAGGTTAATAGGCAACTAAAAATTTAAATAATAAACAGTACTATTGCAGCAGTGAATTTCATAATTTAACTATGCATCATGTTTGGCTTAATTTCTTTTTTTAATTAATACAATTTTATTTTGAACTAGAGTTCAAAATTTTGGCAACATTTTGGCACACACACACACAGAAAGAGAGAGAGAGAGAGAATATAAGAACAACATCATTAAAAAGACTAAAGAAACTCTCTGATAATCCAAATATAATGTCAGTGAGATAACTAGCTCACTAACAATACCTATATAAGTTATACATAATACATATATACACTGTAGTCAGAAAAAAAATGAGTCTCGTGGCACCTTAAAGACTAACCAATTTATTATCACATAAGGTTTTGTAGACTTGGAGCCCACTTCATAAGATGGATGAAAATATGGGCACTTTATTAAAATTTGATCAGAAGCTTTAAGGGCTTCCATATAGGAAATAAATGGAAACTATGGCACCATAATTGAACAATCAATAGATAGATAGCTGTGTATGTAATAAGGATTAACTGCCTGCTGCACTTCCTTGAGTGTGTTTGTGTTTAAGCATAATCTCCCAAATTGTATTCACCCACTGCTGTCTAGATATGCATATAAAATGAGAAATTCACACTAAGAAGCTGATGGATTTCCATGAGGACTTCTTTTTATAAAATTGCAAACTGATGTTGGAACGTAGAGAACTGAATTTAAGGTTGCAAAGATGAGAGATACCAAAATTAGCAGATTAGCCCATCCCTCACCCCCCCTTAGTTGTATTTTATTTATTTTTGTCACAATTGAAAAGTTCCAGAAGCCCTCTCTTTTTTGCTTCTGAGCCCCTAAAAACAGCACGTACTCCGGTTTACTGAAAGTAAAGATGAAACTGATTTGGAGAGATGAATTCTTAATAATTGTTTCCTAGCTTATGTTTGAGAGAGAGAGAGATAAATCAAGCATAATATTCACGTAATCCAGTGTGTGAGAGAGAGGAGTCAGGGACTGTGAGATGTGTCAGCGCCAGTGATAATAGGACAGAGAGTCATGAGGTCCTGGAAGCCAAAGAAAGTGAACCCCAAAGCATCCAAGTTAGCATTCTGAGAAATGTTACTAGATTCACATAAAAAGGCAGAGATGCAGAATCTCATCACACAGATCAACACTGGGGGATGTGGCCCTCCAGACCTCTCTATCTGGCCCACAAGGCTTTTCCTAATCCACACACCACCTCCAGCTGCACCCTCATTTTTGCCTAAAACGTGTCCTTGAATTCTGAAAGTGCTTATTGCTTGCCTGGATGGAGGCTAGAGAACGGCGTGTTGAGTATGTGTAGAAACTAGGCTACCCAACAAAGTAAAGTTTTGTTCCATCCACTTTTCCCTCTGGCTATACCTACCACTGGCAAGCGGTTCAGAAGGAAATGCAGCCCCTGGGCTGAAAAGGATTCACAATCCCTGCCACAGAGGGCTGTGACGTGATGAGAAAGAATGTGGGTTTCGGGATGAGCTGAGCCTGTACGAAAAGCCACTCAGGAGGGACCACAGTTTCATGGCCAAACACATTCTTTCCTGTCTCCAGGTGGCAGGTGCTGGTGAAAATCTCTGCCTGAGGAGAAGCCCTGGAGAAGGGTCTCGTGCTCACCAGATGTTTTCAGACTATGACTTGGTAAACCGTAAAAGAGGAGATCTCTCAATAACACAAACAAAATAACCAATAAAGGACAAAAATGATAAATGGATGATAAAACATGTATACGGCAGTGGACTCAAACCTCCCTACATAATACAGTTATAGATAACCACCAATAAACAATGGAAGACCTATGTATCAAAACTAATACAAAACTAAGTCTCAGTGAAATTGAACAACCAATATGAAGGCTATATATGACGGAAGTAATAAACAAACCATGAAAACTTCATGTAACAGAAATAATATATAGTCCAATATCAAGTAAATGAATAGCGTATGCTAGTGGGATTAACACGAGGCATCAAATAAATTTGATGTGCAAATTCCATGCAGTAGTAAAGTAAATGATCCCTGGCTGGCACAGATGTTGAGTTGTGGTACAAAACATCTGGAGAATACCAGATTGGCAGAGGGGAGAGCATGAACTACAGAGGTAATGGAGCCAAGGCCTGACTTGTTCCAGGGCAGCTCCCTATATAGCTAAAAAGGGCTCTAGGCTCCAATTGGACCACAATAAAAACAGGTTGTTGGTGCTTTAAATCAGAAGCTGAGACAGGAAGCTGGCTTTGGCATGGTGCCGTGGTTGCTTTAGGGCTACTGCCAGCTGCCCCTGTGCTTGGGTCTGCCCCCCTGTGATGCCTGTTCAGTCTCTACATCTGTAAATAAACAGAATTGTTACAATGAGGTCTTCAAGTCTCCAGGTGCTCTCTCTTTTATTCAAGAGCAAATGACCCCATTAGGGCTCCTTGGAATTTGCTACCGCCTGGGGAAGGGAAAAATGCAAAGCAGTTTGGTGCTGAATTGAGCAAAAATTTCCCTTTCCCCAACAGCTCCCCCACTAGCCGCTGCCGCCCCCCCAGTCCTTACTACATGCCGTTTCACACACAAGCCCAGCGTCAGCAATGCGTCATACTTGGGCGAATGCTGGGGCTCTGGGACCCCAGCAGAGTCCATCCCCACAGGACTGCTGCCCCCACCGCTGCTGATGTGACTCAGGTGGGATGGGCAGGGTGGCTGAGGCATGCATACGACTGAACTCACTGGAACCACCATCTTATGCCGGCATCACCCCGATGAATGTGGATTGGGAAAGACAACACTGCCACAGGCATTTTGCCCACCAACTAATAAGTCCTGGGGGGACGGACTGAGGGCAGCTTGATCAGGGCCCCCAAAACCTGGAGCTTGGCCTGTCCTGTCAATGGCTATTATACTCTGCCTTCATGTGTCTGAATTAGGGTTGCCATATTTCAAACAGTGAAAAAATCCAGACAGAAAAGTTATTGAGCTTTTTTGAGCTATCTTTATGGAAAATTGGCATATGTCTGCCGACATATGTCTGGATTTTCCCGGACATTTTTAACGATTTCCGCCCAGGCACTGCTGCTGACTGCAGTATTCCATATACGTCCAGGAATTTCCAGACGTATGGCAACCCTGGGACTCTGAATACCAGTTGATGGAAAACGCAGGAGGGGTGCCTGTTGCCCTCAGGTATACTGTTTGTGGGATTCCCATGGGCATCTGGTTGGCCAGTGTGAGAACAAGATGCTGGACTAGATGGGCCACTGGCCTGATCCAGCAGCATTCTCCTGTTCCAATTATCCCTCTTTATGAAGAAGCATTCCAATTTTCTGCTGTCTGTTCTTGATAAATCTGTCCCGTCCCCCCTTTTTGCATTTTACAGATGGTGGGTTAAAGTTCTGTTTGCGTGAGTTGACCGATTTGCCGTCCTGCAGACATCAGTCTTCAAATGGATACATTTCGTCTCCAGTGCACATGCATGCGAAAATGTGCACATGAATACTAAGGCACCACGCAGCGCCCGGCCTAACATTTCACACACGGCAGCTGCAGAGGAATAAATATACAGTAATAATAAATGAAATAGCTATAAATGTTCTCTCCTTCTGTGGTATCAAAATCAGCTGCCTCAGCCACCACCAACTAATTCCACCTAATGGCAGGTACCCCACTGAATGGCATCCCCAAACCTGTCGCCTAAGGGAAATGGCCTCATCCCAATCATGCTCAGCCAGCAGAACCATACTAAATTACTAGGGATTTTTATTTTAGCTTCCTCTTTCCACTTTCCCTTCTATTCAGCTCTTTCCCGTGTTCAAGCTAGCCTTAATGATTCTGCTCTCCTACACAATAATCTGTTTTCACATTTGAGCAGAGAACAAGGAGTACCACTCTCTTCAAGCAATAAGCTGGGCAGCCTTCTTTGTGGAGCTTCGAAGCAGAGGGCATCCCTCCAAGGCAACATTCTACCAAAGCTCCCTCAAACGCTGCTTCTTCTACCCCAAATATTATAGTACTGTATTGTAGTTCAAAAGAGCCCAGCAGGCAACAGGTTATGGTTAGCACTACAGGTGGCAGTAAAAGAAGTTCTGCCCAAATGGGAAGAAGCATCGGGAAGACGAAGAGAACTGGGCACCTGTGGGCCAAATTAGATGTGACGCCGAATACTCTTTCCTTTATTTCCTGCATTTATATAATCGCCTTGGTTCTTTGGGCAGCCGGAAAAGCAGAAAACAAACACACAAATGTTCAATATTACATATAAAACAATAAAAGCTATAGAGAATTAATTAAAAAGCTGAAACACAAAACACAAATGAAAATCAGTTTAACATAGCTCGTTAAATGGCAGGGCCATGGCCGCATTCACACCTCTGCAGGCTGGGTAGTGGGAATGGGGAGAGGCAAATGGCTATGGCAGCTCACTCAGGCTCAGAGATCAAGTCTGATGCTCTCATGTGATGGCAGAGGGATTGGCTTGGGACCTTGTACATCCCAGGCTGACCCAGTTCCTCCCTGCCAGAGCACCCCCTTCTAAAGCCTTCCATGGGCTGCCACTGGCAGGCATTCTGCTGGTGGCATTTCCACCTGCACATTCAGCATCAACCCATGGGTGGAGACTGGAAGAGGAACACCTTGGAATGCCATGGACGTCTGTTTCAAAACCCAGCGTGCCACTACGTAAAATGCCCTCACCATAGTAATTATCCGCATCACATGTCTTTGCATTTAACATGCAGGTTGTTTTTTTTTAAACGTAAATAGGATGAGCTGGAGGTGATAATTACTGCGATCTGCAGAATGTGCAGAGTGGGGAATTTAACAATTTCCTCCCTGGCTCTAGTCCTGGGGAACATCCCTCCTCTGAAGCTGGTATTTAATGGGACTGGGAAATCCCTCAATGGTCATCAGCATACGTTACATTATGTGGGGGGTGGAGATAAGGGACCCTCGCCCACCCCTCCGCTGCACCCAGAATACCGCCAGACACTAAGACTATGAACACACTGGTGTTTTCAAACACAGCAAGGGTGTTCCCTCCCTCCCCCCCATTTCTAGTCGCATTTGCACGTTGCTGCACACGCCAGAGAGAGGGCGGCAATGTCTTCCTCTGATGCACATGACCTGTTTGGTTTACCCACACACCCCTGAACTTGCATCCAAAAAGCTGCTATGTCATCCATGCATGCGCAATGGCTATTTCACTGCACCTTTTGAAGTTTTGCCTTTTGGAGTGAAGTTTTGTTTGAGGGGGAAATGCATCAAACAGCCCTATTTCTCAAGAAACTACGAGGCAGCTCTGTAACGAGAGTAATGGTGCATGTGGTGGGAATACTTTAACTCTATCTGAACCTGGAGATACCAGGGATCGGACTCTCTGCATGCGAAGCTGATGCTCTGTCACAGAGCTACAGCCTTTCCTGGTAGAGAAGCTGCTCCAAATCCCTGATCATCTCGGTGGCACTTTTCTAGCACCACAATATCGTTTTTAGATGAGGCGAGCAGAAAAGTACACAGCATTCCAAACACAGCCACGCCATTGATTAGTAGCTCCAAAATCAAAAGCTGTTATAGAAAAGGTGGTTTTATTTCTAAGCAGGGATCTAAAGGCGCTTCAGTTTGGGAGGTCCTCCTGTGCCAGCCTGAGCTCACAGAAATCCTCTCAGAAAAGGGCAACCAACATGATCAAGGGGTTGGAGTAACCAAAAGGAAAAATTAAAACATTTGGGGCTTTTTACTTAGCTACAGTGGTACCTCGGGTTACAGATGCTTCAGGTTGCAGACCCTTCAGATTACAGACTCCGCTAACCTGGTAGTACCTCAGGTTAAGAACTTTGCTTCAGGATGAGAACAGAAATCATGCGGTGGCAGCGTGAGGCCCTATTAGCTAAAGTGGTACCTCAGGTTAAGAACAGTTCCAGGTTAAGAACAGACCTCCAGAATGAATTAAGTTCTTAACCCGAGGTACCACTGTAAAGGCAGAAAGGGCATGATAGAGCTGTATAAACTGCAGGGTGTGGAGCAATTGGAGAGAGAGAGATGATTTTCTCCCTTGTAACACGAGAACTCAAGGCCAATCCAATGAAGCTGAATGTTGTAAGATTCGGGACAGACGAAAGAAAGAATTCCAGTGCATAATTAAACTATGGGATTTGCTCCCACAAGATACAGCGATAACCACCAACCTCAGTAGCTTTAAAAGAGGATTAGACAAAGTCATGGCGAATGAATTTGTCGGGCTTTCAGTGTCATCCACAATGTTCTCTGCATGCTGGTTGCTGGGAATCCCAAATGCAGAGAGTGCTGATGCACTCAAGTCCTGCTTGTGGGCTTCCCATTGTGGCATCTGGTTGGCCACTGTGAGAACAGGATGCTGGACTAGGTGGGCCTTTGGCCTGATCCAGCAGGCCTCTTCCTTTTGTTCTGAGTTTGCCAAGAAGAAATCTGTGTTAAATGAAAAATGGAGGGCGCTCACCAAGAGCATATTTTTAATCTGCAAACCGCCTTGAGCCCATCAGGGGAAGAAGCAGGGTAAAAATACAAACATACATACATACATACATACATACATACTATACTAACGCTACCTTCCCACAGACCCACCCTGCTGTATATTAGCCCCTTGCCAGAGAACGGCCACCCCAGAGACTTGATGACACATCCCTCGCTACAACCATCGCAACTTCGCTCTGTGCAGCGAACATCTCCCTCTCTGTTGAACCCCGGGGCCTTTTTCATGTAACCGCTGCTTGTCTCCCTGCCCACCTCCTCGACAGAGCGTGAGGGAGCCCCCCGGGGCAGTGACACACTGCAGTGTGCTGGGAACATGTGGTCTCACTGACTTCATCAAGGTAACAGGCCTGTGAAAGGCCTGTGGCAGCAGCAAGTGCATGTGTGTTTGTGGCGAGGGGAGAACGCGGCTCTGTCTCTTGCTATCAGAAACCAAAATGATCTGACATGGTTCAAGGGGATTTGTCTGGCCTGTCAGGTACCTAGCGGGGTGAATAAAGAGGGGGCAGCATGGTGGGGGATGAAAACGGAATAAAACCTCATATTCCCCGCTGTGGCCTCCTGGGGCATGTCTCCTGCATGGATTTTGCCTATTTGGTGGCTCATCTTAGCACTCACAAGGGTAGGGATTTTTCTGGTGTTTATTTCACTTCAGCGTGTAGCTCACCCAAGACCCGTGGTACAAAACATGCCATATAACGCAAAACTAAAAATCAGCTAAGCACACGCACACAACTGACTGAAATCATATATCCAGTTAAAGCCTAACGTGATACTGTTCTGATTTCTTTGGGGTGGTAGTAGCAGCTTTTCACTTCAGCTGCCTACAGTCTTTGAGGGCAGCCCCCCATATATGAGAAAATCCTGCTTAAACAGTAGGCCTGTCGCCAGCGTCTCAGTAAGTCGCATTTGTTTTAGTCAACTGATCAACTTAATTCATCGATCCAACAGAGCACTCAGATGTAAACCCTCTAAGTAGGACATAGATGAATGTGTACAGGATTGCAGCCTAATCTGTATAGATTTGCATAATAAGAAAAATGATACTTAATTTCCCCCCCCCCCCATGATGTTTAGTGGTAATTCTGACTTGGAGACATTCAGTTCTAATCCCTCAGATGGTAGCTTCTTCCCACCGGTTCCTCAGCAAAGAACATAGAGCAAATGTCCAAAAATGCGTTTAGGAAGAAAAATGCCAGTACAGTGGTACCTCAGGTTAAGTACTTAATTCGTTCCGGAGGTCCGTACTTAACCTGAAACTGTTCTTAACCTGAAGCACCACGTTAGCTAATGGGGCCTCCTGCTGCTGCCGCACCGCTAGAGCCCGATTTTTATTCTCATCCTGAAGCAAAGTTCTTAAACTGAAGCACTATTTCTGGGTTAGCAGAGTCTGTAACCTGAAGCGTATGTAACCTGAGGTACCACTGTAGCAGCAACATTTCCAGGCTTTCAGACTAGAGTATCTCTCAGCCCTATCTGGAAATGCATGAATCTGGGACTTTGTGCTCTGCTATTGATCTCCATCCCTTCTTATGGCTTTTTTCACAGTGAGCCAGATTATGGGTGCAACAACACACCATCAGTAGGGTAAAAAGAGAAAAGGCCACAGCTCAGCAGTAGAGCATCTGCTATGCACACAGAAGGAGCCCATTTCAATCTCCACGTAGGGCTCGGAGAACCCCCTTCCTGAAACCCTTGAGAGCTGCTGCCAACCAGTGTGGACAACACTGAGCTAGATTGACCAAGAAACCAACTTGGTATAAGGCAGCAGCTTCCTATAACCCTGAAACGAACCTGCCGTCTCACAACAATACTTTTAAAGAAGAAAAGATATGATGCATGCATGTGTCATTTGCAACAGGCATCGTTTTAGAAGACTTCCTGTTTCTCCCACTGCCAAATGCTGGTTTGACTTTGCGTGCGACCAAAGGGCATGTCTACACAGTTGGATACTGAGAACTGGGCAGGCTGAAGAGACAGGGCAGCAAATGGTGTGAGGCGTAATGGTGCCAGATGAAAGTGCACAGAAGTACCCAGGGCAATCCAAGACTGCACGCACACCAGGCATTTAAAGCACGTTGCAAAGAATCCTGGGAAGTTTGTTAAGGGTGCTGGGAATTGTAGGCCTGTGAAGAGGAAAACTACAGTTCCCCCAGGATTCTCTGTGCTTTAAATGCATGGTGTGTATGCAGCCCAAGCTATTCTGATATCTGAGGCAAAACATCCCACAGGCCCCTCTCATGCTGCTTGGCAGTAAAAATACAGTAAAAAAATGCAGTAAAAATAATCAATTTGCTGCCCCTTTCATTATACCCAAAACCAGCTGCCTGAGTTAGCTGCCTCATTCTGCTTTGTTAGGGCCGGCCCTGCCTATAGAGCCAAGACTGTGACCACTATTGTGCTTAGAATGAAAATAAATAAAACCTAATACTATGTACCAGGAAAGGCTGTATTTTGTTACGTGAGTAAATTTTCAAGAGTGAATTTGCATTCCTGAATGCAATATCACATGCCAAAGACTCTGGGAGCATGCAAGGATAAGGTGTGCTGACTGAAGGGTTAGAGCATTTCTCAGAAGGCTCAGGGGCACTATTAGATTATGTACCTCATCCCACATTTGCCTTACCAAGGATCTCTGGCTTAGGGTACTGCAATATCCTGCACCCAGCCCCAGTCCCATGCACAGGGTCTAACCTGCCCAACCTTGGTCTGTTGAACAGAAATGTCTTGTTATTTTGAAGATTTCCCCCCTTGACCACAATAAACAGTACTTAATTCTCTCCCCCAACACCCAGCTCAATTGCATTTTGTTCTCTACAGTCTGATGACAGCCATGCAGATTTCCAATCCCCCTCAGCTAGACTGTGTAGGGGTTTTTGTAGTTTGCATTTATAACAGTCTGTTCAGTGCCTGTGTGGATAGAAGTCTCTGTGTGTATGCAAGAAAGAGATGGAGGTTGTTTTGCATATCTGTGAATGATCTTAGCCATCTTATGCATATGTTAAATTTACATTTCATCGTGCACTACGGCTCTGCAGGTATTCCTAGGAGTGTGTGTTATTTATTGTCTTTCAGTACGATTGCGTGGATGCGCAAGATTCTGCCCAGTTTCAAGGACTTCCTCCTATTTTTATATACCAACTTTCTGTCCGTCGCAATATGTGATCTTTCCTTAACTTCCTTCCTGCCTTTCTCTTCCTCGCCTGTGTAGCCATGTGCTGTGTGTGTCCGTGGAAACATGTGTCTGCCTTTGTGCAGTTCACTGTGTGCCTTTGCCTTCATGGAGCAGGTGCCTATCTTTTCCTCTCCATCTGGTTGTAAGTCAGAGTTATTCAAATGAGAAATTAAGAGAGAGGCAGAGAGAACATCCCTTAATTTTCTTTTATAGAAAGGAGTCAGTTCTATTAAGATGCATTATTCAGGGCGGGGGGGGGGGGAGTGGTTTAACTCAAGCTGGTAAAAAGCTGCTCAGCTGGTCGCCTGTGGCGAGTCAGAAGTGCCTTCAAGCGATCAAGACATCTTATAAAAGCATTTTTTTTAAAAAAAAATTCTAGGCCAACTTAGATATATGCAGGCAGGCTAGCTAATTACTTTCGTGGCTGTACATACAAGAGCAATGATAGCCAGATGCAAGTGGGGGGTGGGTTGGATTGTTGAAAAATAGTAAGAGATTTACCGCCCTAGATTAGATGAGAAGATGCATACAAGATCATAATCTTGTGATTTTTGTTATCCAGAGTAACTACCAACTACTGTACTCATTCCATGCACATCGTCATTAAGACATTTTAGAATCTCCACTGTACCCACAAGTATGCTTTAAAAAGTAGGGTGGCAATCATGGTATTGAGCACCAAAGAGTGAGTCCAAGTTGCTAACAAATTCCCAAACAGTGTTAAGTATTTGGGTACAATATATGTTCAGTATACCACACTTCCTTAACACCAGCGTAGAGTTCTCCAGCTTGTGTTATTTATTCAGCAACAACACAGAGGAAATGGAATCCTTATCCAACCAGAAACTTCAGATAATGGTCAATCCTTTTTGCACACTGGAACTGGGCTTGTAAGCAGCTGCCATATTAATGTGTGCATATGTGAATCAGGCCCAACTAAAACTTTAGTTGAGTAATCTAATCTACTAATTTGATTAATTAAAGTCTGCAGTTTTGCTTTCCAGCTTATTTGGTAGTTTCTCTACCGAAAGCAAGTCCAAAGTAAATCCTACGAATGACTCTCAGCATAGCCCTGGAAGGGAAGTCATCTGTTGTCAGAACCAGTTACCCAGAAATCTTTGCTTCCATCATGGCTGACATTCCACACATGCTGCCAGAAAGAATACGTAATTCTTCAGAAATCTCTGTTCTAAATCTGGTCACTGACCGACAGTGGGCAATTGCTCACAGGCCTGTGCCCCTGAGATGGTTGTAATGATGTAGGAAAGTGATGAAACGAGGAATTGCTTGGCATGAATTTAACTCATATATCCTGAGGTACCTGGGAGATGAGGGAGCATTTACTGTCGGGCAGGCATTATGATTGAACTGGGGGCAATGTCTATGAGCAAACTACCCAGAATGCTGTGCATGATACTGACCATATGACCCACAAGTGTCTGCGGTCAAATTGGCTGTAATGAATGGCCGATTTTTTTCTTTCACACAACATCCACCTGCATGTTGCCAGCCTCCAACTGTACTTTTACATTGTCAATACACCTAATATTGGAATGCATGGCTAAAAAAATGGAAGCAGTTACAAAGCATTGTCATGACTCCCTATCTGTTGAGTGCTCAGCTCCAGCCAAAGGGACACTCCTCACCACCACCGGACCTCAGAGTCCAAGATCCAGAAGTTTCTCAAACCCACAAGACCCCATGATCCAATTCCCTTCCCTAGAGTGTACAGGTATTCACTTCTGAGCCTAAAGGATACATATATTACACGAAACATCTCTCATCAAACCAATGCCTGGCCACGACAGGCAGCCCCTCAAATCTAACCTTCTCCCCACTTCCTCCCCCCCCCCAGTGACGGGTTCTCATTCATCTGACGGGATCCAGGCAGCCTTGCTGTTTCCATGGCAACATTGCCATGGAAACTGCAGAGACCATTCTCTCCTCCCCCTTATCACCATCCTTCCTTCAAAACCACAACCCCCCCCTTTCCTGGGGCAATACCACCAGGAAGATTTAAAGAGCAGGGGGCTGGGAGCGAGCGCGGAAATGGCTGTTTAGCATAGCTCATCTTTTGCACCTTGTCCGTGGTATATCTGTGTGTGTGTAATTAAAAGGCATAGCTAAACTCTGTGCATGTTACCATGCCTTCCTCAATTCCTTGGTCTCTGTTAGCAAGCTAGCTCTCTCCTCCTTTCTTTTAAAGTGCCTCATTCTATCATTTTACCGCATCATATCACCCTCTCCCTCCCTCATATACCCTCTCCTATCTAGCCTCAATCTCTCTTTCTCTCTCTCTCTTTACGCATCCTTCCTCACACGCACCCTTCCAAGCAGACTACCTGGAGTGCCCCCATGTACCTTCTGTTACAATCCCACCCCCACCGCCGACTATGAGATTTCACCACCACCAGACACCTGTGAGTGGGCACAGGCCTATCTAGACTCATTGTCTGCTTCCCTAGAACCTGGTGGGGAAGAGGCTGCCATTTCTGTGTGTGCTTTTCACCTCCTGTGTTCACACACACACAAACACACACACACACACCACTCTCCCTTTCATCCACACACATTAGCTACACCACATCCCTCAGTATGCAGGCTCAGAAACATATGTACATTTCCACCTAGTTGTGAAATGCTGCACCTAACCAGCACTTCACACATAAACAAGCTCCTTTCATGTGCATTGTACTTTCATGCATGCGTTTGCAATCCAACCCATATTCGCACATACATATATTTGTTCTGTCACACACAGAGAGACTTATGAGCATATACGCCTGATACACACGTGTCCTTACTGGATCTCATGCATATATAAAGCTAATCCTTACACAAACCAACAAAACACCCAGAAAAACGCATATTGACGCACAAAGGCACAGTCGTTATTTGCCCCACATGTGAACATCCTCATATGGGCATCACAAACTCGCACCCGACACCTGTTTTCTGCTGGATCTGTCCTCTGTCGATCCAGGCAGAAGTGCAGTGCGGCAGCATGATATGGGGTGCGGGGAGAGGATTGGTAAGAAAGGGAGCGTTGTGGTTAATTTGTGCTGGCTTTGCCAGCCGGTGAAATATCAGAAGAGTCAGCTTATATCATCTTCATTCAGTGTGCATGTAAGAGAGAGAGAGAGAGATATGAAAGCAGGGCGAGAAAGAAGCAGGCGAGCAATTCTCGTGTATAAATGTGATAGGAATATACATAATCCCACTCAGACAGAAGCAGTCAGAAGGGAAGCTGTACGCACGCACACACAGAGTAACGCACTCAGAAGCTGCCACACTCAAGAAGCAGAAGGTAGAAGTGTAATGCACAGTCTATGACTTGATACGCACATACACACAAAGGCACTGTCACATGCCCAGAGCTGCAGCAGTAAAGCGCAAGCACACACACACACACACACACACACACACACACACAGACCTTACAGAAGCACACAGTTTTGACCATACAACAGCAGCACACAAAATCCTCCATGTCACACACATACACAGGCTCGGCTCATAAACCAGAGAAGTGCTGCACCAAAAGAGTCCAAAGCATGTGTGCGCTCATACACAAACTCAACTAAAGGGGCAGAAAACACTGTTCTCACAAGCCAGCAGCATCACAAAACACGCATGCTGCAACAACCCATATGCACAGCTAAACTCAGTCGCAAAGTGAGTGTTTCATCACACACACAAACCTTTCTACCACACCACCCTGAGAGCAATGCCATTTTTCATCTGAATTCCAGCACAACCCATTCCACCTGATATTCAAAGCAGGGTGCTCTTGCCTGGGGCAGAGAGGGTGCTGAACAAACTACAGAGCACAACAGCTCTTTTACAGCATGGAATGCTTAACTCTCTCCCCACTCCACCCCCCCAAAAAAAACCCTATTGATAAATTTTAACAACAGATCTATTCGTATTTCACAGATGTGGTACATGCGGTAAATTCTGAGCCCAAAATGTCTATTTTCAAAACACACAAACACACATGCGCATAATCCTAAATCTTTGGGGGGGGAGCCTGAAAGTCATAACTATATATAATATACATGCACATACTCTTTCAAAAGATGCTTATTTTTTTATCCATCCTCACTAGGCACTTGCCAGCACCACCTTCTGGAGTCTCATTAGCTTCATCTGGAACACCCAGCCCAGGTAACTAAAATATACAGCTTGCCTCATAGCAAGTTGCATAAATCCACTGCTTACCTTGATCTGTTTTTAAAAATCCCATACAAAATACTTCCCTTGTTGATCCTGATTTAAAAAAAAATTGCTGCAAGACGTCAGTGGCAAAATCTTTTTTTCTGTTTGTGAAGGGAGCACCTGAAAGTCCAGATGTTCTTCTCCACCTTCAGTAAGGAAATCTTTAATTTTCCTTCATAGAAAAAACACACACCCCACCTCAAAAAGTGGGTACTTTCTATTAAAAAATAGAATTCCACTCTGGGAAAGGAAACGCAATGGATGAATTAGATATGATGCTTGAGGAATTCCATTGGCTGGCTGGCAAGCAGGGAGCTGTTTTGATTGGCGGAGGAGATGGACTCGGTGGGTGACTACAGCCCCTCACCCAAACCTGTGCCCCTCCCTCCAAACTGCTTTCAAGTCCCAGAAGAGTGAAGAGGGTGAGTGGGAAGAGCTTTCATTAACAAAAAGAGCGAGCATCCAGCGCCAAGAAGGGGCAAAGAGAGTGGGATGCAGGAGCACGGGATTGGACTGGAAAAGCTGCCAATCAAAGACACTACTTCATCCACTTCTCTCTTTCTGACTCTCTCTCTTTTTGCTTTAGAAAAGGAGGGGCAAAGTTTGTGCAGTGCCTCCTAGTTGCTGTCCCGTTCAATACACTAGACTCCAGGGCGCTTTGCTCAAGGAACCTAGGAGTCCTTCTGGCTGACAGACCTCACTGCCCTGCGCTTCCTAAAGTAACCCAGGAGTCGTAACTCTGCTCCAGTAGTAGGAAGAGACTAAGCTGCTCATCATATTTTTGTACATGCAGGAATTATAGAGGGAGGACAGCATGGCTGTCTCCCTTTCCTTTTGTGATCCCCACCCCCAAAGCTCCTGTTTTTAAGCAGGTACAAGAAGAGAGAGCAGGATGCATGGGCGTAGCCAGGATTTGGGGGGCAGGACTTTGTTAGGGGGGCAGAACCGATGTGATTGGTCAGTTAGTTAAGTATTTCTATTGTTTTACTTGAGGGGGGCAGCTGCCCATTGCATGATATGGGAGAGCAAGGGCTGAGTTTTATCATAATGGTGGCGCTGTGTGTTAAACCACAGAGCCTAGGACTTGCTGATCAGAAGGTCGGCGGTTCAAATCCCCGCGACGGGGTGAGCTCCCGTTGCTCGGTCCCAGCTCCTGCCCACCTAGCAGTTCAAAAGCACGTCAAAGTGCAAGTAGATAAATAGGTACCGCTCCGGTGGGAAGGTAAACGGCGTTTCCGTGCGCTGCTCTGGTTCGCCAGAAGCGGCTTAGTCATGCTGGACACATGACCCGGAAGCTGTATGCGGACAAACGCCGGCTCCCTCGGCCCATAGAGCGAGATGAGCGCCGGAACCCCAGAGTCGGTCACAACTGGACCTAATGGTCAGGGGTACCTTTACATTTACCTTTACCTATGCCCCACTCTGTCCTGCTGTTCCTCGTTATCCTCAAACAGTTCTAGCTTTAAGAAGGACGCTGTGCTGGACCACACTGCTTGCCACAGGGTATGGTATGGGTTCTTTGCACAGCTGCCTACTTGCTAATGCAAAGTTGGGCAGCCCTTTCCTCTGCAGATGTTGCAGAACCATATCCCTGACCATGCTGACTGGGGCCCATTGAATCACACCTTGAGAGCTATAGGCATGGGTGTCCGCAGAAATGTTTCCTGGGGTGGGGAGTAAAGCACAGAAAGGGGGAGCCGGCTAATTTCCCACAAAAAAAAGAGAAAAATAGCGCCTGTACATTTTGCCTTATATCTCAGGTTCTCCAAATACTAAACAAAAAATATCTCTCGTCTTTACATGAAAGTGGGGGATCTGGAGATTATTTATTGAATTTGTATACAACCCTTCCTCCAAAGATCACGGGGCGGTTCACAACATAAACATACAAAATGAAAACACTAGTGAGTAAAGAAACAAAAACTAAACTAAACAAAGCCCTCCGCTCTCCCACAGAAACATTTAAAAGGCCACAGAATATTAATCAGCTAAATGCCTGGTTGAATAGGAATGTTTTCACCTGGCGCCTAAAGATATGTAATGAAGGTGCCAGGAAAGTCTCCTCAGGGAGAGCATTCCACAAGTGGGGAGCCACCAAAGAAAAAGCCTGTTTCCTTGTTGCCACCCTCTGGACCTCTCGTTGGAGAGGCTCCCAAAGAAGGTCCTCAAGTAATGATTGCAGGGAGAAGCTCGGGTGGTCCTGAGCTTTATAGGTTTTATCCAAGGAGGGAAAGTAGATCCCTTGCCCCTCTGATATATGCCCATGGCCACAGGCTTCCCACCACTCCGTTAGTATATAACCTACTCTAGATCTCAACATATCCAAGGCAGATTATAGTATTAAGCAATTAAATGTTTTATGTCTGCTCCACTTTCTCTGCCTTGGTTCTCTATATTTTAAAAATGTTTCCACTTTAGGAAACAAGATGGTGGGGCAGACAGGCCTCTGGACTGATCCAGAAGGGCTCTTCTTATGTATTTGTGTACAAAAGGCGACAATTTTCAACGTTGTTCAATTGCAATAAAACTTAACCAATTAGTACCAACGATATGAAAACAATAACAGTATATAGACAACAATACTCTGCCATCAACACAGCTCAATGAACAGACTTTCTTCCAAAGACTTTCCTAAAAAGAAAGGTTTTCATTTGCCTTCAGAAGCAGAGAAGAGACTACCCAGTGAACTTCATTGGGAGGGAATGTGCAAGGTGCCACCATAGAAAAGACACTGTCCCGCATAACCACCTGCCTCACTTCAGAAGGCAGGGGAACATGGAGCAGGACCTCCAACAATGATCCATATACTTTATATGGGATACAAACTGTGAATCATTTCACAGCCTGCTGCCTTATATTGAATCAAGACATTCAGTGGCGTAGCGTGGGTTGTCAGCACCTGGGGCAAGGCAAGTAATTTGCGCCCCCTAACCCGTGGATTTTAGCACTTGGGCAGAGAGCTGCGAGTGCGAGCGCGCCCCCCCCCAGATGTTGCGCCCGGTGCGGCCGGCCCCTCCTGCACCCCCCATGCTACGCCACTGAAGACATTTGTCCATCTAGCTCAGAACTGTCTGCACTGAATGGCAGCGACTCTCCATAGTTTGACAGGAGACTCTCCCAGCCCTCCCTGGAGATGCTGGGGATTGAAGTTGGAAACCTTCTACATGCAAAGCAGATGCTCTACCACTGAGCTACCATTCTTCCATTATTATTATTATTATTATTATTATTATTATTATTATTATTACTACTACTACTAGTATAGTAGTAGTAATAATAATAATAATAATAATAATAATAATAGAATAGAATAGGGAGGAATAATAGAATTTATATTCCTCCCTATACCCAGAGATCTCACAAAATAAAATAAAAATATAAACCCACAAAATACATTACCAAAAAAACAACAACCCAATAACACCCCCAAACTCCCCCCCCCACATTTTGAAAGGGCATAGGATGTCAATCAAACCAACCAAAGGCCTGGTTAAAAAGAAATGTTTTTGCTTGGCGCCTAAAGGTGAATAATGAAGGTGCCAGGTGAACTTCCCTAGAGAGGGCATTCCACAGAGGGGGAGCCACTGCAGAGAAGGCCCATTCTCGTGTTGCCACCATTTGGACCTCTCGAGGAGGAGGCACACGAAGAAGGATCTCAGAAGATGATCTCAGGGTCCAGGTAGGTTGATATGGATATAGGCAGTCCTTGATGTATTGCAGTCCTGAGCCGTTTAAGGCTTTATAGGTCAAAACCAGCACTTTGAATTGGGCCCGGAAACTAAGTGGTAGCCAGGGCAGTCAGACCAAGGTCGGTGTAATATGCTCAAACCGCCTTGCTCAGGTGAGCAACCTGGCTGCTGAATTCTGCACTAGCTGAAGTTTCCAAACCATCTTTAGAGGCAGCCCTATGTATAATGCATTGCAGTAATCTAACCCTGAGGTTACCAGAGCATAGGCAACAGTAGTTCCCCAACACACATTCAGCTTCCTAGGCAGCTAGTATAGAATACAGTAGTCAAGTATAATAATGATGCATGATAAAGAAATATAACTATGGATATGTATGGGAACAAACTTATACCACCACCCAGACCCCCAACCTGTAATTCCTATCTCCTATAAAATTTAGTCTCTCCTTAGCCTGCCGAACCCTGCTTTTCGTCTAGAATATAGATTCCTCTGCTTCGCCACAAACAACAGGGTGAATGCCCTTGGGGGGACGACGGAAAAGCCCCCCCCCCAACTTCTTGATTCAGAAAAGGGTTACAATTTGAGTAAACTCATAAATTTATGAATTTAGCAAGGGCAGGAAATAGCACTAGCTAGCTTCCTCGTGAGACCAGCCTCGTAGTGATAAGCCAGCTGCAAAAAAGTAAGACCCTCTCCTCAGCACAAAGGGGGACGTTGCCAAGGTGACAGTGGGCAATGCTGGAAGGGGAAAGAAATATTTCCACAAGTAGTTCTGGGAAGAAGGAGGAAGTAAGAAAACGCCATGCAGGGCTGAGGAGAAGCCATGACGCAGGGGGACAGGTAGCATGGCTGATTTCTCTGCTTGCTGCTGTTAGGGGAGCAACAACGGTCTCTCTCCATCTAGACGCAGGTTGTAAATATGTGTGAATAAACCATATTTTATAAAGACACTGCAGTCTCTGCTGCACCTAGTCTCCAATTTAAACACAAACCCTGGGCGAGCACTTGGAACGCTCTGGAATCATGTCACTGCTCGGCAGAGATTAGGGGTGTTTTGTAACTGTATTTTTTGACAGGAATGAAGAAGCTGTAGCCATGCAGATGTTGCTGGACTGCAACTCCCACCATCCTTGACCCTTAGCCATGCTAACAGGCAGGGCCGTCTTACCCATAGGCGCTAGGGGTGTGGGGCACCTGGGCGCCGACCTCTCAGGGGTGCCAGGTCGAGAGTCCGGAACCCAAAAGTTGAGTTCGGGGAAGAGCCCGCCCATCAGTCAGAGCGCCGTGGTGGGCTCTTTTGCTGCGGGCGGCTCCAGTGGGTTAGCGTGTGGGGTGCAGGGGGGGCGGCTGCACCGGGCGCAACATCTTAGGGTTAGGGGGCGCAAATCCACGGGTTAGGGGGCGCAAATTACTTGCCTTGCCCCGGGTGCTGACAACCCATGCTACGTCACTGGGCGGCTCTGCGCCATGAGTTCGGGGGCAACTGAGCCAGCAAGACGCTAAGGTGGCAGGCTGGCTCCGCCCTCCTGCATGCCTGGGACTGGGCAACCTGGGGGGTGCACCGGGTGGATCTTTGCACCCCGGGGCCACATATGCTTAGGACAGCCCTGCTAAAAGGGAATGATCGGAGTTAAAGTTCCAACAGGATCTGGTCGTCCACAGCTTCCCCACCCTTGATTTATGCTGTAATGAATTTCAGAGGACTGGACACAGCCCTAATGTAATTAGATGTTACGTAATCACCTTGGAAATAATTCCAGATCAGCCTTCCCAAACATTGTGCCCTCCAAATGTTTTGGAGTCTATTCTCCACTATCAAATTCCCCAACAATTGGTCATGCTGGTTGGATTGTAGTCCAAAATGTTCTGGGGAGCACCAGGTTGGGGAAAGCTGTTCTAGATCAAAGAGGAAGGATAGACAAGTAAATGAACAAGTATACATGCACACTTTATCATTTGCACACTTACAGCAGGGGAGTCATGTTAAAGCAGAGCTTTCCAAACTGTGTGTCGCGACACGTTAGTGTGTCGGCTGCAGTGTTTTTGTATTCTAATATTTTGCTGGAAGCCACCCAGAGTGGCTGGGGAAACCCAGCCAGATGGGTGGGGTATAAATACTAAATTATTATTATTATTATTATTATTATTATTATTATTATTATTATTATTTAGGTGTATCATGCAAACACTCCCCGCGCTCCTCCCGGGGCTGGAAAGGGGTTAGTTTAATCTCCGGTTTGCTAGTAAAACTGAATTACTGTGTTGCAAAATGATGCATGTCTAGAAAGTGTGTCACCAACATGAAAAGTTTGGAAAGCTCTGTGTTACAGTTTATTTGGATATTGCTTTTTCGCTCAAATGTTCCCACAGCTATGGAAAACTTGTTAATACAAAAGATTAGAAGGTACGATAAATGCACAACACATACAATCACTCCATCTATCCATCAATATAATACAATACAAAATAGCAAAATGACAAAATACCCATCAATCACACTGGATATGTGTTAGGAACACCAATTAACCTTGCAACAAGAAACAGGAAAACCTTCCATCAGGGAGGTAGACTTCACTTTCCAGTATTGAAGCGTTAGACATTTTGCCAGCCTGAGTGCTTTTAGTTAAATTGCCCCTCTGCCAGGTTCCAAAGGACTTGTAATTCAACTTCAGATATCAATTCCTAATAAAGTTACATAACTGTTATTAAAAAATGGTTGAAAGGGGGGGCTGTTCTGGGGCGGGAGGAGGTGCCAAATGACAATTGGTGTCTCAGCCAGGCCAATAGAGGGAGCCTCTGACTCTCGCATTTCCTTCTTCAACAGTTAATGCCACCTGTGTACACACCAGACATTTCTTGCCTGGCAGGGGGTTGGACTCGATGGCCCTTGTGGTCTCTTCCAACTCTATGATTTTATGATTCTAAAGCACATAACTTCCTCCCAAAGAATCCTGGGAGCTGCAGCTCACCCACCCAGCCCCCTTAACCAACTACAGTTCCCAGAATTCTTTGAGGAGGGGGTGCTTTAAAGGTATGGTGTCTATGCAGTTGGACCATTGGTCTGCATCTGTATAAGGCAGCCTTCTGTGTGGGAAAGTGGACTCCTACCTCCTGGCCTGTAAAATGCGGAAGAGTGTTTCTGTGAAGGCTGCAGTACACTGTAGGCACCCAGCCCTGTGACATCCCTGTCGATGATGGAGACTGTTTCATAGCATCCGCAGAGACCAAGGGAACAAATAATGGCTCTTAGGAACGACCCGTGGTGTATCCCTCTTCCCTCGCTATTCCCCAGTGTCCCCATCTGCTCCTTCTACATGTGTGTTCTCTTTCTCTCTCTCACTTTCTAAGTCTTCACGCCAACTCCGTGACTGGCATAAATATCTCTTGGCTCCCTCCATTTCCCGGTTGGCAACAGATCAGAATTTCTGCCAATTGATGTTGGCTTCTTTGGGTAATTAGGGAAATCTGGCAGGAGGGCACAGAAGCTCCCTGGTGCTAGAATCAAAACATTGCAGAACATTTGGGGTGGGGTGGGCTGTCAACCAGTGTCAACCAATGCTTACTTGTATGAGTCGTAATTAAACGCAGTGCTGGGGCTGAAATCTGCCTGGAAAACCCCTGCCCCAGATGCATGCAGGCTGCTGGGTGCGTTACTCATTGAGGAGGGAAATGCAGACCGTGCATGCTCAGAGACTACCTTCTCTTTATTATTGCTACACAGTTAGTTCTGGAACCGAGCACTGAGGGTAGCTCCAAATGGCAGTCGAAGCAGAAGAAACTGAGATACAGTGATGGTTAAAAAAACCCTCAGTTGAATTTCTGCAGCTATTAAAAGTACAAGCGCACGGCTTGGGGGGGAAACATGGTGGTATTCCTAATCAGGGAGAGGAACCTGTTACCTAGAACTTTGCCCACATTGACACCACATATGTTGACAAAACTACCGGTATGATACTACTTTAAACAACCAGGTATTTCCCCAAAGATTTCTGGGAGATGTAGTTGGTTAAGCGTGCCGAGTTGCTAGGAGACCCCCTATTGCCCTCACAGGGCTACAATTCCCAGAGTTCTCTGGGAAGAGGCATTGGTTGTTAAACCACTCTGGGAACTGCGACTCTGTGAGGGGAACAGGGGTAACCTGACAGCTTTCAACCCCCTTAAGGAACTGCAACTCCCATAAGTCTTTGCCGGAAGCCGTTACTATGTATGGTATCATAGGGATTTAACTGTATGACGTGAGCGTGGCCTGTGAAAGCTATCAACCTCTGCATTTTCAATTGGTGCCAAAAACCAAGAACCATTGATTCCTACATACTTAATTTTCCTGTATGTATGCATCTCATATGACACATCATATGTCATTCATAAGCATGCAAACCATTATTTGGATTTGATTAGGACTCTAGTAAGCTGGCTGGCTAGTGCTATTGAGCTAGAAATCTAATTCTGGTTGTTCCAGGTAGAGGGGATGAATTGAACTCTGAAGTCTTATGTTGAGCTGTACATTTTGAAAGCATTGCTAATAACTCTTGCCAAAAGAAAAGGATTTCTCACTAACACAGAGACAATCTCAAGTTTTAAGCACCTGTGCTCAGGCGCACGTAGACTGACTCAAGCGGAAGAATCTGGCAAAATGTTTTGCCTGCGTATGCAGCGGAAGTGTCCTACAATAGCCAGACACGTGCCCCCCAAAATGGCAAGTGACAACAAGCCTAGAGGCATGGTGACAAGCTGGGGGTCAGTAAGAGCTATTTGGTACTATTTGTACTTGTCTCCCCTCCCCATCTCAGGCTGTTTACACACGGCTTATTTATTGTGGTAGAAAAAATGTAATTTTTCTACAGTGGAATTATTCGTGCTCATCCTCAACAGGCTGCTTTCAACCTAAATTCAGGTCCTACCGTCCACAAGGGTGGGTGAGGTTACTTGATACTTATTTGAAAAGCTTCCCCTTTATAAAATTATCCACTCCTTTTCCTCCCTGCGCATACCCCAGGTGAATGAAGAAGGAGGTGGTGACTGATCTTGGTAGACGTCCACCCACAACATCATTGTGCAGGTGTGGACACACACGCCCCTATTGTTGGGACCGCCAACATCTGTTTTCTTGGTATATCTCTAGAATGTTTGGAATGGGAAAGCCATAGAATTTGGGAGAGGTGACACATCCTATCCAGCTGTGTATGTGTATAAGGAAAGAACAAAAGAAGCAGTTTTAGGGACAGGCAGAAAAGAGGCAGGGTGTGAGCTGAAGTCTCTGAAAGCATCTTAGGGTACAAGATGCTTCTGCCTGGAGATATTATATGAGCTGGCATATCTACAAACTTGTAGGAGTGTGCATATTGCTTTTTTCTGTTTGTGCTTTGCATTGTATATAAATACATACATGTAAATATGTAAATAAAGCCAATATTTGAAAGATACATACAGTGGTACCTCGGGTTAAGTACTTATTTCATTCCGGATGTCCGTTCTTAACCTGAAAACTTCAGCTAATGGGGCCTCCTGCTGCTGCCGCACCACCAGAGCACGATTTCTGTTCTCATCCTGAAGCAAAGTTCTTAACCCGAGGTACTATTTCTGGGTTAGTGGAGTCTGTAACCTGAAGCGTATGTAACCCGAGGTACCACTGTATTACAAAGGCACAATGCTGGCTGGAATGGATAGGAGTTGTAGTCCAAAACATCTGGAAGACATGAGGTTGGGGAAGGTTGCAGTCAGCCATGAACCATGGTTTACTGTGAACAAGCAGAGTGCTATTGCATGTGCCGGAATGGTCTTGCTTCACTTCTCCGCTAGCAAGAGCAGGAGCAAATCATAATGAGCCTTGGGTTTGCTGTGGCCTCTGAACCAGCGCTTGTGGTTTGTTTCTCTCAAACAAACCATGATCAATCAGGAAGCCAAGAACAAACTTTGGCTTCAGCCTGGGTTTATTGGAAGGAGAAGAAGTACTGAGCACTGGTTTTGTACTTCCACGGCTGCTGCTCCTACTAAGTTTCTAGCTTCCTGGGTTGTCCAAATGTAGTCATTCACTCCTCTAAAGGAAAAGCCAACCGCAGGCAGCCGTGTGTTACTCCTGCAGCTTCATCCCAGTTGTGACAGTGGGAAGTAGCCGAGCGCCGAGAAAGGACTTCACACAGTCACCATTCTGGTAGGTGGCTGAGACTTGGCCAATAAAGATAAGTCAATTGACATCCTGGTACCAGCTTGGCATAGGGATGATGCCAGTCTAGAGGGCAAAATGGCATCTGATGCTCACAGATGTTGCCGGCTCCTTGCCTTGAGCTGCTGTGCGATTCCCTACCCCAACCAGACTGTGCATAAGGAGGGATGTACATTTATCTGCTGAAAAGCATTGTCTCTCCTAGCTACAGATGGCCCCCAACATACAAGTGTTGTCCAGAGAACTTCCCCTAACGCTCCCCCGCTTGCAAAACTGTCTTTTGGAATGGCAGCTGCAATCGGCTGCTTGCACTGAGAGACTCTGTGCCCCTGGGGGGGCTGGGTAACCTTTGAAAATGCACTGCGTTGATCTCTTCTTGATCAGCTCCAGGCTGCAGGGCAGCTGCAACATTTCAGGTCAAGGGCTCCCAGAGTGAATCCGCTGAGGTGCCAGGGTAGGAAAGGCTGCAGCCTAGTCGCCATGCCTGCCCTTCTCCCTCGGACCCTCAAATATGACATGTAAGCAACATCCACTGCCCCCCTCCCCTTCCAATCTTCCAACCCGAGGCTTTCTCCCTGCTCTTCCTAGGCTGCCTCTCTGCCAACCCTGGACTGCAGCCATCTCTCTGAGACAGGAAAGGCCCCAGATCGCATTTCATGACACTCTTTCTGCATATAAACAGCCGCCCCCAGCCCAGAGGCAGCCACATGGCAATGCCAGGCGAGGGATCCCTGCTTTTCGCAAGTTCCACATTGGATTCCTCACTCCCACCCTGAGCTTATCCGGCCTGGAGGAGGGGGGCTGGGTATTGGCAATTTTGCTCAATTAGCTGATGTTTCCCAGTGTGTGCAATATCATCCAGTTTCCATGGTGATGGGAGTGCCACGGTAACCAACAGGGCCTCTTTTCTTGTTCGCTACCTACTTCTCCCCATGCCATGCTGGCATGAGGAGTTGCACAAGGACAGGAGTGGGAAGAGACCCCAGGAACAGGGCTGGGCCTAGCTCGTTTGCCTCCACAGGGGAAATCAATTCCCCCCCACCCTTCTCCCCTTTCATCTCAAGAAATTTCAGCACACGTCTTCAGATCCTGTAGCGAGAAGTAAATTAGGCAGGTCTTAGCAGGAAGTGCCATTGAAAGGACAATTTTCTTGCCATCATGGGCACGTGGGCGTTTGACACCTAGGTAACGCCTGCCCTGGATTTAGTGCCAGTTCTTTCTCCACTTCCTCTTTCTCCACCTCCTCCTCCTTTCAGCAGCCCTCTGGAGGCCCAAGAAGCCAATCTTTTCTCTGGTTATGTTCACACAATATTTTACCCTGAGGAAACGTTTTTGTGTTGCTTCAGTGACAGACACTACGGGCATGCTAAAATGCTTAAGGAGACAGGCATAATCCCATCGTCAATTACTGAACCCTTTTTGGTTAGGCCTGCCAACTCCCTTGATTCTGTTTCTCAACATTTCTGTGTCAATAGCCCCATGAAAACACGCCCTAAGGTGAAAAATAAGAGGTCTGGTTCTCAGGACTTGGTGGCTGAGCATACAGCAGTCCCCCAAACTTCTGCTGTCTGGTAGGGGATCCATATTGCAGCAGTAGGTCATGCTACTACAGGCAAATAAACAAGGCCTTCTCGGTTGCTACCCCAGAACTGTGGGATGTCCTTCCATCAGCTGTGTGCTTGGCTCCTTTCCTTCTGGTGTTCCACAGGCATGGACACTTTCATGTTGGGTCTGTTGTCACTGTTGTCTTTCTGTCCCTTTTTGTGTTTTAATGGTTCTTTGCTTTATTTGGGTTGGTTTCCATAGCTTTTAATGTTGTTTTGATTTACCCTTCTGTAAATCGCCTCAAGCCCTTTGTGGTAAAAGCCACCGTACCAATTTAGTAAAGACAGATCATCACCACGACCGATAACAACAAAAAGGTTACTTCCACCACCAGTGCCAAATTGCACCGGTAAAACATGAACTGGGCCTAAATTCGTGCTCTCTGGGGCTTGAGCTGCAGTGTTTTCTAAAAAAATGTTTAGGGGTCCTCTCATTCTCCTACTCATATTGAAATGTTGTTGTTTAGTTGTTTAGTCGTGTCCGACTCTTCGTGACCCCATGGACCAGAGCACGCCAGGCACTCCTGCCTTCCACTGCCTCCCGCAGTTTGGTCAATCTCATGTTTGTAGCTTCAAGAACACTGTCCAACCATCTCGTCCTCTGTTCTCCCCTTCTCCTTGTGCCCTCCATCTTTCCCAACATCAGGGTCTTTTCCAGGGAGTCTTCTCTTCTCATGAGGTGGCCAAAGTATTGGAGCCTCAGCTTCAGGATCTATCCTTCCAGTGAGCACTCAGGGCTGATTTCCTTAAGAATGGATACGTTTGATCTTCTTGCAGTCCATAGGACTCTCAAGAGTCTCCTCCAGCACCATAATTCAAAAGTATCAATTCTTTGGCGATCAGCCTTCTTTATGACCCAGCTTTCACTTCCATACATCTCTACTGGGAAAACCATAGCTTTTACTATACGGACCTTTGTTGGTAAGGTGATGTCTCTGCTTTTTAGGATGCTGTCTAGGTTTGTCATTGCTTTTCCCCCATGTTGAAATACTGCCCCTCAATAAGGCCAAACTTAGATTCACAAAATGTTTAGAGGTATCACTCCAGAGAAAAAGGACTCTTGAGCTGTACACCTTAATTTGGTACTTGAAGCTGACCTCACAATCTTCTTTGTGCATGGTAAGGAATAGCAGCATGTAACATCAGCCCCCATAACTGGTAAGTTTCTGGACTCGTGTGATCTTCCTCTTGCTGCCCTTTAGCTTCAGATCTAGATCTGGGTACAGCCACACAGTGGCGTAGCGTGGGTTGTCAGCACCCAGGGCAAGGCAAGTAATTTGCGCCCCCTAACCCGTGGATTTGGGCCCCCTAACCCGTGGATTTGGGCCCCCTAACCCTAACCCCCAGATGTTGCGCCCGGTGTGGCCGGCCCCCCCTTCACCCCCTGCACTACGCCACTGCAGCCACAGCTATTTATTGTTCTGTCCTGACTCTTCCGAGCCAGCCTCTGGATGCTTCCAGACAACCTGCTTTATTGAGCATATATTCCGATTTGTTTTCGGGGAGATGAGACAACAGTGGCTAATTAATGAGTTTTCATTCTGATTTGTTTTCGAGGTTCAATGTTATTGCGCACTTTCCAGTGCATTTCCCGCTCACATTCCTTATTGCAAAAAGACTGATCTTTTGGAGAAGTGGATTTGTTGCACAAGCCCTTCCAATCAACTATAATTGTGCAACCTGAATTTGCTGGTCTGTGACTGAATCCCACCCAGAAATAGTGACAGTCTGAAAGCTTCCTCTGTCTCGTATTCTCACTCTCCCACCCAGTGGCATAGCGTGGGTTGTCAGCACCCGGGGCAAGGCAAGTAATTTGCGCCCCCTAACCCGTGGATTTTAGTAGGGGCAGAGAGCTGCGAGTGTGAGCGTGCCGCCCCCCAGATGTTGCGCCCGGTGCGGCCAGCCCCCCCTGCACCCCCCACGCTACGCCACTGCTCCCACCCATACCTTGTTGCCTGCCTATCTCTTACATTTGCTTCAAGGAAGCGGCTTTTTTTAACAAAATCACTGCTCTAGGAAACCTGGGAGTGCTGAGCAGTAAGCATGTCCACGGTGCTATCTTGAATGTTATGCCCCCCTCCACTAGAGTTGGGAAAGTTAGGGCCCAGGAGATGCATATTCAAGATAAAATTTATTGCTGCTACAGTCTTCTACCTGCAGTGCCTTTACCCCGCCTCATAATTAGGACCGTCTTGCTGCAAACTCATGAAAATAACTCCTGCCACACCTGAACTGCTAGATCAAAGGAAGGCAGCTGGCAAGTTGGGCTCCTTTGCGAGTTAGTTATACTGTGTGTGTGTGTGTGTGTGTGTGTGTGTGTGTGTGATGTGCTAAATCTGGGTGTCAGATAGCTAGACACCAAAGGTCATGCACTTTCCCCTGCCTACTAACATGGCTAAAGCCTTTTTAAGGGTTACTGATGCATTGCTTTTCTGCAATTTGCTGGTAGTGGTTAAGAGCGGTAGACTCGTAATTTGGTGAACTGGGTTCGCTTCCCCGCTCCTCCACATGCAGCTGCTGGGTGACCTTGGGCCAGTCACACTTCTTTGAAGTCTCTCAGCCCCACTCACCTCACAGAGTGTTTGTTGTGGGGGAGGAAGGGAAAGGAGAATGTTAGCCCCTTTGAGACTCCTTCGGGTAGTGATAAAGCAGGATATCAAATCCAAACTCCTCTTCTTCTAAATTAAAATGGTGGTTCGGTACAAGCATTTTATATGGCATTATATTATATGGCAGCGTCCATCCCAATGGCCAATATCCATCTAAAAGGTTTACTAAGAATAATAGAATCATAGATTTGGAAGGGACTCTGAGAATCATCTAGTCCCTGCTGTGCAGTAATATGCCGCTGTCCAAATAAATTTAATTCAGCAAAAAAAATCCTGCAACAAATGGGGGCCACTGGATTTGTGAGTCCTTGCAGAGAGTCCCCAAGTCCAGCAAGATGGATGGTGAGTGGCCACGTATGTCTTGAAACCACAACACTAGAGTTCCTTGGAAGATTCAGGAAGCGGCCGTAGAAGGAAAAGATTTCACACAACAGGTTCTACCTGCCTTGGAGTTAGTTAGATGGTGTTGTTTTTCCTTTGCTGGGGGTGCAGTTTGCTTCCTGGTGCTGGTTAAAAAAGAAAAAAACTCAATAAAAATGCTTCCAGATTCCCAGATAGCTTTACATTTTTGTTTCACCACCACTAGGATTAAAGGTCAGATTTGGGTTTGGTCGTTTCTCATTTTCCTGGTTAGATTATCTCTACGGAACAGGTCATGCTGCTTTCTTTGTCCCTATAGCATTGGCAAGGAATCAGTGCTTTAGGTCTGTGAGTTTCAGACTTCATTTGGGGAAGCCGTAAGGACTTAAGGAGAGGCTTGATGGATCAGACTACAGATCCAGCCAGCTGGGCATCTATCTTCCCTCAGCGGTCAGTGGATGCCAATGAGAAGCCCACAAATAGGACAAATTCTCCTGTTGTTCCAGCAGTCAGTATTCTCTGGCATGCTGCCTATAATCCTGGATGTTGTGTATATAGCTATCATGGAGCCCATCTCAGAAAAACCAGTTATCATTGCAGCCATCCATCAACTTCATTGTGGAGGAACTTATACACATCTGCCCTAGAGAGTTGCAAAGAATTCTGGGACATGTACAGCCACTCCATTTTATGATTTGCAAATTGCTGCTGCTAATTAGTTACTTAACAATGTCTGTACTTTTCTGCATTTCCTTTCCCTCAGTCTAACCTCACAATCCCTACCCCTTTCCCCAGTAAGTACCAGGATAAGGAAACTGTTGAAATGTAAATGTGAAATATTCTGGGACCAAGAGGGCCTGGACTGGAGTTCAGTGTCATTTATCTGTGGCGAAAACTAGTATAATGGCATATTATTACTTAAGGTGTGTAAACGACAACCATCCTTGTCCTTTGCTTTTCTTGCAGGCTGGTTCAAAAGAAACAACTTATGCAGGGGTTACTTTCTGGGAATAGCGCATAAAACCAAAATTGCATATAGTCAAAACACACTTTCAACCTGAACTTTATAACGCTCTCCCAAGGGCACTGAACACTCTCCCTGCACCTGTAGGATTGCTGACAGAAAATACATCTATAAATAAAAAACCAATCTAAACCAGAGTAATGATCAGAAAACAAACAGATTGTAGGAGTGCATTTATAAATAAATAAATAAAATTAAACCTGAGCAATAATCCCAAAGTAAACAGCCTGTACAAACACCTTGTTTTAAATGGCAAAAACTGCTGTAACAAATAACTCGGACAGAAAAACAATAAATAGAAAGAATCCAGTTTTGACAGGTGGCATAATGATGCAAATAACCGCAACTAGAAAAACAAATGAAGAATAACATAGGCAGCTGATTACTTTAGATGATTTTCTCAGTAACACAGATTTAATTTAACAAAATTGCATCTGATTTTTGCAGCTGCCACCACAAACAGACCCAATTTGAACATTATCGTTTGCCATTTAGTAAAAGCTCAGGACTGTGGTGGTTGTTTGAGCAGAAGATCTATAAGCAATTCTTTCCAAAGAGAGTAAACTGGTATGCAATGTTGACAATTATCCACCTCCTTGGAGCCACAAACAGAGAGTATCGTGTTCTTTCTACTAGGATCGGGGCATAGTTTCCTCATGCCAGTGAGTAACCCCAAATGTGAAGAATTTTTTGTTTTTTTCAACACCAGGAACATTGGCAGAAAAGCCAGCTCCCATTCAAGTTATTCATGGCTTGGGCTCAGATGGGCTCTTGCAAATTGCTGTATTTTTTCACAGTTTATTGCAGAATGCTATCTGCTGTATCCTGGGATGGGCAAACAGAGCCAGCACCCAAGCAAGAAGCCTGGCGGTCTCCCTCTGAGAAAGGACCTGTGTATAGAAGAGATAGATGGGAGGGAGGTAGAAGAGAGATGAAGCCCAAATATATTCAAAACACAGGCGTGTGTGTGAGATAGAGAGAAATTATAAAGGATGATCCATTTGATTAACAAATTATGTAGTAGGACATCTCCCTGGGCAGACAGAACGGTTGAGAAGGGAAATGGGGAGGCCCCATGAGAGACCAGAATGCTGGTAATGTTGCAATTGCTTTTGCAAAGGTCTCTGCAAGAGTTGTTTATAACAGTAACACACTATCCCTATCTGCACGGTTGCTTTGCTACTGTTGCTCATTCTAGCTCAGTGCTGTATACACTGACTGGCAGCAGCAATCCAGGATTTCAGTCAGGGTGGTTCCCCCAGCCCGACCTGCAGGCCAGGAATTGAATCTGGAATCGTCTGCATCCATATCATCATCATAATTTTATTATTTATATGCCACCCACCGGACAGGATTGCCCCAGCCACTCTAGGCGGCTCCCAACAAAATGTTAAAAACACAGTAAAGCATCAAACATTAAAAATGTCCCTATACAGGGCTGCTTCAGATGTCTTCTAAAGGCCATATGGTTGTTTATTTCCTTGACATCTGATGGGAGGGCGTTCCACAGGGTGGGAGCCACTACCAAGAAGGCTCTCTGCCTGGTTCCCTGTAACCTCACTTCTTGCAGTGAGGGAACTGTCAGAAGGCCCTCAGAGATGGACCTCCAAGCAAAGCAGATGCTTTGCCATTAAGTTATGGCCTGTTCACAGTCTCCAAAGAGGTTTAAAATTCCCAGACTGGTGGAGCATCGGAGTGGGGTCGATTTACTGCCCTTTCACAATTTATAATGAAATGGTAGATGAGCACAACCACCAAATTGTTGACTAGGAGAAAACACAACATCTGCAGAATTAAGGATATGTAAATTAAATTTTAAAAATTTCCAAAACCGTATGGGTACTTGGACAAAGGGGAAGTTATATCACTCACAATGAATGACGTCACAGAAAGCAGCCAATGGGTACTTGGACAAAGGGGAAGTTATATCACTCACAATGAATGACGTCACAGAAAGTAGCCAATCAGTGCTCTTGAGAAGCGGACAATCACCTTCATGCAGCCTTGAAGGATACAGTGCATACAGGCGCAACAAATGGGAACTAAATGCGTATTACCACCCACACTCCAAAGCAATGTTTGTGCATAAATGCCCTGTGTCTGGAGACATGGCTCCAAGTGTGATCTGATCATGCAGATATCCCAAGAGCCAAGTAGAAAATAGGGGGTGTTGCCTACACCCCTAGTCATGCAAATGAAGGGGACAACCAGAGCTCACCTCTCTCCCACCCCACCCCTGCTTGGTATGCAATTGTCTCATTAATTAAAATTCTCCGCAGGCTGCATTGTTTGCTTACAGGGGAGGGCGATTCCTCTAAGCTACCTTGGCAGCCAGACTCCTAACAGGTGCTTTGCAAATAATCAATCCCTGGGCTTCCGGGATCGGTGAGCTGCTTCTACTCTCCACCTGGCAACAAGTGCAGGAAGGGCAGCTGCTGAAGACAACTCCAAAAGTCAGTTTGGACAGAGAGAGAGTGTGTGTTTGTTGGGCATTCCATGGCTTCCCTCTGAGCACAGTCCTGGATACAGCATCTCTCGCTCTCTCATGAGGAAGAGCAATAAACAGGGGACTTAAAAGAGGATATACACCCGGAACTCCTAAGCAAGCAGGTATGCGGTGTGAAAAAGGAAGAATGAACTGGATAGTTTAGCGAGGTCTCCTAGAAGAAAGGGTGGGCGGAGAGCATGAGGTTTTTGCTTCTTACTCCTTCGCAAAGGAGCTGGTGTCTGCTGTGTCGGTAAAAGCAGAAAACAACACCACCTAAGTAACTTGGGGGAGCAGCTATTAAGTTAGGTCTCATGCGTTTTTGGAGAAGGGAGATTTGAGTCCTACAGAGTTAAGGAGAGGAACGAAGGATGGAAGAATAATGGAGAGGAAAATGATGTGACCCAGTTGTAAAATAGGTAGGGGACTCTGTACCTTTAATAGCTGTATCAAAGGCAGAAGTTGTGTTACTGGCCTTCTCTGCAATTGTAAACGGCATCTATGCTACAACTTCTTATAATCCGTCACCCTGGGGGGAGGCTTTTTAATGGATTAGAATCACAGCTTCCCCCCTCCCTGCCTTTCCCCATTTGCTTGGGTGGCTCTTGTGCTTTTAAAGCTGGCAGAAATTCAACAGGTTGGGCAAACTTTCCCTATCGCCGCATCAGTTCCTGTCACAGACATTTAGAGACAGATTATGAGAAAACTCCTGACTGAAAAGGGTGGCGTCTCTAAAGCGGGTGGACATATAGTCCAGGATTTTCTCTGGAAATGAATGGGTGGCATGGGAACATGACTCCAAGATGGTTTGATGGCCTTACAATTTTTTTTAATTAAAAATCATCCTGACTTACAGCTCCTTAATTAATATTTATTTTATCATTACTTTCCTATCACAACTTTCCTCCAAGGAGCTAAAAAGTGGTGTGCCGAGTTCTCTCCAGCCTAATTTCACCCTCCCAACAACCCTGTGAGGTAGGTTAAGCTGAGAGATGGTGGCTGGCCCCATGTCAGCCACTGAGTTTCATGGCTGAGCGGGCATTTGAACCCTGGCCTTCCAGATCGTAGCCCAGCAGTCTAGCCACTGCACTGTATGTTACACCCTCCTTCCTCTCTTTGTAGAGGACCCAAGAGTCTCTGCTTCCTTTGGTTTCTATATAGCCCTCTAACTCACCATAAAGGTGGGGTTCTAAATAAACAACGTAATATAATCTTATCTGCAATTTCCTGTGTGGCACCTAATGTACCTGGCAGGCTTGGGTTGGACAGGCAGTGAAACAGGAGTGGCTGTTTTCTCAAGGAAGTCCACCACAACCTTGTAAAGTACTATTTCCTTCACTCTTTTGGAAAAACACGAGCAGAACAATCTCATTATACTATTCCCCCACTCTTCTTGTATGCTTTAGGAACTGTGACCTTACAAAGGGATGGCCCACGATTCAGCCGAGGAGATGCACCTGCAGCTGTGAAAGGACACCCTTCTTTAAACTTTTGGCTTCCTCCACACTCCCTGGGAAAGCAATTCCCACCCACTGCATTAACAGGAAAATCAGCCTGCAGAAGATATGTTCAGTTGTGAACCTGTCACACACCTGAATGGCTGAGATCTAAGAAGCTGAGCAGGTAAAAAGAGGACATGTGCTCCTGTTCATTGGATGGAAATCCCAGTGCTGAATCTTGAAAGCTGATTGGCTAAGAAGAATCGGCAACCTTAAACTCTTCCTTGGATAAAAGGAGGAAAGATTTCATAATGCTAATTCACCAGTCAGCAGGGATGCACTCTTCATCCTCATAGGCTAAGAACAGAATATTATTTCACTGGTTGATTGGCTGGAGAATCTGGCCGGCATGGGATTTTAATTTCTTCTTCATTCATTGGGTCTGCTTAAGGCACTTGTTCCAGGAACTGACAGACTGCCATTGGCCAAGGACTGTGGGAATTTCCACCTTTGGGGTGACCTAGACCCAGTTGTTTATTCACAGAAAATAGCAATCATCCTAGCAGATAACTGGTGCAGAATATTCTCATTGCCTAGATGAGGATAACTTCTGACTTCTGGCCCGTAACAGAAGACGAAACTTTTCACCAGAAACAACTGGATCTAGGAAAGTTGGAACTCTTTGATTAATCATTTTGAGATATTTCTACACACTCACACGGCCATTTTCTGCAAGTGTGGGAAAGTGTCTGCAAGTGGAAGGACGAGTAGTGGTTTTTCCAAATGAACTTCTGGGAAGAAGGTTTTGGCTTTGTGAATGTGTAGGAGGTGTATTTCCTTTTTGTAAAAAAAAAAAATCATCTGAAGCTGCAAAAAAGAGGATTGCACAGACTGGCAGAAGACGTCAGAGAAAGAACTACTGTTCTCGAGATGTGCCTTAAAAGGTTACCTGGCAAGACAAGATAATATTATGCCGATTGATGCACAGTTTCACAAACTCAACAAGAGAACCTAGGAGATTTATGCTCTTGGATGCTGTTTTTTAAACCCAATAGGCTCAACCCCCAATCAGAGAGCCCAGCTTGTATTATTCTCACTGTTCTAACCTTCTAGACCTCCCTGCCCACCCAAGTGTCACACAGCTTGCTGGTTCCCTTTAGTCTTTGCCTACTAAGCAAGAGTTTCCTCCTGCCCCACATTCTGCTAATCTCGTCATCCCCTATAAAGATTGCAGAGTCCAGTTGCTTACAAGAGAATAGATAGCCCAACTAGAGGTTTGTTCCACAGGCTCTTAGTTTCAAATGAATTTCCCATAATTTCCACCAGTGGGGATGAAGACAATTCACAAACTGAAGTGGGTGACAGCTCTAGTAGATTATTTTTGTTTGTAAATGTCCTGTGTCCTGTGTAAAGGTGGCACAACCTTGAGTTATGATTCAAGGGGATGCTAGAGTAACAGGCAAACAGTTGTGTGGCCACCAGCTTTAGCACTGGTTAGTACAACTGGTACTTTGGGCATTTGTTTTGTATCTTACGGCTGTTCCCCATCCATCCCCGGACATATTTTTTGAGCAGTGATTACCAGGATAACTACCTTTACTCATATCTTTGGATGTAGATCATATTGTGTTTAGGGTTAAAAGGGTTTTAGAATCAAATTATACTCTTCGTAAGGCTGAGATCTGGAATCTAGAGGCACCAACTCTATTTTGACACGTACCATGAAAACGGGTTGCCTATATGATAGTTCCCATGAATGTAAATAGAGAGCAGGTGATAAGAAGTTATGGATGTGGTAAACTGAGATGCAGTGTCAACGTTAGGCTTATCTGGACAAGGGGTGGAAGGAGGTCCTGAGTCCTGGTATCCAGCATTAGAATAATCCAGTGTGCCATCAGGGTTTAGAAAGTGAAACTAAGGCGCTTAGGTCACCTGAAAACGGTGAAAGTTCTGGTTGAACTAGCCACTGGGGCTGTCCCATGAACAATGATCATTCTTATTTCTATGCCCTCAACAGCTGCAGAGGCTAAAATCCACACACAGAAGTTCTGTTAAAGAGGCAGGAGCAGGGCACGCTTTTTTCTTTTTCGACATGACAGAAGAATTTTAGGTTAAGGATGCAAGATTATATGGCTGCTTACCCAGAGGGTTTGGAAAGGCCCGTTCTGGTTACAGGGTAGAGTTGTGGGTACTGTATAATTGAATGCCCTTTCCCCAAAGGCCATGGCAGGTTCCCAGGTCCTCTGCTTGGAGAGCGAAGAGCCGTATGCTAAAGTAACAGAATCGAACCCTGAATTTTATTATTGTGAGGGTCAGCGGGTAGCTCTCGAAGCGCTGCTCGCTAAAGGCGAAGAGGCGTTTAAGGAGTGCGTCTCCCAGGAAAAGCTGCGCCCCTTTCTGTCAGATGGAGAGCTGCAGGAACTGAAGGCCGCTGCAGAAGACTCGCGGGCTCCCTCGCCAGGTGGAACTGGCAATGGTGGCCACGGGGGCAAGGGTTCAAGCCTCAGCTACTGGCCTGGACGTTCAGACGAGCCTACTCCAGAGCTGGAGCTAGGGTGGCCGGAGAACAGCGTTTGGAAAGGGATTACCCGTGTGGAGGTCTATACCCACCCACCAGGAGAGGGAGCGCCCCACATCAAGGAGCTGGTGCGAAGATACATCCAGCAAGCCAACAAGGTACTGAGGAAAGGTAGCAGCATCCTTCTAGATGTTGTGGATATGGAGGAGAATAGCCACATTAGCCAAAGGTGCATTTCTAAAACATACATTTCCACATAATTACCGTACTTCACAACCACCCCCGCTTTCTTTCTCTTTTTATCTCTCATCTCTCTCAAAACTGCCCCCCTATCTTGTGAGTGTGATATGTGATCCACAGTAAAAAAAAAGGATCAAAAACAGTGGCACAAATAGTATTGATTCTCAGTGTTCTTCAAGGAAGCTCTATCTCTGGGAAATGAAATTAAAACACCACCACTTGGGAGAACTTTTCTGCTGCAGCTCAGTTGAGCAGATGCAGACTGTGATCCTATAATCACTAACCTGGGAGTAAGCAGCACTGCACTTGGTAAAGTTACTTTCCAAACAGACACATACATGATTTTGCTCTAAATTCCACTCCACTCCACCTCTAGAGAGTTTCCTCAAAGCATGCTGAGAGCCATTTTTGTCTGTGCAGGGGTTTATTTATTTATTGTCATCATTCCTATGTTTGTGTTCCCCCTTCACAAAGTGGAGGGAATTTCAGAGCATTTTTACCCTAATCAATTTCCTTGGAAGTGAGAGGATGGGAGATTTATGGTGCTCTGTACTGGTGTATTTACAGATTTACAGGTTCAGCAAGTAGGACAGAGGTCAGAAGCAAACATGCAGTCCATGTTAGTATTATAATCACGTCTAAGTATTGCTTTCCAGCTACACACACACACACACAGCATCAATTTCAGTACCAACATACTACCACCCAAATTAAGAAATCTCATTAAATTAAATACAAAAATAAAATCTATACAAGGTTAAAATGGCAGTTTAGTGAAAGAAATTATATTTTTGTTTTTAGATTCAAGATGGGGAACCTGTTGACCTCCAGGTGGTAATGGACCACAACTCCCATCAGCCCTGGTCATTAGCCATGTTGACTTGGGCTGATGGAAGCTGGAGTCAAAAAACACCTGCAGGGCCAGATTCCCCAACACTGCTTTAGGCAATGTACATATATGTTGCAGCAGGCAGCATCTTAAAAGAGATATTGTCTCCTGTGTGAGAGTGAAGAGGGGAATGCTTTTTAATATATGCATCTGATCGATCAATCACTTAAGGGTTGCAACACCAGTACAAATGGACGTAACTGGCATTCCAGATGCTTGAATTAACCATTTTCTTTGTAAGCCCGCCTTGGAAAGAAATCTCAAATTTCCTTATTCAGTAAGCAACCAGAAGGGAGGCTCACGAGGGAGGGGGAAGACTCAGAACAAAAGCCAGTGATATATTTGCTCATTCAACAGTAAGGATGCAAATCGAGTCACTGTGCATACAATGCACACACCTGACTTGGCTCTCATCACTGTTGATTTGGGGATATTTAATTCTGAAAGCAAAATTGCATGACTTCTGTCTAGTTAAATATCCCACAAGCCAAACTGTTTGTCCTCCAGGTGGTTGCCATTGTCATGGATGTTTTCACGGATCCCGACATCCTCTTAGATCTGTATGATGCAGCACTCAGGCGCCGAGTCCCCGTCTACATCATTCTCAGCAGAGAGCATCTTGCCTCCTTCCTCACCATGGCTGAGAAAACGTGCCTTAATGTCCGTCACACAGAGGTGAGATGGGGAGGGCTTTGGTTCTGTGCAGGTCTCTCCACCCCCAGAGGCAGAGGCAGCTGCATCTCAGTTGACTCTCACCTCCTGTGCTTTCCAAAAAACAAGGAATCACTAGCAGACTTTGCTAAAATAATAGGGGCAAAGGTTGGTTTGTGGTGCCTTTGGAATGAGGTCCCCAAGGAGGTGCATCAGAAGGGATACCGCCATTATTATTATTATTTAGATACACAGTGCAAACCTGTATAGTCTACTCAGAAGTGAGACACGCAGAATTCAATGGGGCATACTCTTAGGTAACTCAAAAGAAGCAGCAGCAGCAAAGCAGGTATTTTTTAATTGGTTTGGGGGGAATTCTAGGACCAGTTCCTTACTCAAGTTGGGTTTTTGTAAGTGGGATGCAAGCATTCCTTTTGCCAAGAAGTAGTGCAGGAAAACAGTGGAAGATAGGGGTGCCTGGCGTGCTCTGGTCCATGGGGTCACGAAGAATCGGACACGACTGAACAATGAAGTGCAGGGAAAATTTAGTGGCTGTTTTTATATAATTGTTCAACCCCTTTTTAGAATCTGAGAGTCCGAGTCATCCGGGGTTGCACTTTTCAAAGCAGACAGCAGAAGCAGGTCACAGGGACCGTGAAGGAGAAATTTGTCCTGGTTGATGGGGAAGTCGTGATCACTGGCAGCTACAGGTAAGGAGTTCTCCTTACCTCTTCTTAAAGAGCATTTTTGCAGTGCGTGAGCTGCTGCAAATGGAGCAAAGCTTGAAAAAGTCACACCTGCACTCTTTGATACTCAGGGTGCCTCTGGACCCATGTGGGACTCAGAGGCACTTTGGAGAAGGGATGGGGGAGGGAATTTGATTCGGTTTGCATTGAAAGTCAAACTTACCTAATTTGCCCTTACCAAAACACAGGCAGCCTTCAAAATTCACACTCCTCTGAATTTTCTCCAGACAGTAACGTATACAAAAATTGCACATTGTACTGCAAAGTGTGTAGATAAATGCAGGCGTTTGGGGAAATAAGATATAAAAATGCATTACATTAGGCAAAACCTTTTTGCAAAAATGTGTACATCAGGCAAAATTGCATACAAAAATGTGTATATTGAGATAAATTTGCATTTAAATTCTAATGAATCTTCATAAGGACTTTAATAAACATAAACATAATAAACTGTTGTAAACTAAGAGGCTGACAGATTCACCCATCCCCACTCTGAGAAGCTAAAGTTGGCAGCTGCAGCTGTTCTGAGCTTTGCTCCATTTGCAGAAGTGAGCCTGCTATAGAAAATGCATGGAGGGGACTGAAGGCTACTTTGGCACTGTTGCTTGGGAAAGGGAAAGGGGCTACAAGGTCCTGCACCTATGCCTGGTGGTTTGGCCTTAGTGACTGCACTGGAGAAAGTGTCCCCATCATGCCTCTGGAGTGAGGAACCTTTGGCCCTCCGGAAGTTCCTGAACTACTGCTCCATTGGTTATGCTTGCTAAGGCTGATGGGAGTTGTATGTGGAGGGCCAAAGGTTTCCTACGCCTGCTCTGAGTGTGTTACTCCAAGATTGGAAGCTGCCTGAGACCATGATTTGGCTTCCACACTCTGCCTCTTTCAAGTTAAGGGGACCCACAGAGTACATGTTGTCCATGGGCCCTTAAAATCTGGAGCTGGCATGGATGTTGCACCCTCCCCCATTTCTTTCCTGGAATAATTGCATCTCATTCTATTTTCATGCTACATACTCAGCTCCTGATCCCCCTATAATTACTCACAGTGAAGACTGCCAGACTCTGTAGAAAACTAGAGTTACCACCTTTTGTAGAGGCAGCCTCTGTGTCTTTAACGAGCCACATGACAGGCAAGAATACAACAAGCGATGCTTTTTGACAGCACACTGCTGGGGAACGCTGCCTCTGTTCCGTTTCTGCCTGTCATACACATGTTTAATGTGTTAAAGAGCCTCTCTTTGCATGGCAGAAAAGATGGCATCCCATATAGGAGATGGATCTCTGTGACTACCACCTCCCACACGAGGGGTTGATGCATGTCTTGGGGCACGAAATACCTGCCACCGACAAAGCGTCCTTCTCTCAGGGACTTCAAATTACATCATATGATTTATTGTTTGTTTCAGTGAAACTTTAGTATTTGTTTTGATGTGACTGGAAATACGGCCTTTTCTGCTTTAGTTCTCAGTTGTCAGCAGAGAGAACCTGTGACAGTGCTGAAATTCAGCTGGATTTGGGCCAGGGATTTGGGATTATTACTTGACAGGACTCCTTCCTAATTGGTTCCAGGACTTGCTGGCATCCATTAGCAGATTTCCTAGAGAGTGACAACTCAGCCATAGTTCAACCTTTAGTTTCAGCAGAAACTGATTCATTTCCTAGTTTCTTCCACATTCCACTCAGCTCTAAACCACAGATGGTGCTTAAGAGCCCTAAGAGCCCAGGAATTAAGTCACTGTATCTCATTTCTCAAGGACACAGTGGTGGCTGCTGCCCATTGGAGCTGGTTGCGCAGAAGGCAAGGAGGCCAGCAGCAGGTGGCGGCAGAGCCAGCAACAAGCAGAGCAAAATGATTCTAGCTTTGCTGAATTTAGGTAAAACTAAAGAGGAGGAGGGCGGGATGCGGGTGGCGCTGTGGGTTAAACCACAGAGCCTAGGACTTGCTGATCAGAAAGTCGGCGGTTTGAATCCCCGCGATGGGGTGAGCTCCCGTTGCTCAGTCCCTGCTCCTGCCAACCTAGCAGTTCCAAAGCGCGTCAAAGTGACAAAGTGCAAGTAGTTAAATACGTACCGCTCTGGTTAGCCAGAAGCGGCTTAGTCATGCTGGCCACATGACCTGGAAGCTGTATGCCGGCTCCCTTGGCCAGTAAAAGGGAGCCAGTAAAGTGAGATGAGCGCCGCAACCCCAGAGTTGGTCACAACTGGACCTAATGGAGGAAGCTGACAGTCAGGACCAACATCTGGGGTTGTTGTATATAGGCAGGCAGGCAGCGGGGAACTGGCTGAGGGGGAGGCTGAGGTTGGTGAAGCAGTACCACATTTGCCCTACACTGCTGCCTGGTCTTCCATGTATGGTGATACTTCCGCAATGTGTTGTTCTCCTTCCTTCTGTAACGTCATCAAAGTGATGTCACCACCTATGACCTCAAGAGGCTTAAACTGGGAGTCCTCCATGGAATCTGCCAATGAGCTTTTGGCATCCATTGTGATGCTGTTGCTTAAGCAGCCATCAAATTCTGCTAGGCTGATGCCCCACGTTCATTCTATCCCTTGAGTGGGTCAGAGTTGCAGGGCTGGTGATTTATTGGTACCACGTGCTTCGTAGACAGAGAAACACAAGAGTTGGGACCTGGTTTTGGAGCTTTGTGTACTGAGTTACTGAAGCTCAAAAAAAACCCCATCTGACACTGACTTTCTGGGAATCCCATGCAGATCAAGCAAAATATTTGTTTTGAAGCTGCAGGGCATGGAGTATATCCACTGGAAGCCAGACAGTCATAAGGACTTTTGAGTTATGCGTTCATCAGTGAGGACTTACATTTCTGGAACTAGGAGATCTAAAGCTGTCTCTGTGATTTGCTCCTGGAAAGAAAGCTGCTATTTGGGAAGCACAGACTGATCTGACATTGTAGCTCGTTTCCAAAGCTAAGTAAGCTTCCTCTTCCTCTGTGTAAGATTCCTGTATCTCAAGAAAAGCCAGATCTACAAAATGTAAGGAATCTGGTTTAGTGATGAATAAAGTCAAGCTGGGTAGTAGTACTATTGGTTTTTGAAAACCACATGGTAGAGGAAACCTGGGTTAAGAGCTTCCTTTGAAAGAAGAGAAAGCTGGGATCCAACCTGTTGAAAAAACAAGTTTCTGCGTTTCAGAAAACCTGCAGCCACCAGCTGAGAATTTTTTTCTTTTCTGGGACCAGGAAATCAAGACGATTCATTTTACTGGAAAACAGGGCTTGAAAAACAAGACAACTCTACTTCTGAATTCTCTGAAGCCACAAAAAAGAGAGGTGGAGAAATAAAATAAAACAGCTGGTGGAGAGGATTTTAGAAAGCCACGAGCATCTTCAATTCTGTTACTTAGGAAAGAACTCTCTTATTCTCAAGCGGCAAGTGATGAAGCATCCTGTGCACTTGGGCCTTGTATATCTTCTGGTCGGTGTGCTGCCCTCCATATTTTCCAAGGAATGCTACTTTTGTGACATCACTGCCTCAGCCAAATGCCCAGCCACCAAGATGAGTTGTGCCGAAGATGAAGACTGCTTTCTGGGTCAAGGAGCTGCTTTGGGGGTATCAATGATCCAAAACAAGGGTTGTACTCGCTCCATCAACTGTGGCAAAGAGCAACCTGTTGCCCACATGGGGGTAACCTACAGTTTGGTCACCAACTGCTGCCAGGGGAATTTGTGCAATGCAGCTCAGTTCCTGAAAGCCCCTCCTCTTTTCCTCCAGCTTGCCCTCCCCGCCATTGTTGTGCTGGGTCTCCTCTGACTTTGCAAGCAATAAAATCCTTCACACACTTTTGAATGTTGAGTCCTTGTGCCTGTGGTATGATGGTGCGTCCCAACCCAGAAATGGCTGCATCTAGGCAGTTGTGTGAAAAATAATGGGTTATCTCACGCTGCTCCCTTACACTAATAATTCAGCAGCACTATTGGGATGCCAAAAAGAGTTACCCGAGAATTCTCTAGTACAGCACAATCCATCCTGAACATGTAGATACCATGTTTATGGCTCGGTCCTCTGTGTCCATTAAGACATCACAGTTTGTTCCCTGTGGTGGCTGCAGCAGATTGCTGTGTGGAACGATGCCACCTCTGCAGTCTCCCAAGTTCAGGCACAATTTCTCCTCGTCGCTTTTTGATGGCAATGAATCACACAGCCTGCAATATAATCCTAATTCTCTGCCTCCCAGAGTTTGGCTTGGTGGAATTATCCTCTGTCCTACCAGCTGCACGCTTCTTCCTCCCTGGGTTCAGTTTTGCACCCTGAACCTCTTTGTATGCAGCCTTCCATGAGGGTCTGATTGAGGTCTGGGCATCTCAAAAGAAGGAGGAAGTCCCTTGCTTTTTAGAATACATGGGATTTGAGTACCACATGGGGCAGGGTCTCTCAGGAGACATACATGTGTGCAACTCTAATTCTTATGTGAGCAGATGGCAAGACAACAGGGAAAAGCTTGCCTTTTTAAAATAATATTTCATTGGTTTTCCAAAAATACCAACCCCCCCCAACAATACAAAGACAAAGAAAAACAAATTGACTTCCCTCTAGTCCCTTATTTGTCAACACGCTGCATGTCCATTATTAAATTATAGCATATTTAAATCACTATTATCCATTCATTGTAAAATTACAAGTATTTTTAAACCCTGCAAATGCATTAACCTGTGTACAATGCTTCTGTTTATATGCCATAAACTAAAGAAGATTGGCAAGTTAAATTAATGGAATATGCTGAAATGGCAAAACGGACAATGACATTAAGAAGCAGAGACGACAATGAATGGGAAAGCTTGCCTTATAAACACGTCCAGCCCTTTGGTTCATCCAGCTCAGCTGCTTTACAACATTTCAGGCACAAGACTTTTCTATCGCTTGCTACCTGGTTCTTCAAACAGATATACTGAAGCTGGCCAAACAGGACTTCTGCTTGCTGTTTCTGATAAATTTACTGTTCTTGTCCAAAATTTTACCTGTGCTGAAGGTAATTTCCTTCAATCTCTGGGCACAACTGGATCATACTAAGAAAACACACACCTGCATTTTAAGTTGGCGCCTGTCACTCACATGGGTCCACTCCACACTAGCACCTCAGAATTGAAGATAAAGTTTTGGGCATGCATCAGGGAGCACCACACACAATACACCCTTTGGGAAATTAATTGAGATGCGAAGATAAGTGTGAAAGGTCAGGATCAAGTTACACAGAAAAGGTGCAGAGTCCCCACCCCATTTCATGGGCAGTTTAACAATGAGTTGGATAAACAATGAGATGTGTGGTTGGTTTTTAGTTAATCCTTCCTAAGAACCAAAGACAAGCCTTCCCGGATCAGACAAAAAGTGTGTCTGATCTCACATCCCATTTCCCACAGTGGCAAGTCAAACCCTTCTGGGAAGCCTGGCAACCCATTATGAAGGCTACAGCCCTCACCTGTTTCCCCCCAAGCAGAATGAAAGCCCTACTTCCTCTGAACACTGAGGTTCTATTCACTATGGCTGCTAATAATTCTTGAAATATACTCAGAGTCGCAAAGTGATTTCATGCTCTTTATTCAGCTCATAGTGGTGAGGAGGAATGAATGAAAGTCCCCTCAAAGTATCTGCTTTATATACATTATTTACACAATGGGCTGCACATGATTGGCTAATCCTGGAATTCTACTGTAAGCCAATCAGGTTGTGGATTCACTTCTATCTGGAGCATGATTGTGTGGTTCTTGCCAACCAATCATACTGCTGCATTGTTCTAAGACCAATCAGACTGCTGCATTCTGAATCCTATTGTTCTAGGACCAATCAGACTGCTGCCTTTTGGATCCTATTGTTCTAGGACCAATCAGACTGCTGCAGTTTGGATCCTATTCAACTCAGTACATAACAATTCTGGTAGACTTTTTCTCCCTGAATTTATCAAATGCAGGGTGGGGAAGAAGAAGTGACCTTCCAAACTGTTGCTGGACTACGATTCCTGGATTTTTGGGGAGGCCACAGTGAGAACTGGATCCTGGACCAGATGGGCCATTGTCCCATTCTATGTTCCCATCATCCTGGACCACTGGCCATTTGGGCTGAGGCTGATGGGACTTTGAGTCCAACAATATCTGGAGGGCCACAGGGCTGCGCTTTGTTTTAAAGCCATCTAAGCTAATAGCCATCACCGCATGCTATGGCACTGAATTCTACAAATTAATTGTGCATACTTATGCCTGTCTGTCTTGAATCTACTTCTCATTCATTTCACTGGGGGACTGAGTCCTAGCATCACGAGAGAGGGAGAAAAATTCTTACCCACACTATACATAATTTTGTAAATCTCTGCTATGCTATTCCTCTTAGTTACCTTTTTCTAACCTCTCTTTTTCAAACTTCTCATTTCTAACCATCTTTTTTCTAATCTCTGTATTGCTAGCTATAGCTCTTTGTAGCACTGAGGTTCGGTATAGCAAAATCAATGCATTGTCATGGCTGGAACGCTGGGTTTGGATGTGGGGAAAACATGTCTAAGATATTCCCATTTGGCCATGAAGCTCATGGCGTGGCAGGCTGATACCTAAGCCTAATCTACCTCACAGGTTGTTCTGAAGATAAAATGAGGAATTTCTATGTATGTTGTCACAATACTTTAGAAGCATTTTGCCTCCTAAACAGTGTTACTGAAACCATTACAGACCACAGTTGAGTTGGGGTGCGGAACATGTTTGAATGCTAAAATATCTCTCTGTTGAAAACCAGCATGTCAGGAAAGAGAGGCTGCAACCCTTCTCCCTGACATCTACTTTCCATGTCCTGTTGTTGTTTTATTATATATATATTGAAGAGCTTTCAGTTCTGAGGTAGCTGGTACAGTCCAGAAACTGTTTTCTCACGTTATAAGTTAGAGTGATGCTAGCATCTTCCTATCCCTTACAAGTGTTCTGGGCCTAGATACAAAAGGCCTTTCGCTTCATAGATTTGCTACAGGGTGATGACAAGCATGTGCAAAGTCAAGCACCTCTTGAATCCAGTCAGATGATCAGGCAACTTTCGCCAACATCCTAGTACCACACATTCCTAGCTGGCTGCATGGAACACAGTAAAATAATTGGCCTCTGTACTTTCTACAGGGGTTTTTTAAGCATGCTACAGTATCCAATAGCCCTGCCCATTGATCTGTTTGCCCCACATATAAAAGTGGCCAACATCCAGATTATCTTCACTACAAACTTCAACTGGCTGAACAGTCATTTGTTCTCCTTGAGGAACTGTAAGGCACTGGGGGGTGGGGCGGAGATTTTCAGCACCTTCAAACTACAATACCCAGAATTCTGTGGGGTAAGCGATGAGAGTTAAACTGGCATGAAACTGAGAAATCCTGAGATATGCCCTTAGGGCACCTCTAGTTTGGTCACACATGTCCCCCCAAAGAGAGAAAATGCAACACTAAAAAAGAAAGCATATCATATGCAAATATATAAGTTTAGATGCAAATTTAGAAATAATTACTGTAATTAAGACAAAAATACAGTGGTATCTTGGTTTATGAACTTAATCCATTCCGGAAGTCCGTTCTTAAAGCATTCTTAAACCAAGGCGTGCTTTCCATAGCAGTAGGGGACCCAATTTACAAATGGAACACACTCAACAGGAAGCGGAACATGTTCTGCTTTCAAGTTGAAATTCACAAACCAAAACACCTACTTCTGGATTTGCAGCATTCTTAATCCGAGTTGTTCATAAACTAAGCTGTTCTTAAACCAAGGTACCACTGTACAACACATCTCCTTGTACAGTAGTAGGGATGACTGAGCAGGGTTGCTAAAACTGTGGATGAAAGACTTCAAGGCCCCTCCTGCTCTCCCTTCTTAGGGTTCTTTCTCCTTAAACCAGACTTACATCAGACAGCACTTCAAGCAGAGGACTTGCCTCTGTACACAGCAGGACACAGAGCCACCCTAGCTTCCAGACTGAGCTCAAATAGCATTGTTATACAATGGCCTCAGGGGTCTGTCCAAACCTCAAGTCTCTTGTGCTGAGGTCTGGCTTTCCTCCCCATTTCCCCTTTCTACCTGCCATTCTACCTGCCCTCTTGATTTGCCCTGGGGCATTCATTTTAGCTGCAGTACACACAGAAGCAACCTTCTTGCCAATCGATTGCAGATGAGGCCAAGCATTCACTGCACACACTGAGGTCAGAAAATCCTGTTGCTAGCTCATAGCTCAGACAGCCAGAGCTTGTTTTTCTCCCTCTGAAAAACAGCCTAAATTACCATATATAAATCAGCATACGCAAATTTGCATCAGAGACCTGTTTCCCAGGTCTTTCAAGGACCTAGAAATGTCCTTGTTGAGCTCCACATGGATACAAAGTAAGCATGGCTTGTCCATTATTGTGTCATTGGAATCTCAGCTTTTTGGATTTTCTTATATTCATGATTCCACACAAAGAGACAGTAGTTGCCCAAAATGTACATGATCAGTGTTCGAAACTCCCGTTGTTTTAGGCGCATTTTGTGGCAGGGAATTTCATTAGCACAAGCAGTTTCTGAGTTCTGGGCGCAGTACTGCGCCTAAGATTTCAGACTGAAACTGCCAGGTGGAAGAAAAGGAAGACCTTTTTCTGCCTCTCTACTTCCAGCTACTCTCTGAAGACTGGAGAAAAGACCCTCTTAAGAATATTAAGGGGTGGGCAGGGGAAGGACTGGAGCATGTGAAAAATGAACATATTTTAGCTGCAGTTCATTCATTTTCAGCTTTGTATTCTTGATATAAAAAAGCGCGCCTAGACATTTTGTTGTTGTGCCCATAACCTAGTTTTAAGGGGCCATTTAGCTCCAGGCTTCTATATCTCAGTTTCTAACACTGCACATGATCCATGGCTAAAACCCCTTTCCTATCTCCCCCCCCAACCCCTTTCTTCTCAACAGCTTCACGTGGACAGATGCTCGCTTGAACCGCCAGCTGGTCACTCAGCTTACAGGAGAAGTGACAGGGGCATTTGACCGGGAGTTCCGCATCTTATATGCTGCCTCTTGTCCCCTGCCAGCCCTAGAAATTTCACCTAGACTCCAGCCTGCTTCGAGCCTGGCTCCATTACCAAGTACCAATGGGCCAGATATCACTCCGTACGTCAGCGTCCTAGATGGGGTGCAGCTGTCCAACCGCATTGCAGAGCGACGCTCCGTGGCCCCTCAACCCGTGGCCAAGAGCCACGCTGGAGAGTGGGAGTTAGTATTGGCCTCCCCTGCTACGGCGGAAGACCCTGTGCTACCCACTCCACCTCCAGAGGTGTCTATTCGAAACAGACTGGCAGCATGGCGTGGCACAGACCTTTCAGGAGGGGGCCTGCACGGATGCCCCGATGGGCAGAATGCTCTTAGCGATATACTTAGGAACGTACAGCGGACTCAGCGTTCAGCAGCCAAGACCACAGGGGCTCGCGCTAGTAAGTCCCTGTGGGACCTCAGCCAGATCTCTGGAACCAGCACAACAGGAAGGGGATGGAATGGGATAGACTCAGCAGAAGAAGCTAAGGTAAGCCTCACCTATATTTTCCAACTCTAGGACCCAGTACATTCTAGAGTGGCCACATATCTTGGGAGGGAAACCCTGCCAATACTATAAAGCTGTCCATTATACTGTTACACGTTACCCCAATTGGCCAGTGGCAAGAAATTCCATGGGCTCCAAGCGCTTTCCCCAGGCTTCAGTTTCCTTGGAATGGAGGTTGGGAGAGACTATGGTGTCTTTGGGGTATGTGGTTTTATTTACACATATATACAACCTGAGCAAAGAATGGAGGGGCTTGCAGAACCCACACCCAACTGATCCTTCTTCTCTTTTAGGTTAGTAGGGTAACCAAGCCCAGCACAGAGCAGTCTTGTGTCTGTATTCCCAGCTTCCAGCATCAGCCCAACTCACACACAACAACAACCTCCCTCTCATACACAGAAAAGGGTCACCCATTTGTCTCCAAAGTAACAACAACAACAATTTTATTATTTATACCCTGCCCATCTGGCTAGGTTTCCCCAGCCACTCTGGGCAGCTTACAGAATATATAAAACATAATAAAGCATCAAACATTAAAAACAGAGCACTGCAGCCATGTGAGAGGGGCCTCATAGCTGACTGGGGATTTGATGCCAGGTCTCTCTGTCTGATCCTCTGTCTGCTTCACCACACCATTTCTCCCCTGGATACAAGACAGAAACAAGACAGGAGATTAGGGTTCTTTGGGAAGTGGATGTCCTGTGCATTAGAGGAAAGGATCCTGGGATCCTTTAACCCTCTTAAAATAAAAACACCAGAAGTATATCCTAGAACCCTTGAATAAGAAGAGGGTGTTTCTAGGCCTGTGCAGAGTGTGTTTATTGTATCATTGCATATCATCAGCCAGCCTTCCTTTGTGTAAGGTTAGGGGTCAAGTCTTTCCACACTTGAGCCTTCTCATCTTAGAAACGGAACAATGCACAGCCCCATTCATGCTCCAAACCAATTATTTCCAAGTTCCTTTCCTAAGAACCCAGTCTCCATCCCACAGTACATCCAATTCTCATCTACACCATCTTTCCTGTTCTGTGTCCCAAGAGATATCTGAAGTGTAGTCCACATTTGATAGCGGGCACTGTCATTGCTTAAGGCCTCACAGCGCAGTATTATTGCAGTTGTATTGTACGTTCTCCACCACCTGTCCTTTTGATGGCTGGACAGGCTTTGCACCCCAACCCCCCAACCCCAACCATCTAATTAAAATCTGCCTTGCCTATGTGGCACTTGAAACAGAGGGCTGGCATGCGACTCACAAGTAGGTATCCCGGACTAACACATCAAGTGGTATTGTTTATAAACGGCATTTATATCCCACTTCTTTTTCAAAGATCAAGACGACGCATGTGGTTCTCCTCCTCCTCACAACAACCCTGCGGGGTAGGTTAGGCTGAGAGGCAGTGACCAGCCCAAGGTCACCCAAGCGAGCTTCACAGCCAAGCAGGGATTTGAACACTAGTCTCCCAGGTCCTAGTCCAACACTTTAACCACTATACCACACTGGTAGGCTTGCATGCCTACTCAGTAAGGGACTGTCTTGAGTTGCCCCCACCCCGTCTTTCAAATTAAGAGACTAGAGCTCTTCCTTGTAAGCAGATCTACTCCTAAAGCAGCCAGGTAAGAAGCCATAGTAATTAGGCAGGTGCCTGATCCCTCTTGCACGTTGCTTGACAAGAAGGGGAAAATACAAGAGGGCAATGAACCTGGCGGCAGCCCAAGTCCATTTCAGCCAGATCCTTTTTTCCGGCAGACCTATTTTTAGATGTCGCAACAAACTTCTCTGTTGCCACATGCATTTCATGACTTTTTACTGTGAGTAACCTTCAAATTCCGTTCAGAACCCAGCCTGGCTAGCGACTGGCTCTCAGCAGCAGGAACAAGAGGGCTGTACATACAATGGCCACTATGGTCTTCGTTCTAGCTGGCCCTCTAATTGCATGTTTGCACCTACAGCAGCATTACATGGCAGAGGGTCTCTTGGGGAGAGACTTGGGGTCGGTGCCAGGGGAACTTAGCCCTCTTCCGCCCCCCTTGTTGATTACCGTATCCTCAGTCTCTTCTTCCTGTTTTCTCCAGATCTGTTCTAAGATTGGGGATAAACGCAGCTGTGGGGAGGTGAGAATAACCTGGGGGAGGGGTTGTGGGGGGAGGAGTAAGCACCTTTCTCTTACCTGCCCATTTGTCTTTGCAACCCCCACCCGCACCAGACATTTATATGCTTGCAGGTCTGCCTGCAAGACTTTCACTCGGGGGCAACACAGCAAAACCCAGACACCTGCCCCCCATGTTAACAGCCACTGTGGAAAGATGCAGGAACCAATTTCCAGAGGGAGATTTGGTTTTCCCTCCCCAGTGTTTCTTTCTGTGAGAGAAAACACATTTGGTTTTCAAGACATTCCTTTTGCTGTGCAGTCTAAACTCCGACTCCCTTGCGAATCAACATTTCGGTAGTAATTTAGGTTTCCATGGGAACAAAAGAATTCAATATTCTCTGATCCTGCTTTGTGCTGCAGGAGGTCAAAGTGTACATTTCTGTAAATCCACGCCCTGGAAAAAGCCGTGATGATCGCTTCTAGTCACTTTGGGGACTCGAGCACTGTTTTCCCCATGAAGTCTGGATGGTTTTAAAACAAAAAAAAGTTTGTGTTCTCCATCAATTCCAGATGTTTTGTTCTCCATCAATTCCAGCACTCAACATTCCCTCAGACATTCCAGTTGCTACAGAAACCAGTTCCTGATCTTGAGTCCTGGTTACTGTGGGAACCAACTTGTTCTGTCTCGCCCCGCAACCTCCCCCCAACAAAGCTTCCCATGGCTGGGTAGGATCAATATTTTGATTTCCAATCACAAAGGGGTGTTGAATATATAAATTTAAAGGTACCAAATAAGGCTGAAAAATTATAAATAATACTGTTCCCTTAAAACAAAGCAAACCCAGTCATTTCATTTACAGGATAGTGAGGATATCAATTCCCTTACATGAGAGCATTTTCATGTTGTCAGAACACCCCTGAGGTTACACTTTGTCACAGAAAAATAAATTATGCATGTCCCTACTTCCTAACCAAAATCAAGTTTCTGAAGAGGCCAGCGGCCCAGTAGGTACTTGGTGATTGTGTAAGGACAGAGCCAGGGTGCTTGAAAACAGCCCTAAAAGGTTATGACTTCCCCAAGGCCTACCTGTAAGCCTCTGGCTGAGATGGGACTTTGTCCTTAGCATGTCACATACATTTTTGTAATCATTCAATGGCCCTGAAATGATGGGCCAGTAGCATCCTTAGATTGCAGGGATTGGGGTGGGGCTGAGTGGGGTTTGGCCAGAGCCATTTGATGAAAGTGGGGCCTTCCGGAATCATGGCTCAACCTCTGCACCACAATTCCAGGCCTCAGGGAAGGGCAGCTGTTTTATTTGACAGAATTCGTGACTTTAACAGCTGGCCAACAGGTGGCGTAGCTTTAACAATGCATGGCCTTTTAAAAACATGGCAACCTTAGATTTCAGTCCCACACACAGACCAAACACTAGCTCTTAGCACTTTCTGGTGGCCAGAGAAGTGGCAGATATCATCTTGGTACTGTTAAAGAGGGAAGAGTGGCAGGCAGACTAATCTGACCCACAAACCTTGTTGAAAAGGAAATGCCTGGTTATTATAGGATGACAGATTATACTCCATAATGAGAGTGGGTAATGGGCATTTTCTGCCTTGAGTACTAAATTGTGTTGAGCAGACCCTGCTGGTGGTACCCAGACCTCAGCTCCTATGTCCCTGTTTTCATAGGGTGCCTGGTTGCCACCAGCAACAGCTGGGCACAGGACAGGATGCAGGTCCTAGAGCAGAAGATTCGAGGAAGCATTAGGCCTACCTTTGGAGTTTTTTGACAAATTAGATTAATAGAAAACTCTGCTTCCTTTGGCTTTGAGCTTGGGTGAAGTGCTGTAGACAGCACCTTCGGTCAATATTGATCAAGGCTACACCTATGATAGGGAGGGAGAACTCTAGAATGACGAGCCTTAGAAGCATGAAGGTCCCTCTGTACTTATCAGCTAGGTTCCTCCCTCCTATACCCTGAATGTTTTTATGCAGGGCAGCCAGCCATTGAACAGGTAAGGCTTTCGCCATGCCTTGTACCAGGAACTGTTAAGGCACAGTTACCTTGTCAGGAAAAAAAGAAGTTGCTCTCCTCCACTTGAACTTCACGCTATTTGTAGATATAGTTCTTTTAGGTGCAGTAGTATGTTTGAAATCATGTTTTTATAATGTTACATCTTGTAACTTTAATAGCTTTAGAATCATAGAATCATAGAGTTGGAAGAGACCACAAGGGCCATCGAGTCCAACCCCCTGCCAAGCAGGAAACATTTAATATTAAATGCTTTGGAGAGAGAATCATGAAAGGAGCATAACAATATTGAAAATACAAATTTATCCTCCCCATTCCCTCACAGCTTCCTCATCTACCACAAATTCGCTTCCTCTTTCCTGCAGCTATTGTGCCTAGCAGTCTCCACAGGGAATCTAGGAACATCAACACCATAAATGTTAGAACTCTGCCTCAAATTCAGGATTCTCATAGGCAGTGATTAAATTTCTAAGTAGAGAAGAGTTAGGGTTTAACCATACCTGGAAGCCAAACAGGGTGAAACAGAAGCCCTGCCCCTCAACTTAGGATCTGTAGATGCAGGTGGTAGTGGGAGAAATTACTTTGTACATGCTCAGAAGCTGCATCTTTCTACTATTTCACATGGTTCAGAACAGATACAGGGGTGGAGGGACTCCTTGGTAATACCTGGTTGTAATTCATGTGGGTTGCCAAGATGTTCATTTCATTTGTATCAGCAAGTATATTTTTGAAGGTTGTGGAGAACAGCATGAAAGATCCTAGGCCATGTTGCAAACCCAGGTTCTCTTAACAATAAGAACTAGAAATGTATGTCTGAAGAGGAGTTCTACAATGCATGGCAGGTACTGCCTATTTTACTTGTACATGAGCTTGTGCACACAACATCACACTGGTTCTTAAGTCTGAAGTGTTGTTTTTTCCCAACCTTTCCACAGAAATGGGGTTACCAGGACACACCAGCAAGAGAGCTGATGAAACAGCGAGGGACTGGCTATGCCCCAGAAGAACCAAGGATGCCCGTTTATTTGGCACCTGGGCGTATGACCCCTTCCTCTGGCTACTTGCCTCTAGGAAGACTACAAGGACAGCTGTATCATAATCCTGCCAGTACAGGTCTATCCCGGGCTTGGCCACACCCAGGACAGTTCCAGTACGGCCATCAGCTACGATACTGAAACCTCTCTGAAAATCTCAAGACAGAGGGGGAAAAAACTGGGAGGATAATCTGGAACAGACTGGAATATTTCCTAGAGGAACAACAGTTTATAGAGAGATTATTCATGTGACAGGACAGAATAGTCAGGGATGGCTATAAAACTGTGGTTTCCAGCTTTTAATAAAATATACTGGGAGACTTTCCTATCTGATGAACACCGACCCCAGTGAACTGCAGAATGAGATCTTAAACTGTGACAAGCATGTTTTAGTGAGATTTTAAGTTTCATATGCCAATGCAGGAAGGCAAACACTTTTCCTTCAATGCAACTACACTAGAGCAATTCAAGTTTGTGTAGGATGAACTGGGAACAAGCAGGTGGTTTGTAAACTTACACTGATGAGCTGCTCAAGGGATGCTGGGTGCAGCGACTGAGACACTGAAGAATATATAAACGGTTATACTAGCAGAAATCTGGAATTACATTTCTCCAGTCCTCAAATCAATGTTTGTAAAAATAGAAGACATTCATACAGAACAGTTCATGCTGTGTTTTTTTTTCCTTAGACACTAGGCTGTATTACAAAAAAAATCTCCCTCCATGATCAAAATACAGTATTTCGGCACTGGATCAAAGCAGCCTGCAGAAGAAGCTTTGACGTTTAAGAGGTTAGACTAATTGCACTGAACCCCACTGGTTTGGTAAAGGGAAGAGTTTAGAAAGGAAGAGTGACTGTTCCAAGGTTTATACACACCCAGAGGTTTTGACCCAGGGCAGATGATAAACAGCATGCAAAAGACATCTTCTGTAAAGTAAAGTAAGGCAAGGAAACCCTTCCCTCCCTCATTGGATCTAGAAAAAGGAAATGGAAATTAAAAGAGGGAACTGGAAAGAGATTCATACATGCTTGAACCTAAGCTACAAAAAGGGAGAACAGGCACAACCCAGATGATTTATTGAAGGCCGGTCCATCTGTGACTATTACCCATTTGTTCAAAGGCTCCAGTGTTCTACCACTGCAGTGTCCTAAAGCAAGTGGGAAGAGATGCCTGAGACTCATTGACAAAGGGAAAAAATAACATACTGTTGCATCATAGAACAATTTATCAGCATGGATTGAAGTGAATTATGGTTGCTAGGATCCAGATTCAAGAGAGCTCTCATCTCTTCAGTTGTTGTGGAGAAGGGAAAATTCCAGCAAGGTGCAGATTCTCCAGTTGCTTCGTCTATGCTGATAGTGGAAGAGCAGCTTGAGGCAGCAAAATATTCGCTCTTGTGCCCCTTTTAAAGGCAGACGAGTCCTTTGAGGGCCTGGATCTTGTATCCTGCAGGTAGAACCCCCAGCTTCATATTTGTCAGGAAATCTAGACGCAAATAAGAATCTCAGGGTTTGTTTACACTGGACTTGCACCCGTCTTTCTACTAATGAAGAGGCTCTCACATAATGCTGTCCTGCATCCTTCCCCCTTTAAATACAGGGTTTTTCGATCCTGGCTGTTTTGGACTTTCCAAGGAACACACACACACACACACACACACACACACACACACACACAACCTTCCTGCCTGTCTCCCCTCTAAGACAACACTGGGATGGGAAGGGTCTCATCTGGATGCCCCTCCCATTATTGGGGAGACAGGCAGGTACAAGTCCACATTTTTTGCGGCAGTGTGTGGCCCAGTCCTAGGATTTCAGAAGCCGCCTTTTAAAAAAATGTCTGCATCAAAGGGAAAGCAGTTCTCCAGCACTTAAGATGCAGGATATTTTATCATGCATCACGTCTACCCCATCCCATCACTGCACCAATTTGAGTATTTAGTGCAGTTCAGACTGTGGCTGCACAAATTGGCTAGTACCAATGATTGCATCACTAATCAGAGACACTATCTTCCCCCACCCTTTTGATAAAGCCAACAGCCCCGAAGGAAGATGCCCACCGGCTGCATACTAAGTGTTCCTTACAAAGTAGCACAAATTACACAGGCTTCCACAATTCAAGTTATCTTCCTTTCCCTTACTGTTAAATAAATGTTTGGTGTGCTCCAGTGCTGGGAATCCATTTCCAAAGCTCCTTTAAATACTTTCCTCCATTAGCTATTAACACCAGGCATAAAAGTGCTAGGTTATTAACGTGCCAGAGAAAGGGGGGGGGGGCGGTTTACACACAAAAATATGGAAGTTGCTCCCTCTAGAGGTTTGATCCCTAAAGGCACCTCTTTTCAAGACCAACAACTCCCAAGTCTGACGAATCAAAGTAGTAATGCAGGGCACCCAATGCATTCACTTTTGGGGGGGGGGGGGAAAGCTTGTTATAATGAAACCAGCACCGTTCAACAAAGTCCACCTGATGCTGGAATCCAGTTTCTTTCACGGCATCAGGATCCTTGCAAAGGCAAAGCAGAACTTGTTACGGTTCTTGCAGTGCCACACAGTTCCTTGCTTGCTGTGTTTGCAGGCTGATAGGACAAACGATAAGGACCAGCTATAAAAGGGAGGGGCAGAAGACAACACACTCAAGATATCCAAGGGCCATAAAACAGAAATCCAAAGATAGGAAGCTACCTTCAGACTAGTAATCCACCCGCGTAGGAAGCTGCTTTTTATACCGGCTCCCTCGGCCAGTAAAGCAAGATGAGCGCCGCAACCCCAGAGTCATCTGCGACTGGACCTAACGGTCAGGGGTCCCTTTACCTTTAGACCAGGACTGTCTACCTGAGACCTTCTGCATGTAAAATGTGTGCTGTGATGCTGTGTTGCAACCATTCCTCTTTGAGGATGCACTATATCCTTTAAACCAGAACAGCCTTTCAACACAGAATGAGATGGTATAATTTTCTGGACCACACCAGTTCAGACTGCAGGTGGGGGAGGACCAAATTTCAACGCTCCCCTTGCATTAAAAAAATAATAATTCATGTTTGTGTATACATGTATATACACAGTTTCTCCCTCCGGTGCTAGCTTAACTACATCAAGAAGAATAACCAGAATTCTGTCACCTCCTTCTATGCAACTGTAACTCTCAAAACATTGCCAGCTCATCTGAGAGCCATGCAGCAAACAAGGCCAACCGTGAGGTGGAAGTTCTAGAAGTCAACACCAAGTAGCGCTGGGAATGTCCCCTGACTGAAACATGGACAGCAACGGCTAGTCAGTGCAGGTAATGCTGAGCTGGGTGGACCAAAGGTCTGGTTCTGTTTAAGACAGCTTCCTTTGGGGGGCAGTGAAGCCTTGCCTCCTGACAACTATGCACACACTAAATGTTTAAAGGACATTTGGCACACATTCTTTCCCTCGAATAATTGAGCGCACTCTAGTTTGCCCCTCTGAGTTACAATTCCCAGCAACCCTTAGCAAACTACAGTGCCCAGAATTATTTGAGGGAAAGAATGTGCTTCGAAAGCGCTTTAAATGTTTATAGCATGTACAGAGCCAGTAGCTTTGGAGATTTCACCAAGCTCATTTTTTTTAAGCCAGCCTTTGCAACAACAGTACCCAGTGGAATAAAATGCATTCCTGCCCACGTTCAGTTAAGCCTCAGGGGTTTCCCAAAATGGGCGGTGCTAATCCACTGGGACTGAGAGTTACTTACTGAAGACTAAAGCAACATGGGAGAAGCAGAGTGGAGAAACCAGCAGAGAGAAGTGGCCTGGAGGTGTACAAAAGCAGAGCAGAAAGATATTGCCACCTCCAGACAGCATCAACAGCAGCTTTTCTGGAACTAAGCAGATCTTGGTCTCGGAAGTGCCTGGATGGGAGACCACTTTGAAACCCCACACAAACCACTTTGAGCTCCATTCTGTACTAAAGGCAGGATATAAAAGCAAGACTTTTGAAAAGCAAGTGGAGTGAGGCGTGGTACAGAGTACGCTTAATCTTGGGGAATGGGAGGGCTTTTAAATATTGGGGTTTGTTTATTTTGCCCTTTCCTGCTGTTCAAAAGGAGGGTTAAAAAAACAAAACAAAACAAACAAAACAAAAAACAAATCAAATCAAATCAAAGCCTCCTTATAGCAGGTCAGACTACAGGCCCTTTATTGTCTACACTGCCTGCAGTGGCCTTTCCACATCTCAGGGAGAGGCCTTTGCATCAGCTGCTATCTGATTCCTTTGTGCTAGAAATATTGGGGAACTGATCACAGGACACTCTTCATTTAGAGCATGTGCTCCAGCCACTGCTTCCCACCCAGATCCCTTTAAATCAGGCAGACTAACAGGAGTCACCAACCTTTTAGGGCCAGGGGGCACATGTGGAACTATGAGGAAGTGCTGTCACGGCGTGGTATAACATGAAAAGGGTGCCACATCTAAAGGAGCATAAAATCAGCCCGGATCACAAAAAAGCAGTGGGCATGCCTCACAAAAGAATGTGCATCAGCCACTGCCATATACACTCACAGTGAAAAGCTCACTGAATCTCTCCTCTGCTCAGAATGGATGGGAAGTTGGGTGTCCAATCCTGGCATCCCGAAAAATATGGGCACATTTAAGGGGGGGTGTTCGAAGAAAGAGAGCAACAAAGCCAACCCAAACAGGAAATGAGCAGGTACAGCAATCAGGCTCTCATGCATTATGGATTTTTGAGGTGATATTTACTGAGACATTTTGCGAGATGATATTTACTGAGACATTTTGCAGGAACCGTATGATGCTATAGCAGGCACCATGGGGCGAGCAGGTGCCGCACTGACAACCTCTGAATAAAATTAGGCCTGTAGATTATTTGCAAGTTGCTTCTTGGAGATCAGATACAAACCTTCAACGACCTAGAAAAGCATAAAATTAAGGCCAAAGCTTGCCAGGCTGTGGGTCCCGTAGCTCTCCTGAGAGAACACAAGGTCAGGCTGGAGGAGAGAAACACTCACCTGGGTCCAACAGCACAAGGCACCGGAAAGTTCCTTTGCCGGAGGGTTTGAGCCTGATCCCAGGTAACACCTCCAAGAACTTCAGGCTGTCACTGTAGCCTCGCTCCAAGCACAGTTTCCACAGCTTGACCTTGTGCTCCTTCCACACCAGGGCCTCCAGCTTATCCAGACGCAAACCTAAAGGAAACTGGCCCAGAGTGCTTCGGAGGAGAGGGATCACATCCACACCACCTGAAAGATACAATGAGGCCTCAATGATGATAAAAAGGCTTTTAAGTAGGACTGTGCATGCCCTTCTCCGCCCCCATCTGGTGTTCCAGATATGTCCTGGGCAGACTTGACCTGGATCTGGGCTCCAAACTGGGGCCCTAGCACATTGTTTAATTGTGGTTTTAAACCCTATTTTATATGTGGTCCAAGGGCAGGGGGCGAGACACAGACAGGCTGCCTGCATTTCCTTCTTCTCCAACCTGCTCCTTCCCACCAGATTACCACCCCTTTGGACAGCTCTAGATCACTTTGGGTGAACCTAACCCAGGGCTGCCTCAAGCTGCTCCAGCCAATCAGCTCAATTCGGCTCAGGATCTAGAATTCGGACAGAGTGGCCCCACAGCCCTACTTTTTAGTGTTGTTTGGAATGGATCTCAGTTACCTGGAACAGCTAGCCCATTTGTCAGTGGGTGCTAAGTGTGGAGCCAGTGCTTTACTTGCACACAAGTTTTTGTGCTCTTCATGCCAAATTCCTCTTGATTATTTCTCGACTATACTACAAACTGTCAAAGTCACAGGACTCCTGACTTTTATTATATTTCTTTTCCCTTAGCCTCATTAGGCTTCAGTTCCCATTGCAACTGCTGAAGGCCTTTCTTCAGTTAAGGGAGTATTTACAGAACCTCCGATCAGAAATTAAACTGAAACAGGCTTCATTAGGATGAGGGTATTCTTCAGAAAGATGGATGATTTTCTTCCTGCTGAAGGTGGGGAAGGTATGGCCAGCCTGCTCTACACAGAACGAGGTCATAAATGAGTGTGCTGAACAGGGAGGACAAAGTGTACCTCTTCAAACCGCAAGTAAATCATCACATTTTTGAAAGTTTCCCTATGTTAAGATTTCTCCATGATGATAAATTCAGCATAGCAGGAAAAGGGCTGAGGTAGCACACAGCTAGAGTCTATGTGTTTTATTTCCTGGGATGGGTGGGTGTTTTTTAAAGGATAAGTATGCAAAAGTGGACAACCAACCCCACCCTCCTGTAATCTGATGCAGTCCATTCCACCACTTCATTCCCTTGAATGTGTAGCAGTAGGCCACACCTTCTCAAACAGACCAGTCTCCTTTTCTTACCTTCACCATCTCTCCCATTCTAGCATAAAACCCACACGTTTTAGATCTCCAATTTTTCCATGCTCACATACCAGGGTCCCTTCCAAAGAGCATACAAACATTACTAGTCAGCTCCTTCTTACTTTGCCTTGCAGAAGAAGATTCCCTTGGCCACTCATAGGCAGGGTCCAGCTCGTCTGAGGTGAAATCAAAGGGATGATAAGCAGCCCTGCGTGAAGGTTTCTTGCACTGGTGTGTGGACAAAGGCGGAGCTGTGGAGCAGGCAGGAGGGGGCGCTGTGGGGCAGGCTGGAGTAGAAGCTACAAATCATTTGGATACAAAACATTAAAAAGTCAAGGATGTCTGGAATCCCTATTTTCACATTACGTATGCATTGAGTTGGATCCTAAAGGTGTCTTTTTTTCCTTAGCAGAAAACCGCTGTATGAGGAAAACCAACACCAAATCCACGAGTTCCTCCAATTGCACACAGGCTTAGTCTCAAGCGAGACCTTTTTTATTGCCTTCTACATCTTGCTCATTATTAAACTTCATGATCGTTACTAAATTTATTCCCCGCCCTTCACCAGCAGATCCCAGGGCAAATGACAACTACACTATTTAAAATTCAAAATAAACAACAGTTAAAGCAGATTAAAATTACAGGAATAGGGTGGACCCTGGGAACACACATCTCATAAGCCAAAGCCCAGGGTAAAAAAGTGTGTCTGCAGCATTTGCCAGGAGCTGAATTGTGAAGAAGCCAGACACACCTCTTTGGGGAGACAGTTCAACAACTTGGGGCTGCCACAGAGAATGCCCTTCCCTGAGCCACCACCCCAAACTAATTACAGTATTATTATTCAATAATAAGATTTTATTATTTTTCAATGTTGAAAGCCACCCCAAACTTCTGAGGGAGGTGAAACTACCAAGAGGGCCCCATCTGCTGATCTTAACACCCCTGGGGGGTTTAGGGAAAGAAGCAGTCGTTGGGGCCTAAGTCATTTAGGGCTTTCAACATTAATGTGAGCACCCTTGAACTGGACCTGGAAGCAAAGAGTGTGGCCTATCTTTTCCTCATGCACTGTTTCCTTCATACCAAAATGCAACCCTGCTTTCCCCCATACATTATGGCACTACAGCCTAAGTACCCTTCCATTAACTCTGGCACAATTGTTCCCGGAGGAGCACAAATGCATTTTCACCTTCCGCTCACGCTTCTTTAGATTAATCCAAGCCACCCGAAGCATGAGAAAAGGGGACATAGCATGAGAAAAGGGCACAGCCAGTTTTACGTGAGGAGCAAATGCGGCCTGGGGGCCCTCCTCTCACCTAGCAAAATCAGCAACAGACACATCTTATCACCATGCAAACCCATCTCCCCACAACTTCTCTTACCTCTGGAGAAGCTGCAGGTGTCCCAGCTCAGGGGCCGGATTTGGCTCCAAGGCCTTTGTCTGTTGACCCCTAAGCCAGAGGCTGCTGTTATGAATAACTAATCAAAGGCCCCATTTGCACAGTAGCAGGTTGCTTTAAACCCAGAGTGGCTTAAGAAAGCCAAAGTGGTTTAACAGGCGGGATAATAAATGTACAAAGTAAATAATAAATAAGCATTCAATCACCCTTTATAAGGAGCTTTGGGAATTGTAGCTCAGAAGGAGAAGGGGGGTGTCTCCAAACAACTCTCATCAAGCTTAACAAACTACAGTTCTCAAAGAGTCATTGCTGGAAACCTGTTTAAAGTGTTTTAAATGTTTAGCGCAGATGGGGCCTAACGTTAAGTAATCTTGAATACACGTTAATCAATAGGAGTTACCACCTCCATGGAGACAATCCTTCTTTGCAACACCCATATCACACTCCTGCTGCACCCCCCATCTTTAAATCAAATTTAAAGGGGGGAAAAACAGTTTCCCCATAATTAGAATAGCTCCACATACTCTTCTCTGGTGGTAGAAAGGCCTCTGACTGGACTGGATGATCTGGCGAATCCATCCGTAGTCTTTTATAAATAGGTTGTTCTTCCTCAGACGCTGGGCGTTTCTGACAGAGGTCTTCTTCTGTGGATCTCACCACAACTTCCAGGAGCGGTTTTTCCATGGTCCTAATCTGGGCCTCAGCTCATAACATCCTCTCACCTCCCTCCCCAGGCTTGCCTAACCCCCACACTTTTCCAGAAAATTCAGCTACCCTTGCAAGTCAGGGTACTGGGAGGGGAGCACAAAGCCCACCTGCATTCTCCTCCAAGCCAGACAAATCTCTTTCTTTAAAAGCAAAGAAAAGTAAAATATTTTCAAGCTGAAGAAAACCACAAACAATTAAAGGGGCGGGGGATGAGCTTCACTACCGATGCCCCTTTAATAAACCTGCATTTGTATGGGTGTGGCAAGAGTCAATTAACCCAAAAGGGTGTAGCTTGAAAAAGGGCCATACTCAGACCCAATCACAACTTATTTAAAACCATAGCCTCACCTCCTCAGCCTATTGCAATAGAGGGGGCACTTTACCTGCATAACAAGCAATAGCTACGTTGATAGGAAGCAGCTGAGCCCTCTGCTGTTACAGGGAAAAAAGAGCATCCTTTTCACATCTACTACTGGCAAGTCAGGTGTCCCACATCTTATATTGGTGCAGCTGGTTTTTCCTGCCTAAGTGTAGAAGCTTACATTTGCCCCTAATGAAATTCATTTTGTTAGTTTTGGCCCAGTTCTCCAGTTTGTTAAGGTCATATTGAATCCTGATTCCATGTTGAGTGGCATTGGCTACCCCTCCCGGTTTGGTGTCACCTGGAAATTGGATGAAGGCATTGAGGGGATGCTCATCAAAGTCGTTTATAAAGAGGCTGAACAACAATGGGCCCAGGATAGAACCCTGTGGCACCTCACTTGTCCCCCCCCCTTTTTTTTTGCAGGATAACTAGGAACCATTAGTGGGCACTCTTTGGGTTTGGTCAGTCAACCAGCTACAAATCCACCTAAAAGTTACCTCGTCCAGTCGTTTGCTGTCATGTACAGTACAATTAATTATTATCAAATATTACTATCAATTGATGTTCCAATCACTTGTCATTCATTTTAATGCATTAATATGTTTGGTTGAAGACCTTCTCTGCATGCTTTCCCTACCACAAATTTGCAATGCATACATCCCAACTTTAGAACACTCTTTCCAAAGAGGCACGACTGGTGCTGTCATATCATTCTTTTCATTAGTAGGTTAGTACATATTTATTTTTACAGGACATACCAGAAGGACTTCATAATTATTTATATATGTTACAAAATTTATATACCGTTTGGAAAAAGAAACTACACCGCTTGATGGTAGACACACACACATGAAAAAAGAGAATAAAATTATCAGTAAAATCAGTTAAAACAAATATTTAAAACATTCAGAAAACAAACTAAACACATATCAGCAGTCTATAAAATTGGATAGGCCTGTCTAAAAAAAGAGTTGCATTCAGAATCCGGTTCAAAAGAAATCGGACTAGGGAGATCTAAAGCAAGTTTCTTCTGCCTCTGCCCCTTTATGGAGGAGAAATCTTGAAGAAGGAGCTATAGGTCATACAAGACTTGTGGATAGATGGGGAATTCTCAGATGGTTCAATTCTAACCTTTGGAAGAAATGTTTGGGAGTTCTGGACATTTGAGCTTAGGAAGGAGGAGGCAGTGTTTTTGAAGTGTGCTTAATAGAACTGAGGCTTTCAAATTTAAGTGCCACCTCACAAACTGGCACAGAGGTGCAGGTAATGCTTAAAACAGCTTTTAGCTCAATATCCCGCCTGAAGCAGAGTCCAAATAGTGCCTCTGCCTCCAGGCCCAACACTTACTTAAAAAAAAAATCCCACTGTACAATTCAGATATTAATTCCTGCCTTCACCTTATACCACTATGGGTCACCTCCAGCCACTCCTTGAGGCTTTGTCAGTGGGTTCCCTGCAGGAGCGTGGTCCCTCAGCAGCGGCCCTACCATGACAAACCCTTGATACCAGTCATGCCCTTCCCCACGCAGTGGTGCCAAAGCAGGCTACTTCACAGCAAGGCTGGCTGTTAAGGCATGTATTTCTTAGTTCTTATCTTCCATCCTCCTCCCCCAAATGCCCAACAGGCAATTGTCTAAGTTGGCATGACACACCATTATTTTGCATCTAAAAGGACAGAACAGGCATTTTCCTTCCTCTCACTTGCACAGTCGTGATTTCAACCAATCATTACAGTATTTCTATCCACCAGTGTGCCCTAACTAGCAATTTATACCAGCCCCCTCAAACAGTAAAGGCAAACCTGGCTAACAGATTTTTACCTGAGAAGGCAGTCATTTTTAATATGCTGTAGCTGCCCCTTCTCTTGTTCTGCCCCCCTACCTTCAGGCAGAGAACTCTCCTCTTCTGGAGTTGCTCCCTTTTTTCTAAATGGTTCTTATTAACAACATGATAAAAAATGATCACATAATTCATATTGTGCTAACATGTGGTTTATCTAGCATTCCAAAAGGAGATAAAGGACCAATTCTGAACAACAAAGAACACACATTTCATTCTGTCCCTACCTTCAGTTAATATTCATTCAATCATTTATTGTTATATCCTGCCCTTTGTCTATTCTGGAGCACTGGATGGCATAACATTATAAAACAGGAGTTGAACAACACTGAAAATGAATAAAGCATCTAGAGTTACAGCAAAAAAAATGCAAAAGAACAGAAGCTGTATATAACTACAGGATCATGCATGAAAGCAATACACTTCATGATGAAAACACTTAAACAAATAAGAATTTCTGCTCCTATCCTATCACTGACCTGAGGTGCTAGTGTCTATGTCACTCTGGAAATCAGTTGTGTGAAGGCCCAGATTGTGATTACTCACTGGTGAGGCAAAGGCATTCTCTGCATGCCCAGGAGCAAATTCTTCTTGATAATTACTGGACATGATCTAGGGCTGAATTATGCTGGTCAAAACTGGTTCCGAGTTCTGCCTCAGGTTCAGCAAGGGGTAGGGGACCTGTGGCCTTCCAGATGTTGCCAGACTACGGCTCCCATCATCCCTGACCAATGGCCATACTGGTTGGGGCCAATGGGAGTCCAACAACATCTGGTGGCCTGCATGTTCCTTATTCCTGTAGGCCAAAGCTCCTGTTTCAGAGGAGCCATGATGTGGTGACTGTGAGGTAAATTGGTTGAGGACTTGCAGTCTGACAATCTCTGTGCACGGTTCCCAATCCATTGTTATCTTCCCATCAAAAGCAGCCACTGGAACCTGCGGTTTCAAACCAGACTCGGTCAGTTTAGTGGGATCCTGCTGATCCAGGATCCCTTCATTTGGCCCAGCTCTCCTGATGCTTCTCATTCCACCATGCTTCAGCTATGAAGAACAGGGCTAATAAGAGGACACAGGCCCCGATCCCAAGTCGCAGTGAGTTGGCTGCAGTGAAATCCATGGCCTGGGAATGTGAGTCTGGAGAAATTAGAAAACGCATATCAATGTAAAAATAGTTTTCGGTATACAGCAGGTTTTCTTCTTTCATCAATCACTACGCAGCCTGAGAACTGTCCCCATGAAGATGGATTTGCCCCTGAGCAGGCCTCAAATGAATGGGGCATTAGCACTACAGAAGCCGCCTTGAATCCACTTGCCTGTGCTTGGTTTCCTTGGCAGCCATTAACTGGCAGTGCCATCCTGTTCAAAGGGCTTCTCCCAGCTAAGTGTGCTTATCACTGCAGCCTGAATCATCTGTGCTAATATAATCTGAAAAGGGCAACATTCCAGTGGCGACAATGACACCACCAGAACCACCGCACAGCAATCCTTTACATACGTGGAAAGCACTTGTCGAGTGCAGGGGGCGGGGGAAGAGAAGTGGCGTGACGTCTAGATGTGAAGCATCACATGAAATTATTCCAGTGTTGTGTTCCTTTATGGAAAAGCAGCAACTAATGGTGGCCTCTTACTGTGCGGGACTGTAAGCCTTTCAACCACACACATGCCCATGTGATTGCCATAGATGAAAATTTTCATACAGCTGTATGTTGCTTTTTCCTACAGAGTTTTCCATGTAGGGGAAATAGCGACGTTAAAGGAGACATGCGGCATGACCTATCAATCAGCTTGCATACCAATGACCAGCTGTGGGTAGCACCAAAGGACGGAGTGGTAAACCTTGTTTTGCTGCTACATAGGACTGTATGTGTTGTCCGTCCCACCCACCCCACACCCATCCAAGTTATTTTCTGTGGGAATATGCTTGTGTTTGATTCTCCAGCCAGTCATTCATTTTGTGGGCATCCACTCAACCTCACAATATCTTCCATACTTCCATATTCAAATCCATTTTTAGATTGGAAGCTCCTTGGGACCAGGAGCTTATCCTCTTTTACTCTGTAAAGCACCATGAATGGTACAATTATCATCATCACCTAAGGCTGTGCACGATACCTTTATAGCACATTCAAACCACTTTTATTTACCTCAAAGAATTCTGGGCATTGTAGTTTATCTCTTGCAGTGTTACAATTCCCAGCAAACTACAGTGCCCAGAATTCTCTGAGGGCAGAATGTGTGCGGAATGTGCTTCAAAGGTACACAGGTAGCTCTCTGCTAGTGTACACTTCTCCCATCCCCCCTGGACTCACCTTCTGTCCACGCTTCAGTGTCATTGAGCTGATATTCCTTATATTGGCAGCTCAGCTCTCCTACGGTAATGTTAATGGCCTCTACTGTGAGGTTGAAGCTTGCAATCGCCCCATCTTGCCAAGCTCTGGTTTCAGCAAAGAGCTGCCCACCTTGGTAAAGATAAAACCAGCCCTCAGCAGCAGAAGGGACTGAGCAATTCACTCGATATCTTCCTGCAGAGTCCACCAACACCTCCAGGTAATTGGGGACCATAGTTGCATCTGGAAGAGGAAAAGTGTGAAAACGAAAAGATATAGCTTAAGGGATGCTCAGTGTTGATCTGGCTTTCTTTCTTTTTCTTTTTTTAAAAACACATTTGTAATCCTTGTGGCCATAGATACATATTCTAAGTAGAAGATTATGGGAATTTCCCATAATTCAAGGTTGATGGCTGAGAATCAAGCAGGACTCTCAGAATGCCCCAGGATACAACAGATAAATGGAAGGGCAAGGAATGCGTAAGCAAAATAAATTGCAATTCTTTAAAGAAAAGAATGGGCATGATTAAAATGTAACCAGTCCAGTCTTTCCCTAACCTATCCTTCCCTCCCCCGCAACCTTTGGCACTTTCTGCAAAATTGGGAATTCAACACTAAATGATACAAAAAGTTTAAACGCACAAAATCTCCATTGTAGGATCAGGATAGTTCAGACATTTTAGTAAAATCTGAGTACAGTTCAATTAATATTAATGTTCCACTTTTGGGTTATAGGGCTACATTCAACTGCCTTTTACTCAACAAAGGCCCATTAAAATTAATGGCCATGCCTAAGTTCCATTGCTTTCGGTTGCCTATCCTGAGTAAAAATTAGCTGAATACAACTCATAATTTATTTTTAGCTGTCATCTGCTTTTCGGGCTTGGGAGTCCTGGAATGTCAGTGGACAAATGAGGTGGCTGTAGCTTTTGTCAAAAAATGCTTTTGCAGACCTATTTTCTTCATTACTGGAATTCTCTGGAGTTTTCTATTTCCAAACTATGTAAAACGTAACAAGTCCATGAGTTTTAATGCTGAAACTCTTCCTGTGCCTTGATTGTGGGAAATTGGGAAAATATTTGCAGATAGAAAGATGAGAAGTCCTCTGCTGGCATTATAATTAGGAGTTAAGTATGCAAGCTGGGGGAGCACTGAAGACGACTGTTGCTAGCTCAACTCCCAGGTTGCATTCCTTGTCACTCTCCAACTTGTAGAAGATGCACTAGATGCCCTAAAGCCCTAAACGGCCTTGGCCCAGTATACCTGAAGGAGCATTTCCACCTCCATCGTTCAGCCTGGATACTGAGATCCAGCTCTGAGGGCCTTCTGGTGGTTCCCTCGCTGCAAGAAGTGAAGTTGCAGGGAACCAGGCAGAGGGCCTTCTCGGTAGTGGCACCTGCCCTGTGGAACTCCCTCCCATCAGATGTCAAGGAAATAAACAACTATTTGACTTTTAGAAGACATCTGAAGCAGCCCTGTTTAGGGAGGTTGTTAATGTTTGATATTTTATCGTGTTTTTAATATTCTGTTGGGAGCCACCCAGAGTGGCTGGGGAAACCCAGCCGGATGGGCAGGGTATAAATAGTAAATTATTATTATTATATAAGGTGGGGAGGAACTTTCTGTAATGTCCTAAAGCACATGAGGAACCTCCATGGGAGGGGGGTGGCTTTCTGCTTCAGAAGTGCACTCTCCATTAGTTGGAGGGCAACAGGGACAGTAATGGGTGTGTGTGGAGGTTGAACCATTGTGCTCATCCCTGGTACCCCACACTCATGTATTAATTATAATGCCAGAAGAGAGGTGTCTAGCTAGCCCAGTGTTGCCCTTCCTCCAAGGAGTTCAGGCTGATGCACATTGTCCTGCCTTTTATTCCCATGGCGTCCTCGTGAGGTAAATTAGACTGAGACAAAGTGGGTGGCCAAGGGTTATTATCAGTGAGCATCATGGCTGAGTATGGATTTCAATCCGGGCATTCTTGTTCCCAATCTGCCACTCTATCCAACACATCACACTGGCTTTCTGACTGTGAATATATTGCTTAAATCTCAATCCAGAAAGGGTGGTGGCCCATATCTGCATGAGTTCAGTTCCCTTCCTCTCAACTTCTGCTGTATCCTGTTATGTACTGAGTTGAACAGGATCCAAAATGCAGCAGTCTGATTGGTCCTAGAACAATAGGATCCAGAATGCAGCAGTCTGACTGGTCTGCAGGAGCCACCCAATCCACCTCCAGGTGGGAGCAAATCCACAACCTCATTGGCCTACAGAAGAATCCCGGAATCAGCCAATCACAGGGGGCCCATTGTGTAAATAATGTATATAAAGCAGACATTTTGGGGGAACTGGCATTCCTCACTACTATGAACTGAATAAAGAGCATGAAATCCACACTTGACTCCAAGTATATTTCACTCCCAAACCAGCAAGTCCCATCCCTAAAACCACTCCTCCACCTAACAAGGTTCTCTCTTTCCCCCCCTTTATGGCAGGGATCCTTTAGCAGCTCCACAACAAGCAGAAGTTCAATGGGTTCTGGTTTTTCCCATGCCAGAAAAAGAAAGAAAAACCCATCCAATTTAATTTCTGCTTACCATATGTCTGCTGAAGGCACAGAAAAAGAAAGTTGGAAATTCTGCCCCCAAGATAGCAAAAGGTTTCCTCACCGATAACTCTCAGCTGCACCGGGTCACTGGCGTTTGACCAGATGATGGGCTCTATGATGCTGTGGTAATAACAGGTGTATCGGCCTGCATCGGCCATGGTGACATTCTTCAAGGAGAATTCAGCGGTGTCAGAGTCCCCTCGAGGAGTGACCTCTATTCGAAAGTCCCTGGCCTGGTAGAGGACAAAGTTGACCCCTAGTAACGGAGCCTGACAACAGACTGTCCAGTCCTGCCCTGCAAGGACCTCAGTACTGGGACTCGCAGAGATGGATGGCTTGGGGTAATGGTCTGTGAGTGGGAGAGAAAAGCTGTTTACTGGGCCTCAGACCTTATTCTCTGCTGTTAATAAAAATAATAATAGGTTGCTTCTTTTTGCATAGTAATACAAGGTGGCTGAAAAAAATATCAATATCATTTTCAAAACATTCCCCATAAAACAACAAAAACCAATTCATATCAAAATACACAAGCTGCATACAGTGGTACCTTGGTTCCCAAGCGCCAAAAACCCAGAAATAAATGTTCCGGTTATCAAATGTTTTTTGGAAGCCGAACGTCCGATGTGGTTGTCGGCTATTGTTTCTGGGGCACCTGCACCAATCAGAAGCTGCACCTTGGTTTTTGAACATTTCAGAAGTCAAACAGACTTCCAGAATGGATTGAATTTGGTGCTTTTGTTTTTGCTGTTTATTTTGCGTTTTTGTGGTTTTTTCAGTTAATTTGTTTTTGTGATTATGTGGAACCCAGTTCAGCTACTGGTTGATTGATTGTGTGACTGTGGAAATGGAAAAAAGCCCCCCCCCCCATCCAAACAATGACTATCATCAGTGCAGATAAGGGGGGGAAATAATTTTAATTTTTATCATCTACAATACTGTTATATTTATTTTATAGTGCAGTACATTGATTCTTGCTTCCATTTTATGGATCAATGGTCTTGTTAGATAGTAAAATTCATGTTAAATTGCTGTTTTATGGGTTGTTTTTAAAATTCTGGAACGGATTAATCCGTTTTGCATTACTTTCTATGGGAAAGTGTGCCTTGGTTTTGGAACAGACTTCCAGAACAGATTAAATTTGAGAACCAAGGTATCACTATACACACTATACCTTTTAAGCATGTTTGAAACACACACACCCTCAGAGAAGTCTGGGCACTGTAGTCTGTTAAGGGTGCTGGGAATTGTAACTCTGTAAGCAGTAAACTAAGGTGCCCAGAATTCTTGTAGGTTAAGAACGTGCTTCGAATGTGCTTTAAAGGTACATAGTGTGTTTGCAAAATTACAACAGTAAAAACAGTAGTGACAAACCTTTGGAAAGAGAAGGGGTTCAAACATACTGCCTTTATGTGCTTCTCTGTTTATTATTTACATTTATATTATAAATGTGCTCAAAGCAGCTTGCAGCAGAACAACAAAATGCAAATCAGTACAGTATATGTTTAGAATAGCTCAAATACTAAATCTCTTCAAACTATAGTATGACAAGCCAGCATTATATGAATCCAGTGATTATATGAACATTTTAAAGCCATCATAAAATGAACTACCAATCAATAAAGATATCAATTAATTACAAATATAATGTACATTCCAGTGCAATTGCATGTCAATAATAATATAACCAGCAGCTGCTGCATGGCAGGACCAAATGGTACAAAAACTAGCAATGTATGTGAAAATTTTCATAGAGGCTTAAATGTTTATGTTTCCATAGTGACCAGAAGCTTGAACATATGTTATAAAATACATAGTAATAAAAAGATCTATACTGTAAAGTGTACAAATGATTTGTAAATACTAAAAGTTAAAAGTGCACACATTTCATAGCAGCTTGATCGTGTAAGTATAGGGTATAGTATAAGCAATCCTAGGGTTGCTATATTCCTGACACTCTCAAAGTAAGTTGACATTTTTTTAAGGAAGACCCAAAATTGTTCAGTTTTTTGGGAACAAACCCTTGTTGTTGAGCTTTTTTAGGGAAACCTCCCCCCAAAATAGTGATTTTAAGCTTTTGGAGCTGTTTCTGTTGCTTTTTCCTTCGCGTTGCCATACATAAAAGTTTTCCCTGTCATTGCAGATTTGGCAAAATTCCGCCAATGCCATTTTTACACCCGAAAACCAGGACATGTCAAGAATTTTCCTGACGTATGGCAAGCCTAAATAATCATAACAAGTGTTCAAAAAAATCAACCTCTTCTCATCAGCCTTCCTCACAGGGTGTCATCTCCATCAAGCTCAAGATCCTGACTGATGGAATCCAACAATGTTGGGAGAGCCACAGGTTCCTCATCCTTGCTAAAGGCCAGCATCATTGCCCTAAGTCCTTCACTACCATAAGGTCCTATTCCTAGACGAGTCCCAGTCCCATTGGTTCTCACACCAACCCTCCTTGCATGCACCACTTGGGCCTATTATTGCGCATGACCTTCCCAGTATGGCCACTGAGTTGTACGGCCCCAACACTTACCCTCTGTGATGTTTGCAGGGCTGCTGAGCGGGGAGCGAATGGGCTTCCCTTTCTCCCAGATCTCATAGCTGCAGCGGAATTGGTCCCTGGGCCCAAAGTTGTGCACCTCAAAGGTCACTTCAGATTGGGTGGGCAAGGCTTTCTTTTCAGCCACGGCCTCCGGGCTCCCTCCCTGGTACAGGTAGAACCGGCTGCCGAAATATGCCCCTTGAGCTGTACATCGGAGGTGGTGCTTCTCATCTGCATCCGGAGCCTGGAGCCAGAAGATAGAGGGCTTTGGCAGGGCTGAAAGAGAGAAGGGCCGATTGCCAAAACCCAGTAATGCTGATTCAAGATCCCATGTCTACAGTTCCCAGGATTCTTTGAGGCATGTGGGCTTTGAATGCGCTTTAAATGCATGGTGTCTATGCAACTCAAATCCTCGCTCTCATCTAACTACCCACCCACCCCGGGTTTCGTCAGGCAACAAGAAACATCTTCAGATAGCCCTAGCCACTTCTCTTCTCCTTGCTGATGCTGCTGCAGTCCCAGAGTTCAATGCCCCTCTGATTTTACTTCCCGCCCCATTAAGCTAAACTATACTCACAGATCGTAAGCAGTAAGAAGGGGAGAGTAACAGGCATCCTTAAAACACACAGTCTTCAAATAAGAATCCGAGTGTCTGGACATCCCAGTATATAAATATGATGCCCAGGAAACGATGATCCATCATCAGTCATAATGTTGGGTTGGGGTAGAGAGACAGAGAGAGAGAGAAAAGGAAAAGGACAGTTCCCTTTCTGACAAAGGCAGCAATAAATGGCTTCTCGTTTGATGTTTCAAGTTGCTCTAAAGACAGGGGTACAATTCTCAGAGTGGTTTAACAGTCAATTCCTCTTCACAGGGAACTCTGGAAATTGTAGTTGTCTGCGGGGAATAGGGGCCTCCAGACAACTGTCAGCACCCTTAACAAACTTTAGCACCCAGAATTATTTGGGGGAAGCCATGACTGTTTGAAGTGCTTTAAGTGTGTGGTTTGTGTGGCCTAGAGGCAGCAAAAAATTGGAAGCCAGAGATTCAGTAAAAGTACACTGGCTCCTTTCTGTAGCTGCAGTATCCTCCTCCCCAACTTGCTTCTGCTTCAAGGTAGCTTTATAAGGAAAACTTCATGCCATATGCGTCTGCAATAATTTTGCCACACATCGTACACACTCAGCCTTTTGTTCCTTTGTCTGTTGTTTCAACAACAGCACGGCTGCACATCCCTGAAGGCAACATCTTGGCCGCAGTCTGCTTTCAACAAATATCTTGTTCCGCCTTTGTGCACACTATTGCCAACTTTTGTTCACACAATGCAGTATGGACTGCTATCTAAAAATAAACCCATGCCTACCTATGTACACACACCGACTTTCATATTTCATTATAGATCTGTGGGTGCTAAATGCTTGTATTTAATAAATGTTAGAATTTAATTGGAATTGGTATGTTAGAACTGGGAAATAGCTAGAACAGTGGTTCCCAACCTTTTTTTGGCCATTCCCCACCTCAGCATCTCTAAAATCCTGATCCCTCCCCCACCGTGACATATACTGTAATTCTTATTATTCAAAAAGTAAACTCCTATTCACGTGGAGGAAGCCTAAAAGGCCATTAACTGTTAATAATTCATTCTCGAATTGCCCCCCCCCCCAATCAAATTGCCCCCCTGTGAGGCATGTGCCCCATGTTGGGAACCACGGAGCTAGACCCAAGTGTGCATTGGGATAGTAAGAGGTGTGATGGACCCACTGATAAGCTTGTGTTATTAGGACAATAAAAGCTAGTTAAGTAGAAACACTTCCTGGGTTGTGTATTGGACAGTGTAATCCTAGCTAATTTGACAAGTGTTAATGAAGTCAAACTTCCTTGGGTGTTAGAACGCAAATGAATGGAGTCCTCCCTCTGTAGATAAAGCCGGGGGGAAGTAATGTAACCAGGAGGCAGAGAGAGCATCATTAACTATGAACCCCAAAATTTGGGATCCTCTCCAAACTTTTGTAGGGTTTTGTAATCATTTTGTAGTGTTTTGTAGAATGATCCATGTATTTTGTTCCGCTCAGCAAACATCAAATGGGAGTTTGTAGTTAACACCCAGAAATCCAACATTGTCCAATTCACTCCAAACCTGTGTCAATGTTTTAGAGTCATTTCAAACCCCGCAGTTTGTTGTGCCCCCACAACTGAATAATTGATACTCAAGTCAGGGGTAGATTCATTAACTACAAACCTCAGAATTTGGGATCCGTTCCCAACCTCTGCCAATGTTTTGTTGCCGTTTTGTAGCTGTGAGCCCCTCCAGCAACAGTTTTAGGTTGTGTGGTACAGTGGTACCTCGGGTTACATACGCTTCAGGTTACAGACTCAGCTAACCCAGAAATAGTACCTCAGGTTAACAAACTTTGCTTCAGGATGAGAACAGAAATTGTGCTCTGGCAGCGCAGCAGCAGCAGCAGCAGCAGGAGCAGGAGGCCCCGTTAGCTAAAGTGGTGCTTCACGTTAAGAACGGACCTCCAGAACAAATTAAGTACTTAACCTGGCGTGCTCTGGTCCATGGGGTCACGAAGAGTCGGATACGACTAAACGACTAAACAACAACCACTGTAGAATAATAAAACACTATAGCCTCCCTTGTGCCCCATTTTCTGAAGGAAACACAAACCCCGTGCAGCCGTCGGTGGAGACTGAGGCAGCATGTAACAATATCAAATGCGTTACAAACGTGTTATGAAGCATGTCACATGTGAAACTTGGAGTTTGCCTGATGGCTGGGTGCCAGACCAGGCCTTCAACCTGGGAATAAATGAAGTGATAATAAGGAAGGGCCTCTTGGTTACTTGAGCCAGCTGTGCAACACATCTGGCAAACAGCAGCAGAGCTCTCAAGATACAAAATGTAGACTCTCCCAGTATTTGCCTCCCTTCTGAAGTGGTTTTGCCTGAACTCGCAAATCTCATAATGTATGAGTAATAGAAAGGGAGGCATGTGTGCGTATAGAAACTAGCCTCCTTTAAGATGGTTGCTCCCCCCGCCTTTGGTCTCGGGCCCTATCCACCACTAGCAGGTGGCCCTCAGAACAGATGTTTGTTCTGAAGGGAATGTGGCCTACTGGCTGAAAAAGATCCCCCACCCTTTTTTTGTTTGCCTCTAGAATATACCCCTGTAGAATATAATATTTTTATCCAACAGACTGGTCATTTCAAAGGGGAACTGAACGTGACAGTATGTCAAAAAATGAGTTTTGCGGTCAAACAAGGTCGAAAGCTTCCTTATCTTAGACCCAGAAAGTCCCTGAGGTGACTCAAAAGGAAGCAGCTGCCAGTGTGTTAGTTGGGCTGACAGTGTCTTTGGCATCGACCGAGGAGGTGGAAATATCGCTATTTGGAAGGAAATTGGTCCCGAATGGTTAATTGCAGAGAAGTTCAGAGGCTAATTTTTTAAAAGGATGCCACATCCACAGCTCAACCCATCCCCAGGGCTGTAAAGGGGATTATGCAGTGGTCAGGGAAATACACTCTGCACATGCTCTGGGGCAGAGTGTCCTGTTGCAACTTTTTTCTTTTAAGTCATCAAATAATTCCCGCTACATTAGCAATGATAATGTCATGCAACTTCACATTTTTCAGGACATTCAAAGAAAGTATAGTGGTACCTCGGGTTACATATGCTTCAGGTTACATCCGCTAACCCAGAAATAGTACCTCGGGTTAAGAACAGTTTCAGGTTAAGAACGGACCTCCGGAACGAATTAAGTACTTAACCTGAGGTACCACTGTATAGCATCTGACTCCGCTACTTGCCTTCCCCCCCCACCTGCCATCAATCAAATGCCCATTGGGTTGTATCTAAGCCAAAACAAGAGCAGGCCCATTGAAACCAATGAACGTGATTAACTTAAGTTTATTAGCTTCAGCAGGGTTTCTCTGCAGCTGACACGCCATACATTTAAAGCACATCTCCCACCCCCTGCAAAAGAATCTGGGGGCCTGTAATTTACTTCTCACAAAGCTACATTTCCCAGCACCCCTAACATACCCCGGTTCCCAGGATTTTTGGGATGTGTGCATGCATTTCTAGCCACCTGGATTCACAGCCAGCCACTAAAGGGCAAACGTGCACCAAGTGAAAAGAAATCCCCTATGCCTTCTTTACCCTAGCAAAGCACCTTCAGGATGACGTGATTGGCCGTCTGGCGTTATTCATATGCACGTGTGAACGCACTGCAGCAAAGAAACGCGGGGTGGGGGAGCCGAGAGTTTGAACTATTGTAAAATTGCACGCATGCACTGGGCAACTTATTAGGGTCCCTCCCCACCCCGGTGTTCTCCATTCATATTACAATCCAAAGCAAACACCTGCATGAAAACATCCGGAGATGTAAGAAATCCATTAACGATGTGAGAAAAAGCCGGCGTGCATTATCCTGCATTGCAAACGTCCAGTCTTGTCGAAGAAAAACAGGTTATAACAGTTTTAAAGAAACAAAGTAGCGATAATAATAATAACAACAATAATGAATATTATTAAAGGGTGCAACATCACATTGGAAATGCAGACACACACACACACAGAGAGAGAGAGAGAGAGAGAGAGAGAGAGAGAGAGAGAGAGAGAGAGAGAGAGAGAGAGAGAGATTCTATAAAACTACAGTTCCCACAATGCGTTGCGCCTCCTCCGCTTTCCTTTCAAGATGGCTGCGCTGAGCAGTAAGTGCCCCAACTGTGTCTCTTTTTCTCTTTCTCCCTACTTATTCGGCTGGTGGGTTCGTGTCTTTTGAGTGGCGCGGGGTTCGTGGAGGGGTTTCCCCCCCCCCTTTGCTAGAGGGAGCCAGAGTTATGGCAATGAGTGTTAAGTGGGGATCCGTTTTTGGCCGGGTTGTAAAGATAAACAAGGACACTCAAATTGTTAAGAGGATGACCTTCTTAAGTGGGTCGGTGGAGAAGGAACGTGGCGGAGTCTTTAGGGCACGTGCAAACTGTGTGCACGGGGAAGGGTTGCCAGGTGGTACACGAGTACTTTGAGTATTTTCAGCCTACCACGACCATAGTGTTGGAAGGGATCACAAGAGGCATCTAGCTCAACCCATTGCAGATACTGAAAATCCGCTACAGAAGCATTTCTGAAAGGCAGCCACATTCCCTCTGCTTTTAAACCCCTAATGAAGGAAAAGCGACCTGTAGGTGCTCACTCAGTCCTGAGCACAAGACACGTTACAAAACCTGTTCTCTCAGCTATCTTGTGAGCCAAGTGTGGTGGCAACCCTTTTCACACTTACCAGGGGTTAAGCCTCATTGAACTTGGTTTCATAAGGTTCCACTGTGCATCCATTATTTTTACTTACTTAAAAAAAATGTTTCGGCTTTCCCATTAATAATGTGTCTAAGCGGTGTGCAGTATTATAAATGATCAGAAAAACCAAGAGCAAACATTGGAAGCAGGAGCAACAATAGCTCCGGAGAAATAAAAGTGTTCATCTGGCGTGTAGGCACCAAGCAAGTATCTTGTTGTTCGAAAGATGCAGTGCCTACATAGAAAAGGTTCCAATTCTGGTCACCACCTTAGAAAAGTTGGGGTACCTAGAACAGAGCCTCTATAATTAAAGTCTTAAGATGCCACTGTTGTTTCAATTTTTCAGATGGGAAAAGTGAGGCGCTGAATGACAGATCTGCTCACGGTCTCCCAGTTGAGGCCTAATTAGTGCCTCGTGCAACTCCTGGTTCCCAACCCTCTTAAATTATGAATAAAAGATGCCCCAAAATCTGTCCTTTGTAGATCTGCCTGCACAAGCCACTACTTTGCCACTAGCAAGAAGACACTGTTTTTTAAAAGGAGATGCTGGTCCTGCCATGTTGGTAAGCTGCAGGGGCAGGCAAATATTAGATGTGAAAAATTCCTATCCTCCCAAATACTCTGATAGCCTTCTCCTGTTCTAACTTATTAGGCCTCCAAACATTGTCAGAGAAGCAAGAATTCAAAACAGTTCTAATAAGTGTGCGTACTTCCTTATCCCACAGAAATTATCCCATTTCTGAAAAATGCATGGGGAAAGGATCCAGTTGTCGTTCTCTCTTTCGGCATTGGTTTTATGGGTGAGTTTACATTACTTTTCACTGCAGCCCAGGAATCCACTTTCTTACTTAATGCATTTTTGCAGTTTGCTTGTGGGTGCTGTGTATGGGGTCCCAGAGCTTGTCGCATCCAGACACTGACCAGGGCCAGTCCTGCTTAGCTTTAGAAAGGGTGCTGCACTATGGGTCTTCAGACCACATCCTTGGTATGTTATTGACCTAGCCTCCAATTTCTGGCCTTACACAATTTGCAGCATACAATCCATACTGCAGTGGCATCACTGTCAAATTGTACTTTTTCAGAAACATATCGAATTTATTCCATGTGTGGACTAATGCGTAGCGATTGTTTTCAGGTATTGGAGATATCAAGCAGACTTTCAGAAAGGTGCAGCCAGATCAAAGAGAGTGCAGTGGGGATGTTTTTGGGACTGCATACTCTACCAGGAAACTGGAATAAATCCTTTGTGTAGGCTAGGGACAGGGAACCTGTGGCCCTCCAATGACTCACCATTTCTAGCAGTAGGGTTATAAGTTTTTGGTGTAGCAAATGAGGGCCTTTGTGGATGATGTCATTAAGAGCTAAGGGCTAAAATTTGTTGCTTTGTGATTTGTAAATATTTTTTTCAAAAACACAACTAAAAATTCCTTCACATAGTAGCATTCCCACCATAGATGCTAACTTCTTCCCCTTTTCCCAGAGTCTCTCCAGCAGTCTGGAGAGATGCTGGGTTGATTCTTTTTAATTTAACTGGAACCCAGTGCCATCTATGTATTATTTTAAAAGTAGATGCTTGAACTTGTGGGCATAGTTTTAAATGGAGCTTTGCCTCAGAGAGCATTTGTCCTCATGTATCTCTTGTCCTAAGTCAATTTCCCATACTCTTTTCAAGCCTAGTGTATTACCAGTCCATTCTGATAGGATTGCCTTATAAATGCTAGATAGCATTCTTTTGGAGTTGGTGTTTGCCCATGACGATGTTAGTGGTCAAGTATTAATGCCTGATTTGAGTTGTTGTTGAGCAAAAGAGCACACTTGGTATAGTTGAAACCAATTAGGACAATTATCATCTAGTGTTTGGCATAGCTTGTCTGTTAATGGTTTATTATTTTTATAATAAACCATTGACAGCAGGTCACATAATCTATAGATACCCTTTTCTCCCAGTTAGAGAATTGCCGGTGTTTATCTCTGTATTTAAAATCAGTATGCTCTATTATGGGTGTTCCCCTCCCCTGATATAGACAAAGGGTAGCCAGAAGATACGATTAGGATTTGTTGGTGGATATTTTGTGTAATTTGAAGTAGATCGGCGACTATTTTACTCCTAGTTGCTTAAAAATGACAACTTTGAAATAACCTCCTGCCCAAGTTATACTGTTGAAATGTAGAAAGCCAAGAAAGCAGGTAACCAGAGGTAACTCTTCTATGGAAGGGCTCGTTTCTGGAACTAGAAACCAATTCCTGGACTCAGAATTATTGACTTTCAAGCCTTTTGCACTGGACTCTGGTTGGCGGATCTCTTGAGTTTTAGAAAACAAAGCAGGTCCTCGAGGCTAAAGTCTTGCCCATCCCTATACTGACCTAGAGAGAGCAGTACTCTTGAGTTTATTTCTTTTGTTGTTAGTGGCTTGGTGTGCAATTTATGTTTTCAGTTTCTTTCTGACTCACATCTGTGTTTTTCCTTTCCGATTTCAGCTTTGGTGGCACCGTGGGTCAGTCCGTTAACAAAATACAGTTCCATGATGACTCAGGCTGTACCATATACATATCCAGGTATAACACCTATCCCTTTAAAGGCAGTTCCTTAGCAGAAGAGCAGCATGAAATATTTGACTCCATGTTTAGTGCAGCTGATGTTAGACAGGAATCTATGGCTGAGCCACTTCTTTGGAGCAAGGCAACTGAAGATCTAATAGAAGTGATATGTGATGTTGTTGTTGGGATACTTGACAAATAAAAAACTAATAAAATAACTGACTGCCAGGTCTGGAAGGCACGTACTGGAGAACTCCCAAAATAGCTCAATTGTCATATTGTTCACCTTTTAACAAAACAGTCAAATTTTCACTACAATTGGCCTCCTTGTAGGAGAATTGAAAGTTGGCCAACACATTCTTGAAAATGAATCCATGGTAACTAAGAGGCAATGTACCGCTAAATACTACCACCCTACACTCTGATTTGTGGGCAGAGGGTCTGCACCTATAAATCAAGCTGATTGGCTGGCAAAACCAGAATGGGCATAGTTTTTCCATCACTGCGTCTCTATGCTAGGAGGAAATGGTTCTCCCCTAGCATTTCTTCCTGTAGCACAGCTTTTGTCAGGAAGAAAAATGTCAACGATGGCCGCACACACTTTCCAAAAACGAGAGTGGAGATGCCTTGGTGAGGTGGCTCTCTGACAAGCCAGTGGTCTACTTTGTGTTGAGGCACCATTTTGTTCTGTACAGGGTCTCTTAGTCAAATGCTTGTTGTGTCCTTCCCTAACAGAAGTATTTGATTGTATCCAAGCTGCATTGGGGAGATAGACACACTTGATTTCTGTTCTTTTCCTCTCTCCAGTTCCAGTTCGGGATGATGGCAATATGCCAGATATTCCCTCCCACCCTTGTGACAAGGAAGGACCAAGTCTTGAATGGCTAAAGAACTTCTGAGACGGGCCCTTGTGAAGAACAGGCCTAGAGTACCAACACTGAAGGGGCAACCCAGGCCTGCACTGCTCTCTGCTCTTTTGTGTACATGTGTAACATTTTCAGGATATAATAAACTTGCTAACTTAAAAGCAGGCTTCCTCAGCCTTTCTCTTTGTGACCCCCCTCCCCCAAAACAAAGCATTGCTAAAGGGGCTGGGCCACTTAACCAAGCTAAGGTATCACAGCTTCCTCTTTCAAGGGACACTGGGTATTGCAGTTCACCTGAAAGTAATTCCTGGCACCTTTACAAAACTGCCTGGCCCAGGAGTCTTTAAGGGAAGCAATGACAGTGTGCCCTGAGACCAATTCTTATGTTTGGCAGCTCCCTTGAAATGGATCAGTTGGGGAGGGAATGAGGAAGGGAAAGGGAAGGAAGTGTGCAGTATTCTGCAGCCCTCAAAGAAACATGAAAATAAACTTAACGGGTGGGCAGAATTTAATCCAGGCACCACTGCTCTGCAGTAGATCTGGAAGAAGTTCCTGGTCATTATTGCTTCGGAAAAAAATGAGGGAGGGGGATTTAGTGCCTTGCTCTTTCTGACTGGCAGAGAAAATAAGCAAACACTTGACAAATTTGCTAATCTTGCATAATTTGCACATGTTGTAGGAGTCTACTGTTTTTAGTACAGAATTGGCTTTAATATATTGTGCCTCATGGTTAAGATACACATAAAAATCTTGGCTTGGAAAGCAAAGCAGCAGAGTTCTCTCACAGCTGTAAGAAGACTCCTCATTCACTGAGAACATGTGTCACACAAACAGCAGCTACTTCTGTTTCCTTTCTTGAACAGTGCATGGAAGCCAGCTCCTGCACACCACTTTCAATCTGCATTGCAGATTTAAAGCAGTACTATGCCACTTTTGGGGGCAGTCGTGGCTTCCTCCAAAGACCCCAATTCCCCTGACAGAGCTACTATTCCCAGGGTGGTTTAGAAATCCCTCTTCTCCGGGAATTTTGGGAATTGTAGCTCTGGGAGGGGAATAGGGAGCTCCCAAAAACACTCAACAGCCTTACCAAACTACAGTCCCCAGGATTCTCTGGGGGAAGCCAAGACTGTTCAAAGTGGCATAAAAGTGCTTATAAACATATGGTGCCCATGCGGCCTCAGTCAGAGATCACTTAACTCCTTCAGAACTCACAAATTGTGCAGCCCAAGACATGTAAGACATACAAATTCTACACACATACCCATTCCCACCCCATGCTTAAGCTTTTGGACATTGGTAGCATAATCTATTCATCTCCCTAATGCAGATGGACTTGAACACTATTAATACACTGGCTTTCAAGTTTTGTTAAGTTAGTGCAGTCCATTTTGTCTTCCAGCACCTGCCCCTCAGCCGCACAGTGTCAGTTCAGATCGAGTGCACTCCAAGCGGCTGAGAGTTCCACAGTCCATCTCTTGCTGGCTCTTAAAATGTGCTTGTGCTCCTTTCAGTCCAAAATTCATCCCCAGATGACTGATCAGCGGACAGCGCAGTGGCCTCTTTAAGCCAGGAGGGAGGCAACTGATGTTCAGATATACATATAGAGTCTCCTTCGTGAGTGGCCAGCCTCAGTCGAAATCAGAACAGGCCCCTGGGCTAGAGAACTTTGAATAATGGAGTAACTTATCCTGAGGACTAGACTGCTGCCAGGCAGGAGTGAGGACATCCTCTTGCTCACATTGGAAATCCTCTTCAGACTTTATCTGCAGCCACAAAAACCAAAACAGTGATTCAAAACACAGTTTCAAGCTAAACAGAAGCGCTCTGCGTGATGTGGGAAGAAAGGGGATGCTTTCAAACTGTTATGTGTGATAAACCAGCAGGACTAGAAGCTTGTTTAAAAATAGAAGACTAACTCCTGAATTTGTATTATGGTAGCAGATTCTGTGTAGCCCACAGCTGGAGTATATATAACCTAGTAATATGCCTGTCTACAATTATATCTGGCCACATTCCCCGCCTAACCCCCAAAGGTAGTGTGTAGGTTAAGTTTGTATGGTCATCTATATATTCTCAAAGTTGAAAGCCTTTATGTTCTCCCGTACCTGCACAGGAAACTCTTCCATAGGAAGCAACGTTTGGGCTGCTCGGCGTAATCTCACTTCCTTTTCCTCTCGCATGTGGCGCCGCCGCTTCTTACTGGTGGGGCCCTCAGTAGGTGAGATGCTTTCAGCCTCTGGGGCAGGCAAAGGGCCCGAGAGACACCTGGGGGCGTCTTTCTCGGGGGGCTCATTCTCTGTGTTGCCAGGAGCTGGAGCATCAGTGCTGTGACTACCTTCATCCTAGACAGAGAAAATGATTCAGCTAGAACTCCTCCATCCTAACATTCCTTCCACCCGTAAGAAGATAACATGGACATGTCCTTATTTCCTTAGACCAGCCGTGTGTTTCTTACCTCCAGGACAATATCAAGGTGGCCTTGCCTGTAATCATCACCATAAGAATCAAGGACCCTCATGAGGAACCTGAAGGGAAGTAAGAGTCTATTACAAAGATAACCTGCAGACAAGACATCCCCACTAATCCTCTTTAATAACTCTGTTCTTTTGCAAGGTGTTGTTGATGTAGATGATTCACTGCTATGAGATGTGGTAACAGCTGTCAGTTTGGATGGCTCTAAATGAGGGATCCGATGAATTCATGGAGAATTTGTCTGCTGAGCATGAAAATTTAATAGACCCTCCTTGTTCAGGGAAAGGTATTTAAATCTCCCCACCCCTCACACTCCCATGACATACTACCAGACATACCTTCTCTCCTGTTTAAGCCGCAGTGTTATTCTCTGGACCTGATGCAGCCGGTTTAACATCCTCTCATTCACCTGTATTTGTGGGCAACGTCACCAGAATACATCAGAATTTTGCCTCTCCCACACCCAGCCTTGTATTCCACTCACCCACCCAGTGGTCCCTTCTCCTTGGTCACTGTTTAGGTCTTCATTTGGTCCAATTTACCATCCCATGGCCAAGAATCTCTTACTTCTTGTCCACCTACAGCTAGTATGGGATAGTGGGTAGAGTACAGACCCAAGTTTAAAACTCCACTCAGCCCCCAAAGATGCTGGGGGCTAGGGCTTGTCTCGTTTTACTTTGCTCAGAGGATTCTTGGGAATATATTTAATATCTTCATCTGATCACCATCTGAAGCCCTTCTTTGTGTGCCTCTTCCATGAGAATGGGCCTTTTCTGTGGTGGCCACCTGTTTGTGGAGTGCTATCCCCAAGGAGGCTCACCTGGCACTTTCATTACATATCTTTAGGTACCAGGTGATAATGTTTCTCTATAATCAGGCACTTGGCTGATTAACATTCTATGACCTTTCAAATGTGTTTGTAGGAGGGGGTTATTGGTTTGTTTTTCTTTTATTATGCATTTTGTGTTCTCATTTTGTGCTTTTATGTTGTGAATCACCCTGTGATCTTTGGATGATCTTTGTACCCAAGGTGTCACTGATTTCCAAATACTTTGGCAGAGCACATGTTTGGCAAGCAGAAAGTCCCAGGTCCAGTCCCTGGCTGGGAAAGAATGAGAGCTCCTGACAATGAGAGCAGACAATCCTGGGCTACATAAATGAATAAAACGGCAGCTCCATGAGCTCATACCTGAAGTCAAAGCAGAGCTCAACCCACTGTGGCAGCTGTTTGTTAATTTTTTCCAACTGGTGTATTAAAATGATTCCCCCTCTTCAGCCAATCCTTTACCTGCTCTAACTCCTTGCAGCGCCGAGCAAGAGCCTGGCATTTGCGCCGTGTCATTTCCTGCTGCCTCAATGCCCCCTCTTCCTCCTCCTCTTCTGGTATTCCACCATCGGCAAACTCCACCTCTGTCTCCAGTTCACTCTCGAGGATATTGCCACCAAAAAGAGGAGGCAGTGCTAGCTCTGATCCAGGGGGCACAGAGAATTCTTCAAAGCCCACACCAGCCATGATTGCGTTCTGGAGATTTAAAGAGAAAGAAACTGACATACTAACCAATATTAACCATCCTCCTCCCCAATCTGAAGATCTAATAGTGGTACTCAAAAAGCTACATTCCCTTTACACCCCAATTTCCTATGTCATGTGAGACAGGAAACAGGTACATTTACAACAAGGATGGGGAACCTGTGATCCTCCAGAAGTTGCTGGATGACAATTCCCATCTTCCCTGGCCATTGGTCATTCTGGCTGCGTGAGATGGGAGTTCCAGTCCAGCAACATCTGAAGGGCCACAGGCTCCACACTGCTGATTAACAAGGACAAGGGTATTAGTATCACAAGAGATGACCAAAGGGGCAGCCACTATTATGGGCTTGGGAGCATAATCCACCTGCAATTTTTTTTAAAAAGCAAACAGTGAAATATATTTTCTTACAGCTCTCTGTGGATGCACAAATTTGTATTTAAATGTTCTATAATCTATATTCCTAAACAATCTCCAAAAATACTCAATTTTTCAGAAGTTTAAATTTTCCTTACATACTAAAGTTCCTTTAAAAAATCATTTCAACAACCCATAAAATATTGAGATTTCTAATTTCCAAGTAGGAGAAACAGCATGTCCTCTAAATGGGTAGACACTGTGCTATTTGCTGTTGCCACAATCCATTTTATGAGTACGTGTCCCACCAAAATTAAAAATGTGTTATTCACAATCTCCAATATACTGCCAGAAAGTAAATGTAAAAGGTAAGGGACCCTGGATGGTTAAGTCCAGGCAAAGGCGAATACCTGCCAGAAAACAGATACAACTGTTCCTGTTATTCAGTTAGAGAATACAATATACTTTGGTCATACTATTTTCCGCGTTTATCCATCTCTATGGTTCAGAAAAGACTGCAATGCAGTACATGAACAGGCTTAAAAGAAGCTGAATAAAACTTGGTTCTAGCACCTCGACTTCAATTAAGGGAGCTCAGGCTCTGCTTCTGGCGAACCTCCAAGGAAAGAAGGCTCCAGAGCCAATAAGGAGGAGGATGGCAATTGGCGATTTTAATTTGCCCGAGTCCTTTTGCAATGGGATTTCCTAGCACATCAGACGTACCTTAACCCTTCCAGTCCTATAGGCGAAATGAGCAACCCTTCAATGAGGATAATGGGATGGACGGTCGCTTACCGGTGACGTAAGCCCACAACAAAAGTGTTTGAGTTATCGAGACGTCTCGGCTACAGTGAACCAGGGTAGAAGAGGTGTCGCGTGCTTGTTACGTATTGCAGAAGAGCCCGCTGTGGAATGTCCTAGCGTTTCGTCGCGCCGTGTTAACGTAAAACAGTGGTCGCGTCCCTGTCGCCGTTTCCCCGGTAGGGGACTGGATCACTTGGCGCGGTGAAGTACGGTTGCGTCATCACGCGTTTGGATGCGTCGTGGCCTTAGAGATAGGAAAAATAGAGTAACTCACAGTCTAAACTTCCGGTAAAAATCGAAAGCTGCCGTTGGGGATTCTTTGCCTTTCTCTTAGCTCTATGACCAATAGGTAAGTCAGAGGAAAAATTACAAAAAACTGACGGAAGCGTCAGTTGACATAGTGACATAGTTCAGCATAGCGTATTAGAAACCTACGGTCGGGGTGCTGCCATAAATAGTACTGTATTTCAAAGGAAATTGACTCGAAACCCTAAAGACACTTCCGGCTCCCCTTGGCTTTTGCGTGGGTCACCCAGTGCGAAGAGACGGCGCAATAGGCAATGCCATAGAGACATAAGTTAGAACGGCACCCCAACTCTGGCCTAGGTTGGTGCCACGCATATGGCGGCGCTTGGGCTGAAGCTGAACGCGACCTCTCTTCGTGACCTCTCCTTTTTCTCTTTCTCTATCCGTTTTAGTACCCGGCAGAGAGAAGGCGCTCGTTGATGACGACACCAAGGGCGCCCGGTGCATGACGTACTTTTTGTGAGACTGAAAGAAGGAACGTGAGGAGTTCGTTTGTGCGGCGGAGGAGTGGCAGAAAGAAAAAGAAGGTGAGGAGGGAAAGGAGGGAGGGAGGGAGAGGTTAACTGGGGAGCAACCAAAAAGGAGCCCTGGCCTTTGGTTTCCTAAGGGGTAAAGAGAAGTGTAAGGTTTGGGGGCGGGCAGAGAGAGAGAGACGCTACAGTATTGCTGCAAACCTAACCCCGTTTACCTAGGAGTAAGCACCATGGAATTCAATAGGACTTCCTCCTACACAAACGCGGTGAGGATTGCGCTGTAGATTGAGGTTTCTCGGTAGTTGCAGAAAAGGTGGAGAAGGGTGGAGAGGTTTGTCTGTCTGTTTGTTGCACTTGTGCTGCCTTTTCCCTAAGAAGCTCAGGGTCCCGCGAGGGAGGTCAAGCTCAGTGATAACCACTATCTCCAAGTCGTCCAGTAACTTGGCTGCTTAGCAGAGATCTGAACCTTGGTCTCCCCAGTCACTACACTACAGTGGCTCTCGGATTAGATGGGTTTGGCCTATCCTGGTGGTGGTAGCAATAATAATAATAATACAGTAGAAATAACAAAAGTAATACTCTCTTCCATACTCTTATCGGTTGGGAATACGTCATGGCTTATCCTTCTAGTTGGCTTTTTTGCTGTTTGGACAGTATCTTGTTTTTCATTTGTGTTCTACATAGTCATGGAACACTTATATTTCTTCTATTGACGACCCTTTTGGCACTTTTTATTGCTATACCTACACTGCCTCTTCTGTCTGTATCGTGTGTTTGAGAATGTATACTTTGTTAACAGATTATAAGCATTTCATTGTGTATCTAATGTATGTCACAATAAATTTATTGGCCTTTTAGATGCTGCAGTAGGCTTCCAAGATTATGCTAATTCCTGCAAAGTAGGTTTACATTGGCAGATGAGAACTCCGAGATGGATCTTTTCTTAAGGCAACCACACAAGTTCACATTAGAGCTGAGACTTGAAACTAAGACTTCCTGGCGTGTGCTTCCTTTGCCACGGGACTTGCTCTCTGTTTGATGGGGTACTAAATAAGGCTGCAGTCCTACTTACCTGGAATTAAGCCCCATTGAACCCAGTAGGACGTACGGTACTTCTGCATAGGAATGGTTAATTTTTCACTGTAAGAGTTTCTGAAACCAGAGAGAAGCCTGTCCTTGTAGTGGTGGAATATGGGCAAAGGTGATGTAGCCCTTAGAGTAACAGAAATTAGAAACTTGGATGTTTGGGTTGAGATACCTGGAGGGAAGAATTTTGGTGACTGACCTCAGTATTTATGCTTATTGTGAAATGATGCTGAAATCCGGTTCAGATTTTTTTTTAAAAAAAATCTCTATACAGCAAAAGATGGGTGAATTGGAAACTGAAGAGCTAACTCGAGGTCTCTTAAATTGAAAGGGGTTCCGATGGAGCACCTGTATTTGTGGAAAGGGAGAGATGTTTTTGGAGAGGGGACTAAGAAAAGGACACATTTCAACTGAGGGGCACAGTGGATCTGGATCTTGTGTTGATGGGTGTCTAGCAACTGTGTGTGGCTTTCTGGAGGTTGCTGCTACCTCATAAGTGTTGTACAGTGGTACCTCAGGTTAAGTACTTAATTCATTCCAGAGGTCCATACTTAACCTGAAACTGTTCTTAACCTGAAGCACCACTTTAGCTAATGGGGCCTCCTGCTTCTGTCGCACCACCGGAGCACGATTTCTGTTCTCATCCTGAAGCAAAGTTCTTAACCTGAAGCACTATTTCTGGGTTAACAGAGTCTATAACCTGAAGGGTATGTAACTTGAGGTACCACTGTATTAGATCAGTGTGGTGGCCTCCAGCAGTCTGTTGGACCTCACCTGCCTTCAGCCCCAGGCAGCTTCGCTAATTAGTGGGAATGATTGGAGTTACAGTTTACAACCTTTGGAGGGCACTGTGTTGGCTACCCTTGGGTTAGATAGTGGTTAGAATTTCTCCTGGTCTAGTACTGCGGGAAATAACAGATCAATAAGACTCTGGATATTTATGTCACTTATTATGGTTTTCTCCTGTGTCCCTCCCTTTTTCTCCTTTGCAGCCTGATCCACCATGTCTTTGGCGGATGAGCTTTTGGCTGACCTCGAAGAGGCAGCAGAAGAAGAGGATGGCAGCTTTGCAGATGAAGAGGATGAGCCTCCCATTGAGGATGTCCAGGAGGAAATGCAAGTGGATCTGGCAACTGATTCAGTCAAGAGTATTGCCAAGCTCTGGGACAGTAAGACGGTGAGAGAAAATGAGCTTGGCTGCTGGGCCAATATGTATAGAAGCGCTGGTTTTCAAAATAGTGTTCAACCTGGGGGTCCACTGGTTCTATAAACTGCCTTTTCCTTTTTGGGTGTAGTTAACCCTTTAAGGGTGCCCTCTTCAAAAAGTAAGACTCAACTTTTTGTTTTTTTTTCTCTTGTGCAGTTTGCTGAAATCCTGCTGAAGATTGAGGAATACATCAGCAAACAGCCCAAAGCATCTGAAGGTACTGAGAGTATCTGGCTGAGATTTATTTTGAGAAAGTGGTCACACAACAGATGTGTATGCACACATCACCCAATCTGATTCCTGCAGTATAGAGTCTGCTACAGGACTTCCTTGTCCTGCAGTACAGAGCTAATGTACCCATATGTTCATCTCCCTGTTACCTTATAGTGAGGTGCCCTGTATGGATTTTGACTTTGCATGTTCATTTCTTATTAGTTCTAGGTCCAGTAGAGGCTGCTCCCGAATACAGAGTCATTGTGGATGCCAATAACCTCACAGTGGAGATTGAGAACGAGCTAAGTAAGTGCAAACCTTAGCCACTCGCTTTGGGGTGAGGGAGGTTGAGAAGGCTTTGAAAACAATACAGTAGCTGCTACCCTGTGAGGGTGGCAGATGATGAGTTAGGGAAGTAGTGAGATTGGGAAAGGCTGGCTTCATTGGAGCAAGGGGTGCGATCTAGTAAATAGAAGCGCACATACTGGCCAGACAAACCTTCACAGGAGTTTTGGGATGCAAAGGACATTTGTGTGTTGGTGTCACAGTAGAACAGGGACTGTTTTGATAAGAGCGCTTTCTTTCTTGGGCAGGAGAAAAAGTTCAAGCTGGCCAATCTCTGAATAGGCTATACGGCTCAGCATTAAAATGTCTCTGAGCTAGTATATTCTGGGAGGCCTACTTTTATTCTCACTAGTGTAATGGCGCTCTGTGTTTCTGTCTGTTTTGTAAAAGGTTGTCTTTGCCTCTCTCTTTTCAGATATTATTCACAAGTTCATTCGAGACAAGTACTCCAAGCGGTTTCCTGAACTAGAATCCCTTGTTCCAAATGCACTGGACTACATCCGGACTGTCAAGGTATTGTGTCTGTCTGTGTCTTGAACTTCACAAAGTCAGTTTTTTACATTTGCATCGATGACTAGCCCAACCCTCATATAACTTTTGCCACTTATTTAGCGGAGGTGCTCTATGTTCAAATGGCTATTAAGATTGCAACTCAGATAATACATACTGTAGTTTTCTGTGTATAAGACAACCTTTTTTAATTCAAACATTAAGTTAAAAATTGGGGGTCATCTTATACACGGATTGTGCATAGGGGGGATGTGGGATCGATTGCTGCCATGAGCCAGAGTTTGTCTGCAGGTATTTTGCATGTTATTGGTGGCTGCGGCAACAGCTGTTGTTGATTGGCTGCCACTGCGGCACTAGGGCGGGCTATTGGCAGCTTTTGCCAGCGTGGGGACAGATGATAGGTGGCTTTTAGGATGCATGTGAGTGGCAGCGTAGGTTATGTGGGTGAGCAATTTTCGACAATTCCCCCTAAAAAAAGCTCAGCAACTTAGGGCAGTTTCCCCCCATTTTCTCAATTTTGCGTCCCCCCAAATACATGGGAAAATATGGTAAATAAACACACGGTGATACCAACTATTCACAAAACCACGGTGACTGAAAATCTCTCGAGTATTCTTCAGGTCCACAGTTAATTCGTGGTTTTAATATGTCATAATCAACCTTGAACCTAAAAGGTGTAGTGGGTAGAGCTAGCAGATTAGCTGTGTTCAAATATTTATCCTGACGGGAAGTTCACATGGTTGCTTTTGAGAAGTTGTTATTGCTCAGTCTTAAACTAGCTTCCAGGTTAGGAAAAATGAGGATTGTGTGTGTGGAGAGCCGGGGGAAAATCCCCAAATATTCCACCCTTGGAGGAAAAGAATATTCATGTGATCCACAAATCGTTCCGAGAATTGCTGACGCAAATTAGAACTGACCCTCGAGCAGCCTTGGTCCTTCTCAGTAATGAACAAAACTAAGACCAGAATTCTCTAAATAAGTTTGGGACTTCAGTTAAACATGGTTACAGTGCCTCCCACCTGTGCTTTTCGGGGGGAGGTGTGCTTTCTGTCTTCTTCAACGGCTAACTTCTGTTTTAAAACATTTGAACCTTGCAGGAACTAGGGAACAGCTTGGACAAATGCAAGAACAATGAGAATCTTCAACAGATCCTCACCAACGCTACAATCATGGTGGTCAGTGTCACCGCATCCACTACTCAGGGGTAAGGCTCTGCACAGGAAAAAAAGGAGGTTTTGGGGAGGGTATGGGAGATTAGTGGGCATCTGGACTGGGAGAGGGATATAGACTGAATTTGCAAATGGTGCTGAAGGGTGTAAGGTGGACTGTACCATTCCAGGCTGCATGTGGGGGAATTACTTTCCAAAATTCCCTATAAGAAGAATACTCCTATGTTGAAGGGAGAGTGTCTAGCTTAGCCCTTTTCCCCTTGGTGTGCTAGTGCTTTTTCCTCCCTTTACAGATTTCTCTTGATATATAGGGGAGCATTGAAAAATAATATCTTATCTCTGGCAGTGTGGAGTACTACAGTCTACTGTACCACTTGTTCCACCATCTATAGAGCAGGCCCAGAATCATGGCAATTTTCCCTTTATGGGATTTTAGCACAGAGAATAGATTTTGGATGAGAGTGTGGCTTTTAGGTCACTGTGGCTTTTAGGGTGGTCCTGAAAGCTTTGAAACAAATGCCACGCTCTTGGCATGGAGTGATGGTGCGGATATAGTGAACCAGACCTGATGACCTATGTATCTCGGCCTCAAGCACTGCCTCTCTCCTGCTGCAGGCAACAGTTAACTGAGGAAGAATTGGAGCGCATTGAGGAGGCCTGCGACATGGCCCTGGAGCTGAACCAGTCTAAACACCGCATCTACGAGTATGTGGAGTCCCGCATGTCCTTCATCGCCCCCAACTTGTCCATCATTGTGGGAGCCTCCACTGCTGCTAAAATAATGGGTGAGACTCTCAGTGGAGCTCTGTGGGCTTGGCTCCTTGCGTATCCGAATATGGAATCTTGGGATTGTATCAGAATTGGAGCAGATTCATTGAAATCGATGGATGTGACTAGCTTAAGTCCTTTAATGTAAATGGGTCTATTCTAGTGTAATTTAGTTGGATGTATAAGTAAGTCTGTCATTGGCAGAGAGGGACACGAAGGCCCCTAGATTCTGAAAGGAATGTAAAGCCTTCTCTGAAAGGGTCAAACACCCGTCCCGATTGGATGCTATGGGGAAATCATTTAATTTTTACAATTCATCTTTCCAAATCCAAAGACTGCCGAAGTTCTGTATTTCACAAAATAACACTGGAGTCCTAATGTAAAAAATTATAAACTTGAAGCCATGAATTGAAACGGTCCAAGAAATTTAGCAGCATCTGTCATGTTGTTGATGTATGATCAGTTCTGGCAGGTCTCTGTGGCCAGGAACAGCAAAGAGCTCTCCTTGCGCACAAGGAGAGGAACTTTGTTTACAAATCCCAACAGGCCAGGGAGAAGCCATGGTCTGGCTGATCAAAACCCCCGAACCTCCTTGGTCCCACAACTAGCATTCATTCCATATTGCCGTCCCTTCTCTCAAGGCATTGCTGGCGGCCTCACAAACCTCTCCAAGATGCCAGCCTGCAACATCATGCTTTTGGGGGCCCAGAGGAAGACACTGTCTGGATTTTCCAGCACTTCGGTGCTGCCTCACACTGGCTACATCTATCACAGCGACATTGTACAGTCGTTGCCTCCGGTAGGTGTGTGTGAGTCTGCCCCTCCTGCTTTCTCTGTTGAGTCGATGCACGAGTTTCCTAACAGCAACCAGCCAACATGTGCCTTTGATTCCCTCCTTGCAGGACTTGCGAAGGAAGGCAGCTCGCTTGGTATCAGCAAAATGCACGCTGGCAGCGCGTGTGGACAGCTTTCACGAGAGCTCTGAAGGGAAGGTATGTGGTACAAGGCAAAAGCTCCGGGATCCTGGGGGAGTGGCTGGTGTGAGAGGCATAACGGAGGGCCCCAAGGGGGTGGCTGCTTTGTAAGCACTTTTTGCTCTTTTATCCTTCTGCTACCATTCAGGTTGGCTATGACCTCAAGGAGGAGATTGAAAGGAAATTTGACAAGTGGCAGGAGCCACCTCCTGTCAAGCAAGTGAAGCCACTGCCAGCACCCTTGGATGGGCAAAGGAAGAAACGTGGAGGACGCAGGTGCGGGGGAGAGAATTGAAGAGATGTCTTGCGGCAGGGGCAGGGTGGGAGGGAGAGTTGGCTGAGCTGGCTGAGGCAGCCAGGAGGGTGGTGTTAAGCGTGCTAGGAAATAAGTACAGTTGGAACTGTACAGTCGGAAGTCGAACAGAATCTGTTCTGGAAGCCCGTTCGATTTCCAAAACGTTCAGAAACCAAAGTGTGGCTTCTGATTGGCTGCAGGAAACTCGTGCAGCCAATCGGAAGCCGCGCCAGATGTTCGGCTTCCAAAAATCGCTTGAAAACCGGAACACTCACTTCCGGGTTTCGATCGTTTGGGAGACAAGGCATTTGAGATCCAAGGTATGACTGTATTAGGGAATCCCTGATCTACTTTTAATATATACACACCTGTTAAAATCAAACCAGAATAATGGCATTTTATCTTTTCCATCAAATATTCTTTTCTCATGGAAAAAAAGATTTTAATGCAACAATTCATTTTGCTTTTTCAAAACATTGGTTTTAAAACTTATTTTTCCTCATAATACAGTCACTGGTATGTTTCTTGAGCCCAGAATTGTGCCAGAATATTTGGGAGGTGTTGAGTATAAGAAAGTTTCGACTTCCACATTAATGGAGGTAGGAGAGGGTCAGGTCAGGTATCAGAATTCCGTAAACTTGCTTGTCTCGTTGAAATGAACCCAGGAATCCTGGCATTTCAGCCCTTTCTCTCTATGCCAAACACTGCTTTCATTCTTGGCAGCAGCACTCTGTCCTGGCATCCTTCAGTTCTCAGCTGCCAATCTTAAAAGTGCTTTTCCTTGCTCCTTCAGATATCGCAAGATGAAGGAGCGTCTCGGTCTAACGGAAATCCGGAAGCAGGCAAATCGGATGAGCTTTGGAGAGGTAAGGAATCCTGCATAGTCTCCTTTTGCAGGATTTCTCTTGGTCTTTGGGCGTTGGGGGCTGTCTAATCCCTCAGGAGGGCAGGAGTAGAAACCGGGAGTTTCGGACGGTTCAGACTCTGTTCCCCAACTGTGCCTTTTTAACTGGTACAATGGAATGGGGGAAGTAACAGAAATATTTTATGTAAAGTAAGCACTTCCAAGTAATAAAAAGCATTAAACTTGACAAGCCATATGTGCATTTTGCTGTGTACAGAAGCTGCACGTCTGCCCACATCTACATGCAGGAATATTTAAGTTTGGGTGGCGGTTATGTGTTATATGGCCCCTCTGCTTCGGATGTACTTGCATGTGACCCAACCCAGGCCATTTCAGGGAGGCTCACCTTGGCACACAATTACCTTTGTGGCCAGGGAGAGTCGCTCTCGTGTAGTGATCAGAGTGCTGGACTCAGACCAGGATTCAGATCCTCGCTCAGTCATAAAGTGCATCAGATGACCTTGTGCTAATCACCCTACAACAGGCTACTTGTGGGAATAAAGTGATGATGGAGGGAGGGAGCCATTTATGTCAACTTTACCACCTTGGATGAAAGTTTGGATATAAATATATGGACCAATTTGCCTCTTCCTAGATTGCAGGATTAGTGGTGGAGCTGTCTTTTGGATCTATAAGCTAAAATAAAAAAAGAAATTTCAAAAGCACCTGTTGTCCCTTATTGAGCCACTTGGGCAAAAAAGAAGGGGGGGAGGGGTTGCATTCTCATTGAAACTGTCAACTTGGTCATCGGTCCTGTACTATCTAATCCAAACTTGGCCTTTTCTTCTCTGTGCTATGCTTCTTCTCTCCACACCTTCCTTTGCTAGATTGAAGAAGATGCTTACCAGGAAGACCTTGGTTTCAGTCTGGGCCACCTGGGGAAGTCAGGCAGCGGCCGAGTCCGGCAGACACAAGTCAACGAAGCCACGAAGGCCCGCATCTCAAAGACGCTGCAAGTAAGGAAATGGGGACTGGATGTGGAGTGCCGGGAGCTGTAAATCATCTTATGACTGGGTCCATCAAGGCTGTATTTCAAAGCCTCTGGACCTGGGCAGGGGCTGTTCATTCCTGAAGGCAGCATCACATTGTCCTCTTGAGGTTTCGGAAAACAGCAACACTGAGCAACCAGATCAGAGCTCTTACTGCAGTGTAATTATGCCGAGCATGTATGTCCTATTGTTACTCAAAGTGCTCAGAAAATACTCCCAGGCCAACAAGCTCCATGTGGAGCAGCCCTTGAGAGCTTCAGCAGGCACAGAATTAGACTAATTCTATGGTCACATTGCTGGCCATTAGTCAAGGGTAGTTAAGGGTAGGCAGTTTCCTTGTTCCAAGTGGCTTTTTAATGTTGAGGTGAAGGGTGCCACACTAGGTTTTGTCTGTGATTGGCGAAAGAATGTGCCAGGGCTACTGGAGCGGCTACTGAGCCAGGGAGGACAGGATATGAGTGTCACGTGCGTTTGACATGCTTTTTGGTTCTAGGGAGGGTAACAAATGAAGGGCGTGCCTCTGGACAGCCAGCCATTTGGTTGTCCCCGTGCTTTAGCATCACTTCCCTCTCTTTCCACGGCCTCCTCTATGAAAGGCCTAACACCCATGCCTTTTTGCATTTGTCCTCCCAACCAGCGCACTCTCCAGAAGCAGAGCATGGTGTATGGAGGGAAGTCCACCATCCGGGACCGCTCCTCGGGCACTGCGTCCAGCGTGGCCTTCACTCCGCTGCAGGTAAGCACCGCACTTGGCTCTGCATTCCTTGAATTACATGTAAGTGGCACTGACGTCTTTGAAGGAGGGGGCTGGGTGTACAAGTCAAGTCAAGTACTTTATTACGGTCATAGACCAGCATAGACAAAACATATACATAAATAGCATAACAGTATGAATCCAGACGAATAATTATTAAATAAATAGTAGCTAGAACCAAACGTAGATTTAAACATATACATAGGATACTTAATTAAGGATAGATAATGGGTGGATAAAAATTTATAAGAAAGATTAAAAGATCAATTAACACAGCTATATGGGGTGGGCTTCAGAAGTGCGGATCTAATAATATGGGCCTTCAGTTTAGGATTGAATTGTAGCATAGATCATTATTCGTCAAATATCTATCATGGCAGCGCAATATCTGGTGACTGAATATGTGACTTCTGGGCTCTCTTCCTGTGAACTAGACTAGTTTTATTGCGGCAAAAGCCAGTGACACTGAACACCACAAGGTCAAACAAAAGGGAATCAACAGCAATTCGTTAATTCTACAAATGAAATCTGGCTGGGTGTACAAAGAGCTGGGTGTGCTGGGCTCTAGGAGTTTTGGAGAACTGAGTGTGTGCTTGGCAAGGATGCTGAGAAGTCCAATGGATGAAAGAAGAACCTTTGTGGGGAGTGCTGTTGTGCTCATGTCCTACTTGGGGCTTCCCAGAGAAGCATCGGGATGGCTACACCCGATTATAAAAAATGAGGGTTATAAAATGCTATAATACTTTTTTCTTGGCTGAAACCCTAATCCCTCTCTGTCTCCCCACCCTCACTGTTCTGCTTGCAGCACTTGAGGAGGAAAGATTATAAGCTCATGTGTGCAAACAATGGTAGTTGTATTTTTGCACTAAGGTGTCTCTGTAAAAACAAAAAGGACCAGGACTTTAAAGCCAGATATAAAAACAGCAATACAGAAAAAATGAAATACAGTACTGTAAATTTATTTCAAGGAAGAAATCGTACCCACAGCATGGATGAGTGCAAAAATGGCCCTGGACATAGCTAACTACCCTCCCAGTGAAAAACTGAAGGCTGGGTAAATAACAATGTCTTTTGCCTTGCACTTAAAAAAATGCAACAATGGTGCTAGGCAGGTTTCTCTTGGGAAAGTGTTCCACCAACTAGGAGCACACCAAGCAATTTACTTCTGTCCAAGACGTAGAAGCTGGAGATTTGGAGGGCGCGTGTTGTCGTAATTCAGCTCCTCTCCTACTTTCTAAAGGCAGCAAGATCTCTGGACTCTGCATTAAAAAAAAAAAAATAGCCTCCCTCTCTCACATTCACCTCCCCCCCTCCTCTTGTTTCCAGGGTCTGGAGATTGTGAACCCTCAAGCGGCTGAAAAGAAGGTAGCCGAAGCAAACCAGAAGTACTTCTCCAGCATGGCTGAATTCTTGAAGGTGAAGAGCGAGAAAAGTGGCATCATGTCCACCACATAGCCCTCTTGCCGTGGACGCTGTCCCTCCCCTTTGACTAGCAGTTTGAACCATGAACCAAATTCAAGAAGAGGAGCCTTTGCACAGAAAACAGGCCTTTGTTGGAGTTTCAAAGGTGGCCTGGCATTCAGAACTCTCCATTCTCCCGGGCCCAAGTGGTACCTTGTGGTTCTCTCCCTACTCTGCTTTTCTTTATTGAGAAACGTCATTGTCAGGGAGCCTAGTATTCTGGTAGGGGGAGGCACGCAGTAGAGAGAATTGAGTTCTCTTCCCTGGTCTCATGCAGTATTCAGAAGCAGGCTACTGAAGGTGTGAGCTGTTTATAAGGGCATGGAGTGGTTAGCTTAAAGGAGTCACTTGAATGAACTTACAACATCCCAACCATGGCTTTAGATCATCCTGGGTACGATCCTCTTCACTGTTAGCCCAAGTTTTAAATGAAACCGAGTTTGTAAAAATACCAGCATGAATACAAGTAATGCTTTGGGATAGTACCAGAGCGCTTCTCCCTTGCTGTGTTGGTTTAGGAGTTACTAACCCTTCGTCCTGTTTCACGATCTGGAACTAAACAACAGATTTACTGGTTATAGTGCGTGTATCTCTCTCCCCATACAAGTAGATTCAAGTTTGTCCTGTAAAAGGACTGTGCTGTGTGTGTGCTGTCATTTGGCAGGAACTGAAATTTCAAAATGCTCTATGCTCAAGTTCTATGGAAGGTTATATCTATGTATGAATGTGCTGGGGTGGTAGAATAAGTAGCTTTGCAGTTACATGGAACTGTGAGTGCAGTACTGGCAACTTCGGGGGATCTGAAGGTAACTGGTTCCATTTCTTACTGTGTAAATGAGTGGCTCATTAAGGGAATCACACTTTTCTCATGGTGTCTGACTTTCAGATGTGTTTTAATGTGGTAGGAAAAAGCAATAGTTATTAAAGAATAAGAGACTTTTTTCTCCTCTGAGAGAGAAGTGACTGGTTGATTCCATAGGTGAGACAGTTGCAGGGACTGCAGGGAGGGAGGCAGGAGGGAGATGTAATTCACTGGAGGGTAAATTAGATCTGGCCCTATGTTTGCTACATGTAGGACACTCTTCCCTAACCTGATGCCCTCCAGATGTTTTGGACAGCTCCCATGAACCCTAGCCAGCACAGTCGAGGAAGACTTAATGTATAGATGCCATGTTTTCTCTCTGCAGTCTAGAAAAAACTCTAAATTCATGCTGATTTCTGGATGCCTTGGGTGTGGGGAGAGACATATAGGATTTATGGGGTGTCTGTTTTGACAGTGGGAGCATGAAACTTCTTTGTCTGTAACCTGTACATTTTTGGAAAAAATAGAATGGCACCTTTGGAGTCTGTGTTTGTGATCTTTCTGGGTTGGGGAGGGTAGTACTTCCTAAGGAAACTCTCCATATAGATTCTTTGTGCAGGAGCCTGCTTTTTATAACTTTGCAGCATGAAAGGCCTCCTCCACCCCTTTCCATACCACACCTCTACTTTTCAGGCAGGGCTTTGCTTTCCTGTGTTGGGCATAGATTTTGCCATTCTAAAACAAGCTTATTTTTGGTTCTAAACGGGTTGTTTACATTTCCATAGCACAACAATCCAGAGCTGAGGCTGTGGTTGCTCTGCCCAGTAACCGCAAAGCATTCTAGGGTTTGCCTCTTTGCTATTTTTTCTAGGCTTGTTGTTTAATCCCTGCTTGCCTAGAGAAGAATTAGTGGTGCCTATTAGACAACAGCCTGTTAAGTAGTTGTCTTATTGCTAGGTGGTAAAGGACCTACATGGGACGCGGGTGGCGCTGTGGGTTAAACCACAGAGCCTAGGACTTACTGATCAGAAGGTCGGCGGTTCAAATCCCTGCAACGGGGTGAGCTCCCATTGCTCGGTCCCTGCTCCTGCCAACCTAGCAGTTCGAAAGCACGTCAAAGTGCAAGTAGATAAATAGGTACCGGTCCGGCGGGAAGGTAAACGGTGTTTCCGTGCGCTGCTCTGGTTTGCCAGAAGCAGCTTAGTCATGCTGGCCACGTGACCCGGAAGCTGTACGCTGGCTCCCTTGGCCAATAAAGCGAGATGAACACTGCAACCCCAGAGTCGGCCACGACTGGACCTAATGGTCAGAGGTCCCTTTACCTAAAGGACCTACATAAAGTTTCCAGCAGCTGCGGGGGTGGGACAAAGGTAGGAGGAGGACTAGGCCTTTGTGGATTTAAATCAGCTGGGCGAATTAGCTCAGCCTTTGTGGATTTAAATCAGCTCTTTGCTATTGCTGTGCTTGTCCTGCACCAAGCTCCTCCTAACTTGGTATTTTGTCATGACTATATCATATTGCGGGAGGCAGTGGAAGACAGGAGTGCCTGGCGTTCTCTGGTCCATGGGGTCACGAAGAGCCGGACACAACTAAACAACAACAACAACATATCACACTTTGTTGGGTATTTTGAGCTCCCTGGGGAAGGAATAGGCCACAAGTTAGTGCTAGAGCACATGGGTAACATCAGGTCTGAGTGTGGCGCTCCAGACCTTTCCACCCAGCCCTCTAGACTTTCAGGCCACGCTCCCTACCCAGCCACAATCTCCTTGAGTGTTTTTGTCTGGCTGGAATGTGTTCTTGAACTCTGGTGTCTGGGTGGAGGATAAAGAGGGGCGTGTGTAGAAGCCAATCTACAGTACAAAGGGAAAACATAATATTGCTCCACTTACCGCAGGCATGTGGTAGCTGGAAAGGTGCCCCAAAGGGCATGTAGCCTCAGTTTCTCCATCCCTGCTTTGCACCCATAACGTCCTCACAGCAAGAATGCCCAAGCAATAGCTGATGAGCAGAGGCAAGGAGGCTGTGAGAGGCAAGGAGGCTCCCTTCAGAAAATAGAAGCCTTGTCCAAATGAGAACACAAAAAGGTACATAAACTTTGGCAAAAGAAACACAAGCAGGTAATAAAGGGATGCAACCCACCCCCCCACAAAACACCCTAAGGGATACCTCACAACTTTCATTCCTGCTCTTAAACGGGAGGCGAGGAGGTTGCAGAGAAGCTGAATCAATTACGTATCTGCATTCGTTTTCACCGCAGGGCTTGAGCTGACTCCCTCAGGAAGGCGAGTCGGAAGAACTAAGCGCAAGAGTGGTGGCGAGAGACAAAGTTCTAGGCCTTAATAGCAAATTAAAAAATTAACCTACCATGGGATTCTCTCACCTCCCAACTCAAATGTGGAAATTATTAGTCTTTTAACAACAACAAAAGTTATCTGGTTCCTAAGATCAGCTTCTGTACCAGGGGACTGGGAAGCAATCAAGGTAAAACTAATTTTTAAAAAGAGCCAGGAGGGATGCAGGAAATTACAGAGTAGTTGGCTTAATGTTTGTTCAGGGTAAACTGGTGAAAAACATTAAATATAAAATGATCAAGCATTTAGAAGAACAAGTATTGAAGAAGAATCAACATGATTTCTGTGAGTGTAAGTTGTCTCACTAATATTTAAGGAGTTCTTTGAAAGCGCTATGTGGGCAGGGTGATCCACTAGATGTTGTATTCTTGGACCTCCAAAAAGCTTTTACAAAGCCCCTCACCAAGGGCCTTGGACTGGATGGACTGGTAGCTGGGTTAAAGAATAGGAAGCAGATAGTTGGGGGGAAATTGACAGTTCTGACAAAAGAGGTATAAGTGGGGTCTACTAAGGATCTGTATTAGAACCAGGGATGTTAAAGTTCATAAAGAGGTTGTGGGGGGTGGGGTGAACATTAAAGTAGCAAATGTGTGGGGCAAAAAAATCCTAACCACATAGACGTTCACTGACTGGTACTGTATTGGGATTGTAGGGAAAAGCTGAACAAAAAATTGAACCCAGTGAATGGCGACTGTGAAAGTTATGAATTCAGTGCTAGGGATCATTAGGAAAGGGATAGATAATACAATTGCCTATATCATAATACCGTGATGTAAATTATGGTGTGACTACACTTGATATAGTGTGTATAGCTCATTATGCCAGCTTTGAAAAGGATATTGCAGAACTGGAAATGGTGCATTCAAAATGATCAGGGGGCTGCAGCGGCTCCCTTTTATGAGGAAAGGCTACAACACTGGAGGCTTTTTAGGTTGTTTTTTTTAAAAAACAGGAAGGAGAGACATTATAGAGGTTTATAGAATTACGTGTGGTATTAGAGAAAGTACTTTGCACACAGCAGATAGTTAGAACTATGGTATTTGCTGGCATAAGATGTGGGTGACAGACACCAACTTAGATGGATTTAAAGGGATTAGAGAAATTCATGGAGGAAAAAGCCATGTGCTTAACCCTCCTACCTCCCCGCCCCCCACCAGCAGAGTTGCTAGAGAACAACAGCAGGAGAGGGCTCATTGCACTCATCTTCTGCCTGCGTCCTTCCCACAAGCATCTGGTTGCTTTACTGTGGTGAACGGGATGCTAGGCAAGGCAGGCCTCTGGTCTAATCCGGCAGGGTTCTCTTCTTGTTCTTAACCACCTGGATGGGGGAAAGAGCTGAGCTGTGAAAGGTTTAGGTGCCCTCCAACAGTATAAGGCAGCTTTGTGCATTCAGATACGCAGGCAAGGCCCCTTTCTGCAGTGTTCACAAAAGTGGGGCAAGCAGGTGTTAAGAGGTGCAAGTGTGAACACCCCTTCTCTCTCTTCAGGTGAATGGTTCAGGCACCCCCAATGCATTTGCTTAATACTATGAAGCTTCTTTCAAAGAACATCGGAGGATGCTGGATCAGGCCAGCAGCCCACATTCAACATGTGAAGTGTATATTTTTAGGACCCTCTTTTTATTTGTGTCATTTTAACTGATTTTAATATTGTGCTTTAATTGTTGTAATCCACTCCGGGACCTTGGGGTTCACACAGTGATGGCCAGACTTGGCCCACCAGCTGTTTTGGGACTACAGTTCCCATCATCCCTGACCACTGGTCCTGTTAGCTAGGGATGATGGGAGTTGTAGTCCCAAAACAGCTAGAGGGCCAAGTTTGGCCATCACTGCCGGTCATAATAATATAGTTTATCATCATGTTCTCAGAGTGGCAAACCAGATGCCTGTGGAAGCCTGCAAGCAGCACATTGGCACAACAGCATCCTTTAGCCGCTGGCATAAAGAGGCATGACTGTGAAAGCAAAGCATAGCCATGGAGGCTGACAGCCTTATCCTCCATGAATTTGACTCATCTTTTAAAGCAGTCCAAGTTGGTGACCACCGCTGGCTCTTGTGGGAGCGATTACAGACCCTCCAAGTGTCCCTATTTTCCAGGGGCAGTCCCAGATTTACACAAGCTGTTCCGCTTTCTTATTTGATCTCAGAATGCCCCACTTTTCCTTAGGAGATCCCTATTTTAATCGGAGAAATGTTGAAGGGTAAAGTAGGGTTTCCCCATTTTCATCAGAGGCTATGAAGTTATGCAGCCCCTGAGCCAAACTATTCAACATGTAGGAGACATTTGAAGGCAGCCCTGTTTAATGTTTTCTTATTTCCTTGATATGTTGGAAGCCACCTACAGTTACTGGAACAACCCAGTCAGATGGACGAGGTATAAATAATAAAATAATTATTATTATTATTATTATTATTATTATTATTATTATTATTATTATTATATTTGTTGTTGTTGTTTAGTTGTGTCCAACTCTTCGTGACCCCATGGACCAGAGCACACCAGGCACTCCTGTATTCCACTGCCTCCCGCAGTTTGGTCAAACTCATGCTGGTAGCTTCGAGAACACTATCCAACCATCTCGTCCTCTGTCGTCCCCTTCTCCTTGTGCCCTCCATCTTTCCCAACATCAGGGTCTTTTCCAGAGTCTTCTCTTCTCATGACGTGGCCAAAGTATTGGAGCCTCAGCTTCAGGATCTGTCCTTCCAGTGAGCACTCAGGGCTGATTTCCTTCAGAATGGATAGGTTTGATCTTCTTGCAGTCCATGGGACTCTCAAGAGTTTCCTCCAGCACCATAATTCAAAAGCATCAATTCTTCGGCGATCAGCCTTCCTTATGGTCCAGCTCTCACTTCCGTACATCACTACTGGGGAAACCATAGCTTTAATTATATGGACCTTTGTTGGCAAGATGATGTCTCTGCTTTTTAAGATGCTGTCTAGGTTTGTCATTGCTTTTCTCCCAAGGAGCAGGCGTCTTTTAATAGAACATCCTATTTTCATCAGAGAAATGTTTGTGAGGGGTGGACTCATCTCAGTTGCATGGCAGTGAATGATGAAGGGTGTGAGGTTATCCTAGTAAGGCTACAACTATCCCTCTAAAAGAGGTGAGCTGCAGCTAGGAGGGAAAATAGTGATGTCTTAAACCAGCCATCGCCAACCTGGCGCCCTCCAGATGTTTTGGACCACAAGGCTCCCAAGGCCTGATGGGAACTGTAGTTCAAATCTGGAAGGCGCCAGGTTGGCAAATGTTGGCTGAGACAGAAGTCTATCAATACCCACCTTAGAGTGAGCTCATTCCCTCCTGTGTTATTGGCTATTGTGATTTTAAGTGACAGGGCACCTCACTTACCTGTACCAATCAGGATTCTGGGAAAACTCCTTGGCCTCGCCCCCGCCTCACGTTTTTTCACTGTGACCCGCCTCAAACTATGCAAGCCAGTACAAAGGAAGAAGGGTTTTTGGGGGCAGAACAGCCATCCAATGGGAGGCCAACGTGTGCAGGCTTGCTTCGCTACAGCCAATAGAAAATTACCGCTTGGAAATATCCCTCGCCTCCGAATCCCTCTAGCAGCCAAACAGCAATACTATTAGACTGAGTGGCAGAACTGCTATCCAATAAATGATTCTATGGCCACGAGTGCGCGCGTTGGAAGACGTATAGCCAATCATGAACGAATAAGACTTGAGGGACGTTTTTTATGACCATTAGGCGATCTGTTCTGCCACAAGCCCTGCCCCTTCGGGTTGTTTTCCGCGGGCTGGTAGGCGTGGTCACACTGGCTACATCCGTACCTACTGAGCCAATCAGTATACGGATACGCTTTGACGGACTTTTCCCCTTAACCAATAAATTAAAGGTATTTATGTAAATGACAGCTGCGGCTGCGCCGCGTCGTCCCGCCCCGGTTTCCCTCCACCAGCCCCTTCCCCACCACCCAATAGAAACAGAGACTATCCTGAAGGGCGGGTGACTCGTCCAATGGAGTTTAGCCAGAGGCGGGGCGAGCGGAAGGAGAGGGGGGGAGGCTGCCGCCATCTTGGATGCCGCGGAGGCCGAGAGAGGGGGGAGAGGGAGAGAGAGAGGGAAAAAGAGAGAGAGAGAGAGAGACCCGGAGACTCCGGAGCCGCCGGTGAGAGAGCGAGAAGGGGCGGGGCCTAGCCTAGGGGGCGGGGCCTACGAGTACCTACGGGAGCTCCGTAGGGGGCGTGGCCAATGGGAGGTCTATAGGGGGCTCTATAGGAGGTGGGCGCTGTATAGGGGGAAGGTGTTTCCGTAGGCGCTGCTGCGCGAGGGGCTGCAGGCGGAGGGGGCCTCTGTTGGGGGCCAGGTGTTTGGGGTTGCAGCGGTGCGCAGGGGCCACGAACGGCGCCCTGCTGGGGAGGATGCGGGGGGGGGCGATGCGGTTCCACAGGTAGGACCTGCACCTATAGGATGTGAGGCCCACATGCCTCTGTGGGGAAGAGGCGCCTGGGGTGGAGCGAGAGCCTCTGGCAGGAGGATGTGGGGCGGGCGCCGTGTGATGAGGGCTACTTTGAGCCAAGGAGGGTTGTGGGTCCTTGTGATCACCTGGAAAACTTGCACATATAGTTTATACCTGATTTGGAGAGGTCCATAGAGAGGCGCGCGTGTCTGTGTGTATGAGAGAGAGAGAGAGATCTTTATTACTGAAACGATTCCTATAGGGGGTAGTCTGTTTAGGCAGAAACAACCAAGTAGTATTGTGGTACTTTAAAGACTTAACAGATCTCATTATAGTATAAGCATTGTGGCATCTGATGAAGTGGATTCTCGTTTGCAAAAGCTTATGCCGTAATAAAATGTGTTCGTCTTTAAGGTTCCACAATGCTTGTTATGTTGCTAAAGTATCTAAAAGAAATAAAGGAACCCGTTAGAAAAAAACAACGTTGCTTTCATAAAGCCACCTCTCCCCCCTACCCCCGCTGGTGTGTGTGAATGTGTGTTATAGGGTCCTGTAGGGGCGTCTGTGCACCTGGGGAGGGGTCTGGAGTATTTCTCAATGTAGCATTCAATGGTTGGAAAACCCCATTAGCATATAAGTGCATCTCTTAACTATAAGTAAATTCAGAGTGATAAGAATTCGTAATGAATTACTAAAGGAATGTGTAGCTAACTGTCAACATGTCTGCATATCTATTTGCTTCTTTTCTCTAACTGGTTTTGGTTTTTGCTAGTTGTGGGCAGAGACAAGGCAGTAAGTAGGCAGAGGCATGAAGCTGCAGCCTTTTATCCAAGGGGAGGATTGCTGGTTTTTGAGATTTCATTGGCCTTTACCTGCACACTTTGCAGATTTAAGGGCTAGAGACATACATTCCCCCCCCCATTGGAAGTGAAGATTCTTAAGATTCAGAATTCTGCCCCCAGTGCCAGAGTTGTCTGGTACTATAGCCAGTCACTGACTGTAATGTAAAAAGTACATTACAAGTCACACCTTGGTCAGCCTTACAGCTGTTATGTAGAATACGTCAAGACCTAGTGAAATCTCAGTAGCTTGGCAGAAACACAGGAAGCCATATTTTATCAAATCAGATCATTGGTCTGTCTAGTATTGTCTACACTGACCTGTCATAGCTCTCCCAAGTTTTCAGAAAGGAGTATTTCTCTGTCCTACCTGGAGATGCTGGAGATAAAACTTTGGATGTTCTGCATGCAGAACGTGTGCTTTACTACTAAGCGGCTTACAAATTGAGGCTACTACCTAAGATATTGAATTTCTCCTCAGGGTTGATGCTTAAAAATTGTGTGTGATCCTAGGAACTTGGAATATTTCTTCTGTTCTGTAAGGCACACCGTTAATATTGTACCATAATAGCTCAGTGATTATGTGCATAGGTTGAATCCCTGTATTATTATTTTTTCAGGTCTTGGGTTCAGGACATGTTGAAGGCTTGAAGGTAGAAAATGCACTTAGCCTATACAGTATATGTGCATTTGTTTATATATTTATAAAAGCTGTCCAGTAGATTACAACAAAAATATTTAAAAATATCAAACACAACATAGTTTTAAAAAATGCAATACACCAGATTTTTAAAAAGGAAAAAAAAGCAGAAATTGAAAAGCTTGTTAAAATATTTATTATGTCTTCAGGTGGTCTTTAAATACCAGCAGTGTAGGAGCGAATAACATTTCCTGGTGCAGGAGATTCTATAACTGCTTCTGACATTCTCACCAGCCCAATCTCTTGGTGACAGCAGGAGATGGAGAAGGGCCTCTCCAAATGATCTAAATGGATGTGCAAGTTCATAAAAGTTCCAGGTTCAATTGTGACTGTCAAATTATCCCTTAATAGCAGGGCTAAGAAAGGCCACTGCTTGAGGCTTTGGGAGAGCTACTGCCCATTGGAATAGACAGTACCAGGTCAGGGACTAGAGGCTGAGAGGTAATGACTCATCTGTGGGGAACACTCTGAGGCCACAACTGAAATGGGATTTGAATTCCGAGGTGGATTGGACCACATTAGCTTATGGTAACCTGATGGCAAGGCTGTCCTTAAACCTTTGACTCTGGAAAATGCTAATACATCAACTCTGTTAGTAAATGTTAATCTTGAACAGTTTGATGACAGTGTTCCCTATTGCTGACAGGGGGTGGGAAGGGGGCTTTCCAGATGTTGTTAAGGCACAGGATTCAGACGTCCCTGTAAAAAAAAATTGTGGTCCTTTTGCAGGAGAACTGCATTTACCCAGCATTCAAAACTATAGGTGGGAATTTTGCCATTTTCCTCCATATAGAGTATCGATTGCATTTACGTATGAATTGTTCAATGGGCCTAGCTACCTATTGGTCACTACCTGTGACATAAATCACAGTAAAAGTTCTTTCTCTTTCTTTTAAGGTCTATAAATATGTTGGGACTGAGCTTGCTCATCATTCAAGTGCAGTAGCACTCATCTAGCCCTTTAAAAAACCATCAATGCCAAAGCATCTCCAATCTCTTTTTTTGTGAGCCGTCTCCTGCCTTCCTTGATTTTTCTTTAACTTTCCAAAGGTTTGTGTGTTCCTCTCTCCTGTGGTTAACCCCCCCCCCCATGTGTTAAAAAGAACAAGCCATGCCCACTTCATCCAATTCCTTTGATACTATTATCCCCATATTGCAGATGCCAGGTGAGGCAAAGAGAAAGTGGCTTTCTTACAGCCACCTAGCAAGTTCATAATGGATATTGAGATTCGAATCTTGAATTTTCTGAATCGCAGCTCAGACTCTTAGCTTCTACACCACACTTAAAGAAGCAAGGCTGTTTGCATTAAGCTTGGCTGCATCCTTCAGGCAGTCACAAATTAGTGGGGGCCACTCACACATTGGGTACATATTCTGCAAATGGGACCTTTCGGTTGGGTACCAGAGGTTCAGGACTGTGTGTCAATCTAGGTTTTTCTTTTATCTGTGGTCTCCTCTGCAGCAATTCCCTCCCCCCCCAAAAAAATATATCCTATGGGGATTGCACAGAGCAGTTTTTACAAACTAATATAAAGGATATATAAAAATAAATATTTCCAGGGGGTGCACTTTACAGGATGCATAAAAGCAGAGATAGCTTTAGAACACTCCAGAATTGAAGCCCAGTGAACTGTGACATAAATGTAGCAAAAGCCTCAGGACACTTGCAGCGGTCACTATTCATGAGGGTAGTGCCTCTAAGGCTGAAATTCTAAACATGCTTTCAGTCCTATTGGACAAAGTGGGAATCACTTCCATGTCAGATCCAGCATGGGATCCGGCTGTAAGTCTTCTCCAGATATGCCTCCTTCCACCAACTCCCTGTCACTCCACATCAAGCAAAACCCAGACCTTTGCAAAGCATGTAGGACATATTCTGCAGCAAGTCAGAAGGCTGTTGGGGCTGCGTTAGGTAGGTTGATATGTACAGTGCGGCTCGAGAGAGTTTTATTTCCCAAAACACTACAACTCGGTTACTCAGGCAATGAAATCAGTTGGGCTAGCTAGACAACAGAAAGTGTTGCTTATATATAACACAAGGTTCGTAGTTCATCACTAGGACACATGTTTTGCATGTGAAAGGCTCCATGTTCAAGGCTTGACGTCTCCAAGCTGGGAAAGAGTTCTGTCTGAAACTGTGAAGAGCTACTGCCAGTCAGTGTAGACATTACTAGGCTAGATGGGCCAGTAGTGTGACTTTGTATAGGGCAGCTTTCTACATGAATCCCTTGCTCAAGATGCAGTGATTCACATTAACTGAATTGTTTACTCTAGAATATGCCCCACAATCTTTTGCAGTGGTTCCTTGGCAAACTGGGGTTGTTCCTTGAATGTAGAAAATGTAGACACTGAGCTGTATCAGTATGCCAGATGTAAGTAACCGACATGAGCCTGTAAATATCTGTTTTATGACAGCCACAGGAACAGAATACAAACCAAAAGAAACACCCACAACAAAAACCCAGAAGGAATCCTATAACTTACAATAGTTTCAGTAAAAGCCCAAGTTTGCCATCTTAGATCTTGGTGTCACCATTGCTTAGTGTAAGGGTTTTGTTTTACTTTTGATTCTGCTCACCAAGCTGTTCCTGTCAGTGAGCAAATCACTACTGTTTTTCTTCTTTCTCAGGCTGTTGGACTACAGCTCCCATCTTCCCTTATCGTTGATTGTGCTGGCTGGGGCTGATGGGAGCTGGTGTCCAGCAACCTCTGGAGAACCGCAGGTTCCCCACCCCTGGTCTAAGGTTATCAGAGGGCCTGGTCTGGACTCCTGTGCCTTTAATGGCAGCTTGATATGCAGAAATCGGCAGGTGAAGCTTTTCGTAGTGTGAAAAGAAGCATAGCCACCTGCTGATGTTTGCAGATGAACCTGCCTTTAAGGGCACTGGAACAGCATCTGGTTAATTTTCTTTAAAATACCCAGTTCTTCCAGTGAAGCCCTTCCTGCCCTCTTCCCCAGCTTGTTGTGAGATTCTGATTTCCCTCCACAGCAGGTAAGAGGAACACAGCATGTTAGAGGTATAGGTACCATCTCCAAGTGAGGACCTGGAAACTCCAAAAATTGCAATTCTGTGCATGCTTACTTGGAGAATAATTCCCTTCAAACTTGGTGGAGCTTACTTCTGAGTAGACATGCACTGAACCAAGTTGCTTTTATTCCAGAGCTGGCTTTTGACCCAGGTCTCCTGCTTGGAATAGGAAAATGTTAGGAACTTCCTGGGTTACCCAAATTCACCCTTATTGTTGGTCTACTGATGCCTCTTTGTGAAGAAAGCTTTGTTTCTGAAGGGGTGAGGTGAGAGACCCAGACTCACTTTGGGGGGGGGTATGATGGGATCTTGCAGTTGACAGTAGATAAACAGGCAAGGAAAGACTTCCTAAGTTTTCTGGAGGTTAGGAAGCTGAAGGGCAGATGCCTACCAGAGTATGGGATCTTTGGGAGAGAAATGGTGAAGAACCTGGTAGGTATGTAGTCTAACTCAGGCAGCACAAGGAAGTGATAAGCTGGGCTGCGCTACTGCAGGTGTGGATCACAGTTTTGAATGCTCCCTTACATTTGTTTCAAAATGGTAGGAAACTAGTATCCATCAGCAGGTACCAAGCTAGGCTAGAAACTGTCTCCTCCTTAGGGTCCCCCCCCTTTTCCATTGTGCACTTAACCATTGCATTCCCTCTCCCCTTTCCCCTGCCCACAAGTCTAAAGTGGTCCAGTCCACTTTGCTGTCTCAGAATTCTGCTGCATGATTTTCCAAGAGGAGAATGGAAAATGTGTTGCGTTAGCTGAGAATTTTGGAGAGAGAATAGGGACTAGTTCAGACATGTGAATAAACCCATAAACATTTACTAGTTCAAATTGCACAGGCTTCACAATGGATGTTGTTTGTGGCATATTTTCAGTCTGGGAAGAAAAAACAAACTTCCTGCTTTGCAGACACCTTTGCAAGCATCTCTTCACATACCTGCACTAGTGACTGGTGGGATTGCCAGCTTTCCCCCTAGCAGGGCTCCTGTGCCTTTAATACCTGTGTGACAAGGAGAAATTCAGCTTTCCCTGATGTATAGATGAGGAAAGCTTAACCCACTAAACTTCTGATGGGGTGGCAGGTGTTTCCCTGCCAGGGAAAAAAAGCTACCAACCCCTAGTGCTGGGGTTTTGCTAGTCTGGGACAACTCCATTGTCTGAGGAGGCAGGAACCATTTCTACCATCTGCAAGCCCTGTACTTTTGCTTCATTCCAGGCCTGAGTCCCTTAGACTGCAGTAACCTTAGCCAGCCACCACTGCGCCTTTATAGGTGCCTCTTGGGCTTCCCAGCTTGCTGCCTGACATGGTGGGTAGCTGGATGGGGGAGGAGGAAAAGGTGGGGCTCTTTCCCCCTGTGAGTCATGTGCCTTTTCTCACCTGCATAGGAACCTGGCTGGAAAAGAGAGAGAGAGAAGGAGAGACAACAAGCGCCCAGGGGCCACTAGGTGAGTGCAAGCCTTATAATGCCTCCCCTAGCCTGGTTAAAGCAACACTGTCAAACAACAGAGCACAGAAAAGCTGGCACCTAGTCCGTTGTTGTTGTTTTTTAATGGACAAAATAAAAAGCTGCTTGATTTGTGAAACCACCCAAGTCTTCTGGGCCTTGTAAAAAGCCTAACTGTCTTGTGCACCAAAGTCTGGAAAAGACTGTAGGAAAGAGTGGCAGATATATATACCGTATGATGGGGTTGGGGAAATCCCTGCTCCAAATCTGTCCCACCTTGGACGATCAATGTGTTTTACGTTTTTCTGGAAGACCGGGTGCCTTTAAGAGTTGCATGATTAAAAAAAACCAAACTCAACAGATGAAGCTTTCCCTAGTGTTGCATCACCTGAATACTGAGTAAAGCTCCACACGCTGAGCGTTTGCCTGTTGCATGGTCACTGGGGGGCGGTGGGAAGGAGTTCTTTAATTCCACTGGGTCCAGTTTCCCTGTCTATAGAATACTTCCCCCAAGGCATTACCTCCCACTTGCCCACTTTCTCCTGGGATAATCTCTGTGATTCAGCTAGGTTTGTGGCCTTTGCTTTTCATTGGACAGAAACTCTCTGCTTTTAATGAGTAGAAATCAACAGGGGGAAGCACAATGTTGAAGAAATCCTTACCTGTGACTTCTACTTTTTTATATATATGAAAGCAGTAAATGTTCTGTCGGTTAAAACAAAGCAGTAGCTCAAATCTTACTCATCCTGCTTACCTCCATTTAGCACCTTCCAGCAGGAGGTGCTACTTCTGTCCTGGGCTTGCTTCGTAACTTTGCCTTTCTGCTGGCTTTTCTTAAAGCGTCAACGCTCTATAAAGTATGAAGAGAGCCCCTCTATAGTGAAGGAAACATGGCAGACAAGAGGAAGCTACAAGGTAAGGGAGCCTACCTGCACTCTCCAAGCTCAGGGCTACTAATACATGCTAGGCACCTGGCTGGCCTGCAAAAGAGGGCGGGGCTGCTCATCAGAACAGCTGGGCCAGAGCCAGGCCTCCTCTGAGCTCTCTTGGAGAGGGTGGGGTCTCGTTGGTTAGAGTGGAGGGAAGGGAAGGGTTGACTAAAGGAACAAGAGGGGCCCCATCTTTTTTTTAGAAGTGGAGAATGACTTGGGATATTAGAAAGCAATAACTATGCTCTGAAGGGGGAGAGGAGTTTAGGAAGGGGAGAGGTGGCTCGGTTCTGTTTTGGTCAAAGGACGGATCTTGCACTTCAGTAAGGTGAGAGGGGCAGGCTTGTGGGAAGCTGAGAGAGAGGAGAACCACCCTTCCAGAATACTCCTCTCAGACTGGGAGGAAGGAATGGCCAGGTATGGGCAAGGTAGATCTTACGATTGCTCTCAGCAGGGATTTTCTCTCCCCAGGTGAGATTGATCGGTGTTTGAAAAAGGTGTCGGAAGGCGTGGAGCAGTTTGAAGATATCTGGCAGAAGGTGAGGGCTGGCAGTGGCCTCTCCTCCTAAATTCTACCCTATTCTCTGACATCCACCCCACACTAGCCTTTTAGACCATCACATTGCCCTGTAATTGTTCTATGTCTGCAGAGGTTTCTGTTCCTCTCACACACACACCCCCACTTGGAATCTTTTCAGCTCCGTTTTTTTCCCTGCTCTGGGTTGATTTCCACCCTGAGCCCTGGGGTCTCCCATCTTTCTCACCCCACCTCTTGTTTCCTCTTTCTCCCTATGCAACAGCTCCACAATGCAGCTAATGCCAACCAGAAGGAGAAATATGAAGCCGATCTGAAAAAAGAAATTAAAAAACTCCAGGTAAACATTTTGCCTGGGCTTGTTTCCAGGTCTTTTCTTGGCAAATTTAGGGAACGTTGGGGTTGGAGTGATCTGAGTATCAGGACTCTAGGGGGCCCTTTGGAAGGAGCAGAGGAAGATGGGGCACTCTCTCCCCACAGGGCTTGCTGGTTGATAGTTAGTAGAGGTTGGGGTGGCCTGGACACAGGTATGGCTCCACTGAGAAGGGGGGAGAACCTAGGTGTTTGGGGGTGTCATAGCTTCATTGTGAGTGCCTTGGGATAGCAAGGATGTATAGATTAGATCAGCCTTCTCCATCCTGATGTTTTCAACCACACCTCCCATCATCCCTGACCATTGGTTGGAGGTTTAAAACATCTGGAGCAATCAGATCAGACAAGGCTGAATTTGAGTAAGAATGAGGCTTGGAAAAGTGTAGATTTTTCACAAAGGACAGCCTGTTTAGTGAGTTTAGATTCTGTTAAAGCGAATTCTAATTGTTGGAGCAAGGAAAGGCTAGCTTCCTTGCTCGCTAGTGCCAATTCTAGCAGTGATAGCATATGATGAACAATCTAGAGGTTGCTACTTCTGTTTGCTCATACCTCTGACCACTAGCCTTCATTCATCGGAGGAAAGGTAGGTTGGCATCTTTTCCCCAACCGATCCCACCTGCCTGCTTAACTGGCTCTTCTTCTTCTGCAGAGATTGAGGGACCAGATCAAGACGTGGGTTGCATCCAATGAGATTAAGGACAAAAGGCAGCTAATAGACAACCGAAAACTCATTGAGACGGTAAGAAGAATCCTCTACCTGCTACATATTAGTGCCTATCAACATACCTAATTAATTGGGGGTTTATTTGGGGAAATTATGTGTCTACCAAAGGTATAAAACTAACACATTTTATTGCCTTCAGCTATTTTCATGCTGGTTCTTAGTTTTGCTGAGGATCTCTTGTTTATTCGTGGGCTTAACTTTGCTTAGCTCCTCCCCCACAGCATTGCAATTGGCTAGTAAGTAGTGTGACCTCATAAAGGTGAGCCAGCTTGCCTTTACAGTCCAGATATTGACTGGGAGACTTTTGCAGAAAGAGGTTCTGTGAGGAGCCCAGGATCCCTTTGGAGCAGGTCTTCTGATTGAGAGAACATGGGATAGATGGTAAAGTTTTAGAGATGGTTTAAAGACACCCAGGGAAAAGGTCTATTGAGCTGTGAGCCAAGACTTTCCTGGGCCCTTTCGGAAAGGAGTTTAACACTTGGACATCTGTTTTGCAACTGGCAAGCAGAGTTTTGTATTTGCCATGATGATGTGCACAGACTGGCATGATGCATATTCAGATTTTAACTTTTTCTTTTCTATTCTGCACGGTTCTGCACTGCTGTAAATCTTGTCTGTTATCTTCTAATGCAGAATCATCAAGCCCAAGTGCTGTGTGTTCACTGTGGCAAAGAAAGGGTGATCACTGACCAATTCACGCGGGCACAAATTGCATATTAGTTGGCTCATTCAAACTTGAGGGCAGCTTTGTGCATTAAATGGCTGCTTACATGTTTATTGCTGTGGGTACTTGCAGCCGACACTGGCTTCTTGGCATGTGATGTGTGACTGAAAATGCATTGGTACATACACATTTTTTATGGGTTTGCCTTAAATCTCCTTTTGCAAGGTAATGTGTGCAGAGCCATTTCTTCTGAGTTCCATACACGCACATGCACTATATTCACAAGTTTTCATTTGGGGGGGGGGGAGCTTCAGAGACAAAATGGGATGGTTGAAAAAGCTGTCAATGAAGTTACAAAAATAGACCTGAAGCCTGGGATTCCTGGGTAGGAAGGTAAAAGGGACCCCTGACCATTAGGTCCAGTCGTGGCCAACTCTGGGGTTGCGGCGCTCATCTCGCTTTATTGGCCGAGGGAGCCAGCGTACAGCTTCTGGGTCATGTGGTCAGCATGACTAAGCCGCTTCTGGCGAACCAGAGCAGCGCATGGAAACGCCGTTTACCTTCCCGCCGGAGCAGTGCCTAGTTATCTACTTGCACTTTGACGTGCTAGGTGGGCAGGAGCTGGGACTGAACAATGGGAGCTCACCCCGTCATGGGGATTCGAACCGCCGACCTTCTGATCGGCAAGTCCTAGGCTCTGTGGTTTAACCTACAGCGCTACCTGTGTAGGAAGGGATCCTGTTAAATTCCAGCTAATGGTTAGGGAGCCAGGATTCTTTAGTTAACGGGATGGGATGCAGAGCTCTCTTAGGGCATGGAGCTGTGTGGCCCAGTTTAAACGTGGCAGCTGAATTGGGGTGGTAGGATCTTGGGGTGAAAGGTAGCACTTCAAACTACAGATGAGGCAAAGCTGTTTTTAAATGTCCCTAAAGGACCTCCACCCCTAACCTACCCACCAAACTAAATGTCTCTGCAGGGAACAAGCAACACAGTAGTAGAAAGGTTCCGATCCAACCACATCCTTTTTACTGCACTGATTTTTTTACTTGCAGTGGGCTTTTTAAAAACACACACACACAAGAATGATTTAGAAATGGTTATCCCTCCATTGCTGCCTGAAATAGAACAGTCCATTCTACCACCTGAGGATTCTGCCACTTCATTCTGCTGCCTGTGGTTCTTGGGCTGGATCTGCAGTCCCCATGTTCAGGAAAAGTACCAATTCCCCATAGGGGTTTGCTTCAATATTTAGGTGGAAGAATTGTGTGATTGAATGGTCCCTTTTAACAAAGTAAGATCCCATTTTGTATCTTTTAAATGCCTACTGCAGATAGAATTCTCAGCCCACCAATGTTCAAAAGCCTGAGAAGAGTTACCCATTCCCCACCCTGATTGAAGATTGAAAACTGGGGCTGTAACATGCTTGGAAGTCATTAATCTAGGTTTATTTACTTATTTTGCAATTTATCTCCTCTGCTGCTGCTGAGGATTTCTGTCTTTTCAAATGATCACTGAGCAGGGAATATATGCTGATAGCTTGGACTTCTCCGCGGCCCTTAGCTCAGCTAGTTACCTCTGGTCTGTCTTTTCCAGCAAATGGAGCGGTTCAAGGTAGTGGAACGTGAGACCAAGACGAAAGCCTACTCGAAGGAGGGCCTGGGCCTGGCGCAGAAGGTGGACCCGGCCCAGAAGGAAAAGGAGGAGGTCGGGCAGTGGCTGACGGTGAGGACAAGTGGAGGCTAGCTGCTAAATGCCTGGAAGGAGGAGCTGCTTTTTAGCAGAGGAAGGGAGAAGGAAGCTCCGGTTTTTAAGGAGTGTGGCTTTAAAGCAGGAGCCGGAGAACCTCTGGACCTCCAGATATCCTTGGACTACATCCAACTTGCATCAGCCCTGACCATTAGCTGTGCTGACTGGGACTGATAGAGGTTATAGAATCTGTTAGCAACCAGAGGACCACCAATAACCCCTTCTTGCTTTAAAACGTCCTCTTTTTATAGTACTGAATGTAAGCTGTGACCTTATGCCATGTGATACAAGTGGTCCTCCCTTTCCACTCTTAGTTGACATTGGAGGCTTGAGGTTCAGACATGGGGGGAGGGGAGAGACAGATTCCCCCCTCTCCCCCACCCCAAAAAAGTTTTGTCTCCTCACCTGAACCCGGCAGCTTCTGCCTACCAGACTTTGTTTTCTAATGCTAGCAAACAGAGAGCCATGAGGCTCTGTCTGGGGCTGTAGGGGAAATCTGTGCCCATCCAGATACTGTTGGTGCTGCAAGCACAGCCAGTGGCCGGGGATGGTGCGAGTTTTAGTCCAATAATATCCGGACAGCCACAGTTAGCCACCCATTGGCAAGAGGGAGAACCCCTTTTCCATGGTGAGGGAGGATTGGGGAGAATAACATGTTTCTTTCTGTCTGTCCTTCCTTCAGAACACAATAGACACCTTGAACATGCAGGTGGATCAGTTTGAGAGCGAAGTGGAGTCGCTGTCTGTCCAGACGCGCAAGAAGAAAGGAGACAAGGATGTGAGTCGATGGATGATGTCCTCCTCAGAGGACGGAGGGCTGTATTTTGGGGAAATGGCATCACCTCACAGGTCAGAAGCCAAGGTGGAGGTATCTATGGGAGCTAGGACTTCTGAGACCTCACAAGAAACAAGATTCTGTGAGGTTGGGGGTCAGGCTGAGAGGTGGTGGCTGGGTGCTATGCTGTGAGCTTCCTGGACGGGCGAGGATTTGAACCTGGCTCTCTTCCCCTCCCCACCACACAGAAGCAAGACCGGATCGAGGGCCTGAAGCGGCACATTGAGAAACACCGGTACCACATTCGGATGCTGGAGACCATCCTGCGGATGCTGGACAACGACTCCATCAACGTGGACTCCATCCGCAAGATCAAGGATGACGTGGAATACTATGTGGATTCCTCGCAGGACCCTGATTTTGAGGAGAACGAGTTCCTCTATGATGACCTCGACTTAGAAGACATTCGTAAGTGTCTCCTTTGGGTGGGCTGCTTCTGGTTGAGGTTATATGTGTTGTGGGGGAACCCAAAGCAGCCTTGAGACTTGGGGAAGAAGCAGTATTGCAGTGCTAGCTATGATAACTGTGAAGGAGCAAACCTCAAATCATTTTAAATCAACCAGTTATTCCCTCCTAACAAAACCTGTGGCCTAGAGGCAACTGTCAGTTTGAGCGTAGCATTTAGCTTGATACCCATCCACCCTTAGAACCGCCCTGAGACCTCCTGGTATAGGGCGGTATATAAATTCAATAAATAATAATAATATTTAGAAATTTGGGCTTTTACTGGGTAGGCGCTGCCATTTGGCTGTTGTCGCAGATTTAGCATTTGGTGGGAGTCTGTTGTGGTTCTCTGCATTTTATTATTGCTAGATAGCTCATTAACTGTTCTGAGATTTGTTTTGTTTTGTTGCTACTTGAGCTATATCTGTTCATCTGGGCTACTGACTCTGAACACTTGCATCGTGACCCTTCTCAAAACTCCAGGAGCATATGCTGGTCTTTGTGTCCCAGAAACTTGTTAGGATGGTTTGCTTCAGTGCATTGTAGTGGTGGGGTTTGGTGTAAAGAATTGGGCATACTGATCGCTGATTTCATCTTAATCCTTTTTTGGGGAGGACGGCGCTTGCCAGGATATCAGTATACTTTTCAAATATAAACTGGCACAGCAGTGAACTCTTGCAAAGCCCAGACAGTGGGATCATATCCTGTAACAGCAGTCCCCACCTGCTGGATTGTGCCACCGCCTACGAACTGTAGCCTCTTTGGGTTCATAAGCATCTCCTTGTTCTTGACTCTGCAGCACAGGCCCTGGTTGCCACTTCCCCACCCAGCCACAGTCACATGGAGGATGAGATGTTCAACCAGTCAAGCAGCACGCCTACCTCCACCACGTCCAGCTCCCCAATCCCTCCCAGCCCTGCGAACTGCACAACAGTAAGGAGGCTCCCCTGTTACGATGCCAGGGGTTGGGGGTAGGAAAGGGGAACTTTCGGGTTTATATCAGCTTGAGCGAATAGTACTGAATGCTTCTACAGGTTGTTAGAAACCCAGCTTGCTTTCTCGGTTCCACGGGTAACAGCTCTTCTGACAGCAGTGCTTACTCAGGACTTCCTTCCTTCCTTTAGGAGAACTCTGAAGATGACAAGAAACGGGGACGATCAACAGACAGTGAAGTGAGCCAAGTGAGTTTGGAGCCTAGAATTCATTCCTCTTAAGGGTTCGGCTTTTGGAAGATGGGTTAGAAACTCCCTTGGTGATTTGGGCAAGGGGAGAGGAGCCAGGGCTTCTTGGGACAGAGGGGCATCGGGACTAGTTAGGTAGAGCCATTTCCAGCGTGTTACTTCTGATCTGGTTCAGTTCTGTTGTGAAGACTGTACCACTTCCAGAATGCATGCAAGTGTAGGGCTGGGGGGGGGGAGGGTTGGGCAGAGCCACTTGCTTTGAGAGTAACACCAACATTGCAATCTCCTTAACGTACAAACACCTTGCATGTGAGAGGGGAACAGTTTCTATCAGGCCACCTCCTAAAAAGTTAGCTTTGACAGGCCAGGAGTGGTCCATGTGAGTTTGCTTTCCCCTGGGCTCCCCTCTCTGAAAGCATTTTCTGAGTTGGTACAGCCCAATAAGAGGACTGTACCATCACCGTAAGGAAGGTATGTTTTAGGCCAGCTCTTAAAAGAGTGGAGGGACGGGTGAACCAAGACATGAATGGTTCCTAGTTTTGCCCTCTTTTGAGTAGAAAGGCAGCAGTTACGATCCTAAATCTTCTCTCCCCCCCCCCATCCTTCTCTCCCCCCAGTCCCCAGCGAAGAATGGTTCGAAAAGCCTCCACAACCACCACCACCAGCCGCCTCCCACAATCCCCACCAGCTACCCGATGGGCGGCAGCTCCAGCACTTCGTCCTCGCTGGGGGACGGGCCTGGTTCCAACAGCAACGGGGCTGTGGCTGGCAGTGGGAACGCGAGCGGCAAAGCTAACCCTCCGGCAGGGCACGCACCCACCACCCCGACCCCTTACGCCCAGGCTGTGGCGCCCCCGCCCACCAGCACCAATGCCTCTCAGCCCCGGCCTCCCAGCACCCAGCAGAACGCCAGCAAGCAGAACGGGGCAACCAGTGAGTCTGGGGTCTGGGCCATTGCTTCGAGTTTCCCAAAAGATTCCTGGGGGGTTAGGAATGGCTGCTGTGTCGCACATGCCAGGTGTTTAGCAGGGTCGCCTGATGTTGCCTTATGTAGCTGTGCCTTTTCAACAGCATCTTGAAAACCCACAGGGGATAATCCTCCATGTTCCGAAAAGTGTCGCCTGCCAGTTCTTTCCTATCCAGCAACAGCTAAAGGCCAGTCTGTAATGTAGCGAGGCCTGCAGGTGCTGTTTTAAAGGCTACGGGAGGGGAGGGTTGAGATGAAGCCAAAGTTAGGAGCTGCTCCATTGACACCTAGGCCAGGAAGCTCAGTTTCCCCTCATTTGTGTAACATTGTGACTGTTTAGCCCAGAAGTCAAGCCAGAGCTTCTGTTTTTTTCAATCCCTCCTGCCTAGGTTATAGTTCTGTGGTAGCGGACAGCAGTTCAGACTCCACGCTAAGCAGCGGCAACCAGGCATTGCCTAATCAGACGGCGTCGCACAACCCGCCCAGCGCTTCTGTGTGAGTTTCTATCTTGTCCTTTCCTGGCTGTCCTTTCTCGCTCTTCCCACCATGGTCCACTTTTCCAAGTGGGCAGACCATAGAGTTTTACTCGGTTGCAAGTGGTGTTTTGCTCTCTTTTTTTTTTTGCCCTCTTTTGGCAAAGTGCATTGTTTTATTTTATTTTTTAAATTTTGCTTTAAACAAATACGGGTAAATATAAGCAACCAAAATTACAAAAGAGAAATCCTTAATAATAATAATAATAATAATAATAATAATAATAATAATAATAATAGAAAAGAATACAAAACTACAAAAAATATCAAAGCAAAGTGCATTATTTGGCAGTGGTTTTTTTTATAAAAAACTTCTGTGTATCTTGGTATTTGGGCACACAAGGAGCTGGGTTGTAATTGTTGCTAATGAATAAATAAAATATAATTTCGCTCTTTAGCTCCGGTCGGAGGCAGCAGTGGTTCTGAATTCCAGTTGCTGGAAACTGCAGGAAGGGAGAGGGGGCTCTTGGGCTTGGCTCCTGCTTGTGGATTTCCCACTGGGGCATCTGGTTGGCCACTGTGAGAGCAGGATGCTGGACTAGACGGGTCATTGGTTTGACCCAACAGGGCTTTCCTTATGTTTGTATTTACTTCCGGGCTCAGTTTAGAGTGCCTTTATAAAGACTCAGGCTATGCCAGGATGTTCTCAAGAAAGGTGTTCTAGTCTGCATAAACCTGTCTGAAATCAGAGCCCCTCCTTGGCTTCCCGTCACTGCCAGAGATGCAACCAGAGAGGGTCTTTTCGATGATGGCGCCTATACTTTGGAACATCCTCCCTGGGGAGATCTGACAGGTTCTCTCCTTTCCTGTGTTTGGGTGAGAGGTCTAAAGTGGTCAATCTTTGAAGGAGGTGCAACCCTGACTTCTGTGTCTCGCCTCCTTTGGCAGCAAAGAGCCCAGCGCAGCTTCGCAGCCACCGAGCGGTGGCAACACCACTGGATCCAGCCTCCTGGTGCCTCTGACTGCCAACCCTCCTGCCTCGCCCACGCCCAGCTTCTCTGACAGCAAGCCTGCCCAGACCCTGCTCAACGGGCCACCCCAGTTCAGCTCCGCAGCAGAGATCAAGGTGAGCGATCGCTTGTGCTCCGCACGCAACAGGCTGCTTCCAGCCCTCTTTCCTCCCAAGGAATTTGGGCTGGTGTTTGTGGCTGTGCTTGTCCCACGTCATCCTCTCAAAAGAACCCTGGAAGGTAGGTTTGCCCGAGAGAAGGTGACTTAACTACCTGTGTTCTCCCTGTGAGTCTTAATCACTGCAGCAGCTTTCATAAAAACAGATTTCTCTCACTCCTCCTTTGCTACGTTTGTGTGTCCTGCAGGCACCTGAGCCTCTAAGTACATTGAAGTCAATGGCTGAGAGGGCAGCTATCGGCTCTAGCATAGAGGACCCCGTGCCATCGCTTCATCTCGCCGAAAGGGGTAAGTGTGGGGAGAGAGGCATTGCCCCTGCCTCAGGGGGAGGCCAAATAGTGTCAGCACAGTTCAGGTGCACATTTCTGAATCCTGTGGCATTCCTGAGTGTGCCTGACAACCTTGATCAGAAATTGAAGTGTGGCTACTTTGGATGAGAGGTGGTGGTTTCTAAGACCACCAGTCTCCACTCTTCTCTCTCTGTTCCATTCTACGCCCACCCCCAACAACAACAACAAATCCTTGGCCTACAGGCAAGTCATTCTGCTATAGATCTCAGCCCTTCCATTCACCATTTGTGTTGGCAGTTGAGGAGCAGGCTGCCATCTGGTACACAACAATCAATTTTTTCTGGCCCAGATGTTGTCCCTGGAGCTTTTCATTGCTTGATATTTTAAGCCAAGAATCTGTGACAGAGTCAAGCTTGCTTTAAAATGAGATCATAATAAAAAATTAAATGAAAGTGTTCTCTGAGGCTGTGGGTCTGTTCAAGAGAAGGAAGACATTTCGGAGGAAAAAAATGAACTCTCCCAAGTTCTGAGTAGTACACGTAGACCACTGATTTCACTTACACGATCACAGCTTTATGCAGGTCATGAATAAATAAATGCCAAGTGTGGTGGGAAATGGGGTGTGGGGGAGCAGGAAAAAAATGGCTGGCGAATCCCATTGGCCATTGGGAGAGTGTTTGGGTGTAGTTGAAAAGTTGGAGAGTGGAGGAGGTTGCAGAACATTTGGGAGGCTGCTGGAAAGAGATCAGAGGAGGCCAGAGAGATTTGTGGAGGAGTTAGAGATTTGCTTCTCTTTCTCCCCGGTTTGCTGGGGGTGTTCTGCCTTTACAGGATTTTGCTTATACATGCAATAGCAAGAAATGAGATCGACCTGAACTGTAATCCGCAACCACCTTTTAAGAGATGGTAGCAAGGATAATAACTCTTGATGAATCAAAGGACTCGTCTTGAGAAGCAGGAGGAGCTGCCTTTAAAAATACAGCCTTCAGAGTCCAGGCTCGCTTGAATTGTATCCTGAGAGCGTGTGTCAAGTCCCTGCTGAGTGATTCTTTCCCCTTTTCTGCTCCAGCTGATATCTTAATTACGAGCACGACCTCCCAGCCAGCCTCCAACCAGCCCCCCATCCAGCTATCTGAGGTGAACATCCCCCTTTCGCTCGGGGTGTGCCCCCTGGGGCCTGTGCCTCTCACCAAGGAGCAGCTCTACCAACAGGCCATGGAGGAGGCCGCCTGGCACCACATGCCTCATCCTTCTGATTCAGAAAGGATCCGGTAAGAGGGTTTGCCCTGGTGTGTGGGGGGGTGTGGGGGGGTGTGTGTGTCAGGGGCCTTTGCCTTTCACAGTTCCAGTCACATCCTCAAGAGTTCTCTGAACTGTAAATTGTCGGTCCAGTTTTCATATCGCCAGCGCAGCTCAAAATCTTCCCTTTGCTTGTAAGGATGCAACAAAAACCCACTGTCACACATGGGAGACACACGGGGAGATGCAATGCATGGGGATGCTCCTGCTAGGTGAGGAAAAGAGCCATCCTAGAATCAAGGAATTGTAGAGTTGGAATGGGCTGCAAGCATCATCTAGTCCAATCCCCGAAACGCAAGAATCTTTTGCTCAAATGTGGGATTTCAAATCCATGACCCTGAGATGAAGAGCCTCAGGCTTTGCTAACTGAGCTGCTCTGGCAATTGCTGTTGCCCTTAATGCCCTCCCTGGATCCTGGGGATTTAGAGCATCAATTTCCAGTATTTGAGGGGCAAGTATTTGTAAGAAAATAAGATTCTGCTGGAGCAGACCAAAGGCCCATTGAGTCCAGCGTCCTATCCTCACGGAGCCAAAACCAGGAAGCACAAGAGCAGTCTCCCCTCTTGTGGTTTCCAGCAACTCGTATTCAGGAGTGTTGCTGCCTCCCAACTATTGAGGCCGAGCATAACCATAATGGCTAGTAGCCATTGATAACCCTCTCCTCTCTGAATTTGCCCCCTCCTCTTTTAAAGCCACCCAAGGCCATCACTGCCTCCTGTGGGAAGCAAGTTCCTTAGTTGAACTATTCAAAAGGGTGGTGCCACGCAGCATAACACCAGTCCTGCAGGATCCGCACTGACTGACGGTCCTCACAGACTGAATTAAGTCAATAACACTAGCATATAATGTCCCTAATGACTTGGGACCCAAACCCTGAGATTGCACACCCACCCACACCTTGAGATGGTTGGACATTACGGAGGCCCATCAGTCACCAAATAGTGGCAGATGGAGGGAGAGAGTGGCACAATCCGGTGGGAATTGCTGATATTGTTTTCAACTGTTTTCCTTGGTTCACTTCCTCCATTCCACTCCAGTTGCCATCTTGAACTACTGGCTTTAACCCTCCAATCAGTTTATCTGTGGGGTTTGAGGTGTGTGCATGCACATATAGGGGATGGGGAGACTGCTGCTGCCACCACCACCAGGCTGGAGTTGAACACACTCATCTTCTTAACCCCATAGGCAATATCTGCCGCGAAACCCCTGCCCGACCCCTCCGTACCACCACCAGATGCCTCCCCCACACTCCGATACGGTGGAGTTCTACCAGCGCCTCTCTACAGAGACCCTTTTCTTCATCTTCTACTATTTGGAGGTAAGAAGTAGAATTTCTGTCGGTAGTTTCTGATGGACAGGTTTTGCCACCCTTTCCCCACCGCCACTGCCACCCACTGGGGCCTATAAGTGCTCCATTGATGTGCTACTAGCATCCCTCGCTTGGAACTGGTACCAATGTGTGTATCCCACAAGCCCTCACCTGTCCCTTTATGCTTTGAAGGGCACGAAGGCACAATACCTGGCAGCGAAGGCGCTGAAGAAGCAGTCCTGGCGCTTCCACACAAAGTACATGATGTGGTTCCAGCGGCACGAAGAACCCAAGACCATCACTGATGAATTTGAGCAGGTGAGGGGACCATAGAAGCTCCTGTGTGGGGGTGGGGGTGGGCCCAGCACATGGATTCCCAACCCCCCCAGAAGCTGTCTTATACTGAACCAGACTGTTGGTCCGTCGGGCTTGGCATTGTCTACACTGACTGGCAGTAGCTTTCCCAGGTTTTCAGACAGGTTCCTATGCAATCCTACATGGAGATGCCAGGATTTGAACCAGGGACCTTCTCTGAAGGCACAGCAGATGCCCTGCCACTGAGCTATGGCCCTTCTCTTACCAGAAGAGAAGAGGGGGGGGGGATAATGAGGGGACCAGAGTAAGTAGCCAGGTAAAGTAGAAACTTTGCCTGCTAAGCCCTGGAGCTTCTTGTTGAGTTTTGAGCCAGTTAATTCCAGTGTCATGAAAACTAGAAACCCTTATTGTAAATTTTTGGGTTTTTTTTAAGGATTCCAGTCTGCATGAATTCTGCTGTAACTCCCGTGAGGATGTTGTTTGGCTTGAATGTTTGAGGGTAGGGCTTAAGAGTACAAAATAACTGTGCAGTGCCACTGGGAATTTTATAATCGTTGGTTTTCTTCTGTAACAAGGAATTGGGGAGAAAGTAGAAAGCAGAAAGGACAGTTTTCCCATTTTCAAGGTCCTTCATAGTTTTCTTGTGGACATTGTTGAATTGAGTAAGAGTCACTTCTAATACAGCTTTGCTTCAGCGCTCTCTGCATTTAGTAAATGCAGAAAAGGTTTTGAGGTTCTCGGGAGCTGTGGTTCATGCCACTGTCCGCAGGGACAGCTAGCTACGTGAGTGTGACTTCTCCCCTCAAGGAAAATATAGAGAAGGGAGGGAGGTCTGTATTCTTCTGCTTGCTTCATAGACATACCTACCCCTGAAATGGGTATTCTGAGGTCTCTTCTCCCCACATAGCTATATGGCATTGGGGTTCAGCAGGTCTGTATGTTTTAAGAGGATGTAACTGGGATCCTGAGGGGCCCCCAAAGCCCTTCCTCCTCACTGGGAAGTAGCCCTTGCCTCCTGCTATCAAGTTTTAATCTGACATGAGAGCGGAGTTGCTGTTAATTCTCTGACTCTTCCTTGCTGGGTAAGAGGAAGTTCATTCTCCTATACACTTTGTCTCTCTCGTTTCTGTGCAGGGCACTTACATCTACTTTGACTACGAGAAATGGGGCCAGCGCAAAAAGGAGGGTTTCACCTTTGAATACCGCTACCTGGAAGACCGGGACCTGCAGTGATGACCTGGGGCCAGCAGGGGGTGCCAAGCCTTCCTTCCAGAGACAACTGTGGTGCGCTTGGGGCAGCAGCAAAGGAAGACCAACCAATAACACCACATCACCCCCCCCACACCCCACCCATCACAACCGTGGGGGAACGGGGCGAGCTGCACGTTTTTTTAAAAAAAATATGCATGCAAGTTTTAAAAGTGACCGCGGGACGGAGGAGGAGGGGCGGCAGTGGCGGGATTCTCCTCTGCCTTTTCCTTGCTCGCTTCTGCCTGTAATGCATACGAAGAGGTCGGGGGAAAAGGGGGAAATGCTCTTCATGTGCACCAGGTTCGGGTGAGAGAGTGGAGATTAAAAAAGAATTTGAGAATCCCACCAAAAGAGTGACTTCCCCCCAATCTACATTTTTGTGTGTCTTCTAAATTGGAGAATTTATGATGCCCCTTCCGCCACCAATTGCAGCAAACACCAACATCCTGTCCTCCTTTGCCCTCCTCGCCAACCTCTCAAGTGCAGACGTCACCCCCGATTTGGCTGCCATCATATGCCCAAGTTTGTGACAGATGAGGGCGCAGGGCTCTATAAATATCCCCAATAGTCAGAAGCGTTGGCAACAGTTCAGGGTGACTTTGCTCCAACCTCTGCCTAGTTGTCACTGCTGGAAATGGCAAAAAGCAAAATGACGTCAACTTGTTACCAACCAGTGAAGTCAGCCGGCTGCCAGAAAGGATCCCAGTACAAAGTATTTTGTGGACTGGTACCTTCTGTTAACATTTGATAGGCTGCCGTATTTTTTCACTTGCTTCTGCAGGTGATGTTGTTGAGGGACACAAAACGCCACCTGTCCTCATCAATTCAGTTTGGAAAAATTCCCAAAGCTCCCTTTCCTGACTGAAACTTTGACTTAAGGGAGTCTATCCCCACCCCCCACCCCCTTTGCTGCTTCTCTCCTAACCCCCACCCCCACCCCGTTTTCCAAAATTTTGTTGCCACCCTAAATTTGGTATCTGAGCTCATATCTTAATCTGCTGCTCCTCCCACAGAGAGACCCTCCCCCTTGATGACTTGCAATTTATTCCTGATTGGAGGGGAAAGACTTGGGGAAACCCAGAGAGAGATGGAAAGACAGCCGTGTCCCACCATCTCCCTCCTCATGCAGCCCCCTGAACTGGAGCACCCCGCCCATGCCGCTGTTTAAGATATTTTTTCGTAAGCCTATTTTCGTTTTGGAAAATATTTATGAATAAATAGTTTTATATGAATGTTCTTCTTCTCTTGTAGAGAAAAGGGGAGATAAAATTGGGGGGGGGGGTGGAACAAAGGGGTGTGAAGAAATCCAATAACCTGCTTTCTCTTTGTGCCTCGCAGAAGGGGCAGTGGCTCAAGGTGGTGATTGTATGTTTAAGGTGGGATGTGCCACATGTTTAAAAGCTGCCCAGAAGAGATCTTTTTATGTGCCTGTTGTTTTTGCCCATGGAGTTTTCTTGGCAGGGATACTGGAGTGGCTTGCCGGTTCCTGCTCCAGGTGGATCACGCTTAGTCAACACTCTTGGGAAATATGTTGGGAAAGATGGAGGGCACAAGGGGAAGGGGACCACAGAGGACAAGATGGTTGGACAGTGTTCTCAAAGCTACCAGCATGAGTTTGACCAAACTGCGGGAGGCAGTGGAAGACAGGAGTGCCTGGCGTGCTCTGGCCCATGGGGTCACGAAGAGTCAGACACGACTAAACAACAGAAGAGATCTTTCCCCCAGTACTACTTGGGTGACAAGAGGGAATGTAGATTTATGTGTACATTGAAATTAGCTTCCCCTACTAGAGTTCAGCAGCAAACAGTGCTGTCTCCAGATGTTGAATTACAACTCACAGCAGCCCTGGCCAGTCTGGCAGCTACCCTGACTTGAGGGTTTTTCTAATGTTCCCCCTTCACAGTTGGTGCTTCTATTCCAGTGCTTATTCAGGCTTCTAACTGAGACTTTGGCCTGCATTGCCTAGGACACACGTTCACACATATACAAAAGTATAGACTAATATTTAAAAAAATGGATGGAAGCTTATTTCCATGCCTTTTTTGTCACGAACTTTAGCATGCATGCAGATGTCTTCCCCTACAGAGGGACGTTCTTGTTACTGCCTCCAGGTCCTTGAGCCGTTTTGGTGGAAGGATGACACTGCTACTACTTCCTGTGGAGACTCATGAACACAAAGCACCAGATGTTCTGCGTCCTTTATTGCCCAGAATCCATTTCAAAACACAGTAGATACTCACACATATCCTGCACAATAGATACTGACAGGCTTTGGCCTATACCAATTTCCTTGAGGAAAACGAAGATGAATAGGGAGAGGTGAGGTCTTGGAAGGGGGCGGGGGTGAAAATAGGCAGAACTTGTTATCCAAGTGCTATTGTACATAACGGTCCCAAGGCAGGCAACTGATTGATTGCATAGCTTTTGGAGCAGCCTCTGGCCTAGCCCTAATCTAGAAAACGATAGTGATAAGATGAGCGTATTACTGAAGCCCACATGCCACAGTCTTCCTCAGCCTAATCTTGATTACTGTACATTGACCAGAACGTGTACACGCCCCAGGCCAGGGTATGAATTCAATAAAATGTTGCATCGAGCAAGGAGAAAATTATGCATATTCCTCTTGAGGAAAATTGATTCTGACAGCATTCCTCTCTTGATACCGCAGGATAACATGTTTTCCCTGACAGCATTGCTACTGCTATTGTCTCATTGCAGTGTCTGGTAATATCACGCTTGCACGACACCTCACTGTGGTTCCCAGACCCTCTTTCTTGCCAGTTGCGGGTTAAACTGAGAGTTGTAGCCCCGTTTTCTTTCATCCGTTTCCTCCTCCTGGGGTGGGAGGGTGCCTGCCCTTTGGGCTAGAAGGCTCTCAGCACGAGCTCGCTCTGCCTTCTCGCGGCGCAACCTCTCCTGGCGCAGTTGCTCCAATGACGACGATGCCGAGGAAGGGGCAGGCCTGAAATGGAAACAAAAGGGTTTAAGAAGAGGAGTGGGGAACCCTTTTCAGCCCAGAGGCTTTATTGGCAGAGGGCATTCTGGTGGAAGGCAGGCCCAGAGACAAAAGCAAAAAATATGAAATTTATGAAAAACAGTAGACCAGCTTCTTTACACTTACATATCCTCCTCTATCCTCCATCTGAGGCAGCAAAAAATATCAGTGTTTAAGGGTGCAAAACGGAGCTGGTGAGAGGGATGCAGCCTGGAAAGTCTCAAGAGCCAAACAGAGCCCCCAGAAGGCTGAGTTTACGCCTGGGGCTGAGGTTCCGCATGCCTGGGTTAAAAACGGAAGTGTAGATGGGACCCTGCAAATGTCTGTAATCCTCACCATCCTGCCTACAGGAATCCTTTGTTTTGTGCTCTTGTCCTGCTGTTTTGGGAGGCGACAGAAGCTATTGCCAATAAAATGTAGGGGAGGGGACGCAAGGTTAGGGGTAGCACTGAGGTTCAGCAACATCTGTCAGGCCAAAGGTTCCCTACACCTGCCCTATATTCTCTGTTCAACACCTGACAACAGGGCACTGCATGACCAGTAGGGGGCATACTTAAAGGCTGAACTTCCAGTCCCCCTCCACCACCTTTCCAGGGCCAATATCCCACCCTGCAACAGAGCAGGAGTCAGTTTTATTACTTTGACAAATTACTGTTAAGTCTTTTATCTCTAAGAATTGGATTATTTGAAGCAGCACAAAAACAGGAAAACAACCCCTCACACTCATTGACCTATTTCTTAAGAATTGGCTGTAACTGCTGCTCTGTAAACCTCTTTTCAGAGCAGCCACCTACAGATGGGAGGTGCTACCTGAAATGCACACCTTGCATTTCCCACATGTGTGGCTTCCCTCCCCCGCACCTCCTAAGGGTGGGTGTTTGTTGTCTGGGGCGTCTGGCCTCAGCCAGCAGGAAGGAGCAGCAGTGTCCTAGGCTGCTAAAGGAATGCACCTGAAAGCCAGAGTTCCTCCGCTTCCTTTTTGCTCCCGCTTGTCTTTCTTCCCATCTTTCTTGTGGGATCCCTTCTTCTTCCGCAAGTGCCTTTCCATCTCGGCCAGGGGATCCAACTTCCCTTTCAGCTTCTCATCTTTGGCGATGGCCTCACTGCGTTCTGGCAGCTCCTGATACCAGGGACGACTCGTCTGGGCCTCTGCTGAACTCTGGCCCAGGTATGTGAGGATACCCAGAGCTTTTTCCCGACGCTCCTGGGAGGAGTGAAATAACCCAAAGCAGTGTCAGTCGAAGCACTGTTAATACTGCCCGTGCGAGATTGCTCCATGGACTGTCAACTTACATCCCTATTCCCCCTTTAACAAAATTCAGACCATCTATATTGGGGAAGCCAAAGGTGCTGCTTGACTATAACTCCCATCATCCCCGACCATTGGCCATGCTAAGGCTGATGGGAGTTGGAGTCCCAACAACATATGGAGGGGGTTGTATTGGCTATCCCCAACCCAGATACTACTCTATCCACTTAGCTTCAACAATGTTACAGCATTGGATGCTCCCAGACCATTCACTGGCCCTCACTGCAGTATATTCTTTTCCTTCCAGTGAGTATTTACCAGGCAGTAACAGATTACAATGAAAGGCTAATCCAAAAGGATGGAAGCTAGAAGCCTATATTTTTTGGAAGGGTGAGCACATCGAGCACAAAGGACATGGCAAACCAGGGCTATATATAAATGACAGGCACGTGGGAACAGATACTCCAAAAATAAACTTCTTTGCCAGATAAAGAAACCCCCGAATATTTATGCTACTAGCCCTCCACATTTTGCCCTTGCACAGCCAGAGGGTAGCAAGAACCCAAACCACCCCACACCAACTCTGCCAGAGTTATTTTCTGCAAGTGGGGCAAAGGAGTTCATATTGCACCCTGGCTGGGTTGGAGCCCTTTAGACCACCAAGTTTGCAGCTGGTGAAAAGAAAGCCTCCACAACAAGCTCCCCTCCTCCCATTACCTTCTCTTGCCTCTTCTCCTCCTCATATTCTTTGTTGCCACTTTCTTCCAATTCTTGAAAGAGATTTAGATGGCGTGAGGGCCTTTCTGAGCCTGGAGCGAGGATGTCCGAGCTGCTGTCATCACCTCCTGGAGCTGACAGGCGTGCTTTCTTGCGTAGGAATTCAGTCCGGGCCTGGGATCAAAGGAGAAGAATTTGCCCAAGGTGCAACTCCCTGCCTGCATGGTTACCTTGCTGTGGCATATTTCTCTGCTACGACAGCCAACCTGCCCTTTCCTTTCCAGTCTCTTACATTATTCTCTAAAAGCCTGTGGCTCATTGCAAGATAGCCACTTTGCAGTCAGATTAACAATAAATCTATTCTACTACTGGATGCAGGAGTTATGATAGAATAAGACTGGGACAAAGCAAAAATGTTAAGTGTGTGCATGTATTGGGGAACCACTAAGCCCACCACTTTTAAACTCAAGTATTTTCACAAAGAACTGGGTGGACAGAAGTCAAGAGCAAGTGTTATAAACAAAAAAAGCAGCAACATGGTATATATACAATACGAACACAAGGCAGCAACACAAATTCTTGTGGCATTTTAAGACTATCAGGTTTATTGTGACACATGTTTCTGTGGACTACAGCCCGTTAAATCTGATGTATGAAATGTTATCCATAGTTGGCAGAGTAGCAAAACGAAGGTGTTAGGAAAAAATATGACAGAAATAGAGTCAGAACGGTTTCAGAGAGAAACAGAATTATCACTGGTGAAAAGGGTAAAATACCTAGGGGTTAATATAACAACCAAAAATCTGAGTCTATTCAAAGATAATTATGAAAAATGTTGGTCTGAAATTAAGAGAGACTTGGAAAGCTGGGCAAAGCTGAAGCTTTCCTTGCTAGGCCGAATTGCTGCAATTAAGATGAATGTGCTGCCAAAGATGTTGTTTTTGTTTCAAACATTGCAAATTGTGGACAAAACGGAGTGTTTCCGGAAGTGGCAGAGAGATATTTCTAAATTTGTCTGGCAGGGCAAAAAGCCCAGAATCAAGTTTAAGATATTAACAGATGCAAAGGAAAGAGGGGGCTTTGCCCTGCCAGACTTAAGGTTGTACTATGAAGCCGCAGCTTTCTGCTGGCTAAAAGATTGGCTACTTCTTGAGGACACTGATGTTTTAGACCTGGAAGGTTATAACAATGCGTTTGGTTGGCATGCATATTTATGGTATGATAAAGTTAAGATCAACAAGGCCTTTAAGAACCATATTGTCAGGAAAGCAGTGTTTAATGTCTGGACAAAATATAAAGACTTATTGGAAAATAAAACACCAAGGTGGCTTTCACCTTTGGAAGCTAAGGCCCGAAAAGGAACCAATATGGAAGCCTATTGGCCAAAATATTGGGAATTGCTAGAAAAAGACGGAGACAATTGGAAATTGCAGAGTATGAAGAAAATGAAGGATAAAGTGCGAGACTGGTTACACTACGCTCAGATTAAGGAAGTTTTTAAAAGTGACAAAAAGTTAGGATTCCAGGTGGAGAAATCGAAGTTGGAAACAGAGTTGTTAGAACCTAAGAATAAGGTACTTTCAAGAATGTATAACTTGCTGTTGAAATGGAATACACAAGACGAAATGGTTAAGTCGGCTATGATAAAATGGGCACAGGACATTGGGCATAACATTATGTTTGAGGACTGGGAAAGGTTGTGGACCACTGGGTTGAATTTTACTGCATGTAATGCTTTGAAAGAAAATGTAATGAAAATGATATACAGATGGTACATGACCCCAGTTAAACTTGCCAAAATATACCATTCGTCAGATAACAAATGCTGGAAATGTAAGGAAAATGAAGGAACATTTTACCACCTCTGGTGGACCTGCCCTAAGGTGAAGGCCTTCTGGGAAATGATATATAATGAGCTGAAAAAGGTATTTAAGTATACCTTCACTAAGAAACCAGAGGCCTTCCTCCTGGGCATTGTCGACCAGAAGGTGTTAAAGAAAGACAGAACATTTTTCATGTATGCGACAACAGCAGCAAGGATATTACTCGCCAAGAACTGGAAAACTCAAGATCTACCCACACTGGAAGAATGGCAGATGCAACTGATGGACTATATGCAGCTGGCGGAGATGACCGACAGAATCCGAGACCTGGGAGAAGAAAGGATGGAAGAGGACTGGAAGAAATTTAAGACTTATTTACAAAAATATTGTGATTTAATGGAATGTTAAGAAAGATGCTTGGTTATAAACAATTGGCCATCACTAAAATAGATCAGGAAATGATGACAAGAGAGATTAAGAGAAACAAAGTTGAAGGACAATCATTTTAATGTATTTTATTGGTATACAAGTTGGAAATAAGATGATAATTTGCTTGACAAAAATTTATTAATGACGTAAATGGGTGCGGGAGGCGTGAGGAAGTTCAAAGATGACAGGAAACTTTGTTAAAGCAAAATAATACTGTTTATTATTAATGTACTTTTTTCTTTTTTCTTTAAAAATCTTAATAAATATTTATATATAAAAAAAAAAATCCATAGTTGGCAGAGTAGCATATATGTACACACTCCTGGGTATAGAAAAATATATATAATATTTTATGAAATGCAAGAGGTATCTTATGTCTGGAACACTTCTGTTCCGTGCTCAAATGTATACAGGATCAAGCACAGTGACATTCACAACAATGGTAACTGGTGGTTAACTATTTAATATAGCAAGTTTTGGAAATAGTGTGTATGAATTCAGGTGCTTCATTATACTTGACTTTTATATGTTTGCCCTCCCCCCCCCCCAATTAAAACTATTTTAATTCAACAAAATTGATTAACTTGATCCAGTGATACCAGCTTTTTAACACCTGATAGTCCTTTTTGCTCTGCTAAGTAATAGCACTGCCCTCCACCAGTGGGCAGTATTGCCCACTTTGGGAACCACTAGTTTACACCTAAAAAGGTTTGGCCATTTCATTGATCAAGATACTACTGGAATATTATCAAATTAGGTCACACACTTGATACGTTTCTTCTTAAACTGTAGGTATAGCAGTCTTAATTTTGTGGATGAAGTTGTTGCTCCTGCGTTAAACATGAATGTGGTTGTAACAGATTGCATTTGGGCTAGAGGGCTTCATCCCCCAGTCAATCGCCACACTTAGGTCTTCACTGTTTCCCAAAAGTTTGATGATTCTGAGAAGTGGCAGCTGAGCTAGACAGGCCAGTCTCAAAATCCTTCCCCCTTTCCCTCTCTGTTTGTGTCTGGATGCTCCAACCTGTTCCACTCTCAAATCATCCAGTGGCAGCAGGGAGGTGAGTTTCCTGGCCTCCCAACAGAGAGAGAAGATGGTCCGGCTTCACATTTCGGTCTTAAGTTGGCTGGAAGAGGTAAAGATTGAGGATGGCCTGCCCATGTTGGATGCTTGAGTTTCTGCTTCTGTTCAGAGGCCACTGCCTTTCTTCACTGCTTCGTCAATCCGAGGTCTCAGTGTCAACAGAGAGATGAGAATTGCTTCCTCGGTCCTGATGATGCGGCTGTCCTGTCCTGGACAGGTGTTCAAATTAAAATCAAATTAGGTGCTTGGATCTGTGACCTCCAGGTTCAGGTCCGTGTCCACACTTGCCTCCAGGCCTTGCAAGCCTCCGAAAACTATCAAGGCATGTCTGAAAGGAGGCAGTGTTGCCTGGTCCACAGAGGTCCCTTGCTCAGAGGTTCCAATAGAGAGATCGTAGCCTTCTTTATATGGGAATTCAGCAAACACAGCACTCAGACAGGATGCCAAGCGGACACAGTAGCCCCAGAAGCAGTTCGAGGCTGGTGTGATAAAACGACCACCCCCTTCTGTGTTTTGCTCTCTGGATTTTGCTGTGGGTTGAGACGCACTGTAACACGAAGGCCTGCCTCCAGCTGCTTATCAATCTGTACCTCTTTTTGCATTCCACAGTTCACAAAGGATCCCCGGCCCGGCTTGGTGGGCCGTGACAAAACCACTCCTCGATACTCTGATTCCTCACTCATCCGCATGTGGTGGGGGCTGTCTAAGGGGTTTAAGAGCCCTGAAAACTGGAGGACCTGGTGTTTGGGGAAAAAAGACTTCCTAAGGTATTGGGGACATTCCAGGTACTGCAGAATCCGGGCCAGCTGCACACAGGCCTGACCTCTCTTCTTGCTCCCTTCAAATTCACTTTCCACCGTCTTTGAATCCTTGCTCATCAAACACCACAATCTCGTCCACGCAGAAGATGACGCAGGCCCTGGCGATCTGCCCGGCAAGGTAAGTCCACAACTCTGCCGACTGGGCGCTGCTGAGAATGGAGCCCGAAAGGGCGATGCTGACTGTGTAGTTGCATCCTTTATCTTCAAAAGTCTCTGCCTCCTTTTTCTGTTTCTTCCACTTCCTGCATCATCTTCTTCTCCAGTTTCCTCAACAGCTTCAGCTCCTTCCATTTCTTCCTTCTCCTTCTTCCTTTTCCTGCTTCCATTTGCGCCAGTCCATTGTCCTGCCTTCTCCCTCCCGTAAGCGCTTCGCCTGGCTTATCTCCACCATGTTCCACTCGCCCAACCACCATCCTCATATGTTTGCCTTTTTACATCAATTTTAACTGGCAGAGTATAGGCCTAAAGCACGCGCATGCGCAATGGAGACGTCGCGCAGACTAGAAAACTGCGCACGCGCAAAACTTCGCGCATGCGCCTTGGCGGCAACGTACCTCCTGTTCAGCAAGTAGCGCTCGGGCCTCCTTCTTCTGCCTCTGCGCTTCGGCCTCCGCCTCGTCCCGCCGCACCTTGGCCACGTTGTCTTTGTTCCTCACGTGCCATGACTTCTTGGGAAGAATGTTCATCTTGGCTCTTGCGGTTTCTTTCCGAAGCTTCCGCCCTCCTCCCTCCCAGTTTCCGTTTCCGGTGTCAGTCTATTCTCCGATTGGGGCAGTCTAGCCCCGCCCTCCGCTTTTGTTGCCCGAGCTGTCTCTGTACGTGCCCCTTGCGTCATCTCGCGCCGCTCTTACAATCTGACGGAATGTTGAGTTCGTACTTTGTTCTGATTGGCCCGTGCTCCTTTCGTTCCGCGGCTTGATTGGTGCAGAGTCACACGTTCGTTTCAGAGAATTTATTAGGCTCTGTGTCACTGCATCTAAATCAAGCCCCGATTTCCCGTGAGGTGCGTGGTTCTTGCGACACATTGTTACCTCCAGTTAGTCTTCTTCCAATAATAGCTTCTATTGCACATGTGCCCAGATTACATCAGAAACGGAAAATGACCCCGTTTTGGTCTCCGCCATAAACCGACTACCGCTTATTCTCTGTAGTTTTTGTTGTTTAGTCGTTTAGTCGTGTCCGACTCTTCGTGACCCCATGGAGCAGAGCACGCCAGGCACTCCTGTCTTCCACTGCCTCCCGCAGTTTGGTCAAAGTCATGCTGGTAGCTTCGAGAACACTGTCCAGCCATCTCGTCCTCTGTCGTCCCCTTCTCCTTGTGCCCTCCATCTTTCTCAACATCGAGGTCTTTTCCAGGGAGTCTTCTCTTCTCATGAGGTGGCCAAAGTACTGGAGCCTCAGCTTCAGGATCTGTCCTTCCAGTGAGCACTTAGGGCTGATTTCCTTAAGAATGGATTGGTTTGATCTTCTTGCAGTCCATGGGACTCTCAAGAGTCTCCTCCAGCACCATAATTCAAAAGCATAAATTCTTCAGCGATCAACCTTCTTTATGGTCCAGCTCTCACTTCCATACATCACTACTGGGAAAATCACTACAGTATATATATTCGAAACAGTCATTTCTCTCTTGCCTCAACATACATTGCATAAAGTTACACTTTTTGAAATGTTTTCAGTTATGTGTTATACTGTACTTGAATCCATCAATTACATGTGAGGCCCTGTTTAGTTGTAGGAGGCGTAATGTATTTCTAATACTCTGCCCATCTGACTCGGCTACCCCAGCTGCTCTGGGATTTTGCCCCAGGTTGGGGCAAAACCAAACATCAAACATTAAAAACTTCCAGAAACACGGCTGCTTTCAGATGTCTACAAAATGCATATTTTTTTTAACTCTTTGATATCTGATGAGAGGCCGTTCCACAGGGTGGGTGCACCTACCAAGCAGGTAGTTCCCCTACTTCAGCCACAGTTGTGTCCTCAGCACCAGTACTCCGAAGCCACTCACCATTCATAAATACATTAAAAAAACACAGGTGAACTCATAACAACTACATAATGGTAAACAAATAAACTTCAAAATGTCCCAACTCTTCCTGAACTAATGTGCAAAGTCTCCTTTGTTAGTAGGCTGTCACCCAATTAAGAAATCAGCACAAAATTTTATTGAATATGCATAACATTTACATATAACGAAACACTGTTCCAAGGGGGGGGGCACATTTTTTTTAGATATTAGGAACACAGGAAGCTGCCTTCTTCCAAGTCAGACTCCAAGTTAGTAGCTTTTCAGGTAGGGTTGCCCTGTGTCCAACAACTTTGAAAACTTTTCCGTCCAAATTTTCACTGCTTGAAATATGGCAACCCTATTTCCAGGATTTAAGGCAAGATCACACCATTGATCCATCTACCCAGTATTGTCTACACTGTCTGGCAGTTGCTTTCCAGGTTTTAAGACCAGGCTCTTCCCCAGTCCTACCCAGAGATGCCAGGGATTGAACCTCAGATATTTTGCATCTACCACTGAGCTATGGTTCTCTGGTTCATTGCAGCACTGAAGTCTAATTCCCAACAGGTGTTTGTTTCTTGTGTCAGTTACATATCTGGCAGCATTTCACTTCAAAGCTGGGTCAAGGATCTGTGTACATGAGACCATTCTGGCACCCATAAAACATAACAATACATTTGTCGTAGAGCAAAATTGTCGTAGAGCAAAATTGTCGTAGAACAAAAAGAGTCCTGTCTATGAAGAATGGTGAAAAAGCCAGGGAATCCAGCATGGAAGAACAGAGCTGATGGAATCTGCAGAATCAATACTGCCAAAATCAGTGATATCCTAACATTCTTTCTGATGAAAAAAAGAGATCTCTCATTATGCATCCATTTGCTTCACTGGCTCAGCTCAGAGATCTGTTTCACCAGGAAAAGTTTGTCCTGACCCTCCTGAGGGACAGAAAGAGAAAATTAAAAACAATGGCATTTATCTCATCATCTCTCCTATACTGCACTGAGTGAAGGAACCCATATAATCACTAACATTTTTCAGCATTTGATCTTCCTTTTTAATAAAAAACAAAATCTGCCTTTCTTCTAAGAGGGAGAAGAAATAAAATTCCTCCCTCAACTTTGGAAATGGCGGTGAGAAGATACTACTAGGTTTCCCCCACCCCACCCCATTTTGGATGGAGTTCACTTACCACAATTTTTCTCTCTCTCCCCCATCTCTCCCCCCCCCCCTCAACACACAACCAGGATAGTGATGGGACGGACATCTTTAAAGAAACTGCTGAATAGCAAGTTAGATTATTCTAGCATCACACTGGTTATTGTGGCTGGCAGCAGAGGTTTCCTCCTGATACTGGCAGAAGATAGTAAGTTGAGTCCTAAAAGCATACACCTCAAGTGTCAAAAGCCAGGGTAAGTGTGTGCGGTGGCCTGGGGAAGAGACTTGAGGACCAGAAAGAGGCTTGAAGGGCTGCATTTGATAGATATTTTTCACCTCTGATCTATGCATGTGTAAACTTTATGCAAAGCAGTGTCTTCTCTTTGACTGATGCTTAAGTGGCCTTTGTATTTCCATCCCTACTATCAAGGAAGCCAGAGACTGAATCTCTCCCAATGAACTTTTTTGGTGGCCACTGATAACAGAATTAACAGAGAGGAAATTATCTCAGTTTCCAAAACATTTATCAATGTGTGCACCACACTGTTAATCTCTTCCTCCTCTGAGTCTGCCAATTTGAACCTGTCAACGCTGGATTTGCCCCTTGTATACAACGCCTGGAGGAAAATTTATATCGCCAATTCTTAATTGGCTTCCAGGTCGATCTGCACAGGAAGTGACAGTGGAACTCATAGCAGATAAACAGCTATATATTACACACCAGGTAGCCAAATTTGCACTGGCAGCCAAGAAGCTCTGTTCCAGCTATGTGAATGCACTCCAATTTTAAATTTTTATGTTGTAAACTTCTTTTGATGCTGTAAACTGCTACTGGTTACATTTTATGATTTTAGATGAAAGTTTCCTTTTATTCTCTGTTGTCCATTGTAAAGGCCTTTGGCTATATGGAAGAAAATTGATTGAGAGTGGATTGCACTACCCACCCATTCTTTAACTGTGACCCTTGTCAGATGTGGACAATGTGGGATCCTCCAGATATTGTTGGACTACAACTCCCATCATCCCTCACCATTGACCATGCTGGATGGGGAAGGTGGGAGTTGCAGTCCAAACCACCTGAAAGGCATCACACTGGCTATCCCAACCTGTTAGGAACCACTTACCAAACGGAGCTGCCATTTAAGGCCTTTGACCACAGAGCTGTAGGAGTCAGCCAGTGCCTTGAGGAAGAACATGAGGATGCTAGGAAGGTTTAAAAAGAAAAAAGACAGATGAGAGGAGACAGGTGGCAATGGCACTGCAGTTCCCCCGAGACTATACAGGTGAAAGACAGCACACGATAGTCTCAGCCATCAGGGGACCATTGCACTGTGAGGCTGCTCCCTCCACATCCCAAAAAGAAGAATAGCAAGGAGGAGATCAACCAGAGAAGGAGCAACCATAGAGAGCTTGCTTCCCCACACAGCAAAAGAACCCCAAAGAACTTTGTAACTTAAAACTAGCACCTGTGTTTGGGTTTTTTTTCCTCCTCCCTCCCAATTTTATTTCCTTTTGTGCTGTGCTCTTTAGACTAAACTTGAGGAGAGGGGCCATCTTACTAGTGATCATTGTAAACTGCCATGCTGAGTGTCTTTTGCACCTTAACAATGGGGTAAAAACAATAAGTTAAATAAATCAGTGTTTTCCATTCCACAAGACGGACTCTGGACTCAGAAGACCTCTCTCTTTTACTCCTCAAATCCATACCTGAACCTTACCACACTAGCATCCCATTCCGATACCCAGCTCCTTCTCACCTCAGTAGCAGGAACAAGGGCACAGCAAATGCTATGGAGCCCACATATCCAAAGAAGTCCCGGGCAGTGCGGGGTAACTCAGAGATAGCACTGCTGACAGTGTTCCACATAGTGGGCTCCCCCCGGAATGGACCACAGGCCTTCGAAGGAGGCAAACTGGAAGAGAGAGAGAGCAGGGATAAAGTGGAAGAATTGGCAGCGGCAGGTGTGAAGGGCAACTTCAAGGTTAACACAAATGAAAAGCATCAAAAGCTACCATGAAAATATTGCCAGCTTCTGCAGGGGCAGTTGTCTGTTGAAACAACTACAAGGATAACGACAACCTCCAGCAAGGTGAGATTGGAAAAGGCTCACTCTTTTGTCTCCTCTTTGGGTAGGTTGGATGGCTATCTGTCATGTATGATCTACTTGAGATTCCTGCATTGCAGGGGTTGGACAAGATGACTCCCCGGGGTCCCTTCCAACTCTATGATTCTATTATCCTATGCAAATTGCACTACTTAACTGTCCAACCAAGGCCTTTACTTTAACAAAGAGACTTATCTGACTGATTCAGCAGGTTCCCTCTCATAGATTCTAAGACCACAGACATGAGATTTGAAATGACCCCATGGGTATCATCCATACTGACCCTCCAAACCCATAACAAGATCTTGGGGGGCGGGAATGGGAAACTTCAGATCTAACAGCAAAGGGATCCTTGCTCAGCTACTTCTCTCACTCAGATGAGGGAGCAGTATGAAATTGCCTTTTAAAGAGCTGGGTCATTTGTCTTTCTAGCTCAGAATTGCCTACTCAGACTGACACCAGCTGTCCAAGATCAGGTGTGGAGAACATTTGGCCTTCCAGATAGTACAGGACAACAATCCCATCATTGCTGGCCTTTGGCTAACTTTGCTGGGGCTGCTGGGAGTTGTAGTTCAAGAACATCTGGAGGGCAACAGGTTCTACACCTCCTGCTTTAGATGAACAGAGTTCTTCCCATCGCAAAATAATTTTTAAATTGGTGGTTCCAGGGATTGGACCTCAGACCTTCTGTGTGATGAGCACATTCTCCACCACTGAGCTGCAGACCCTACCAAACCAACAGCGTTAATGGTTTCCAAACTCTCTACTTAGCCCCCCATTCTTTATAGACAAGCCAGCCATTTGGGCTCTTAATTCTCTAATTCTGTCATCATGTCCTTCATTGCAAGGACCTTGGTCATTGACTGCCCATGTGTATATCTTGTAAGCCGCATATTGTTGGTTTTTCACTATACTTTGGCCAGCCCTTCTGGGCTTCCCTTTTTAGAGGCGGGAACAAGCAGTTTTGCACAAAGGAGCACATTAAGTCCCCACAGTCAGATTTAAGACACAAGATGTGCTAGCAGCGAACAACATTCGTAGCTGCAAATGGCTGTATTACAGATATTGGGAGGCGGTTGGGTTCAGAGGGGGTGCATTTATACTCACACAAACATGCTGTAGAGGGCAGGGACACAGGAAATAGCCAGACCCAAAAGCAAAACCAACAGGAAGAAGAAGTTGGAGCTGGAGGCACGAAACGTCCGTTCGGCCGGACGACAATTGGCATAGAGGGTTAGCTGGAAGGAAGAGCAAAGAAAATGTAAAAGAGCTCGGGAGACCCTCCCGCTGTGATCCCTGAAGGCCTGGCCAGATGGCGCACTGAACTAAGCGTGCCACTTAGAACATGTCCCAGAATCCTTTGCAACTAAGGTTGCCCAGTTCATAGCCAGAGAACATTCATAACTTTTAAATGAGGGTCACCTTTTTCAAGTAGAAGACTACAATATACTTGATGGTATTGAGTACAGGCAGCAGGGGGCAGAAAAGAACCCCCGTCCAGCACAGGGTCTGTCCGTACACCAGGTCCAGGACATTGCCAGGCACCACAAACTCCTGCTGCCCCCAGAATTTCAGCAAGCGGCAGGTAGGGAAGGCAGTCACCAGCAACCTAGAAGGCAAAGAAAAGAAGCTGAAGGCAGGCATGGATCCCACAGGCGGCATCTGACACCTGCAGCCCAGCCACAAATGCATGCTCTTCTGTTCCTCCAGTCATTCATTCCATTTATACTACAGATTTCGTCCGGGAAGCTCAAAATGGCAAATAATGGTCCATCCCACACCTCCTTTTATTTTTGCTGCAACCCTGTGAAGTAGGTCTGGCTAAGTCCCAGTGTTCTTCAATCTTGGGTCTCTCAGATGTTGGTGGACAACAACACCCATCATCCACAGTAAGTATAGCCCATGGTCAGGGATGACAGCAGTTGAAGTCTAGCAATATTTGGGAACCTAAGGTTGAAGAAAACTGGGAAAGGGCTGTAACCAGTGTTAGTCCTACTCAGAGGAGACCCATTGAAACTAATGAGCATGAATAACTTAATTCATTTCCGTGGACCTACTCTTGAGTAGAACTTAAGTTGAAGACAACAACCCGTGCGATTGGCCCAAGGCCACTGAGATTCATGGCCATGGTAGGATAGGAATCTAGGTCTTCCTAAGTCTACCTAGCAGGTAGAACATCCTACCTGCTACACCACTGGTGCCCAGGACTCTATTGCTATCATAGGAGCCAACTCCTAGGAACCAAGTTCCCTCTGAGCACCCTAAAAAAACATTTGAGGGCTGAGCTCCCGCAAAGTTGATGGGCACTGCCATTCAAATGATGCACGCACACAGAGTATTGTGATTGATTAAGCGAGATGAGCCTCCCAAATATTTTATTCAAGTTGGCACCCTTGGTTGCTGTACATTCAGCTAGGCTTGCATCTTCCCAAGGGTGGTGGTGGGGAATGGTTTTATTATATAGTATGCTAATTATTCTGAAATGTATACAAGTTTTAAACAGCACTGGCGGGCACAGGAGCTGAAGCAGGGATGCATGCTAGGAAAACACCATTTTCACACAAAATAATTGTTTTTGAGCCTTTATTGCTTTAGATTTTCGGAGCCTGAGTGAATGAGGTTAGTGTGGGATAGAAGGACCTAAACATCAGCATAACAGATGTGGGGAGTGGGAAAAAGAAACAAAAACAAACAAACATTATTGTTTGTATTTTAATTATTCTGTGTGGAAAACCACACCATCCTAAACGCATGTGTTCAAAAGGTAGGTCCCTCTGAGTTCTGCAGGGCTTACTCCCAGTAAGGGTATAGGACTGCAGCCAAAGTAATTTATTACATGACACAAACACAGGGATGACATCAAGTCTGATGGTGCATTCTGACTCCTGTCTAGGGATGTAGCAGACTTTATTATTGCTAGTTTTATTTCAACAGAGCTCTATCTCATAATTTAAACATGAAAAGAAAATAATAATGAGGGGAAATCAGTAATGGAAGCTCCCCCACTTCTCCCCTTATAATTAGGAAGCAATTAAAAAGCTGTCATCGGGCAATGTTATTACCATGCTGAATGGGGGGGGGGCAAGGAGGAAGTTGCTACTTAAAGCCACAGTAACCCTTTAGAGCTTCAATAACATTTTGATAGTCGACATAGAACAGGTTGGTGCTGTAACTGCATTTTAAATGAAAGAAAGGCAGAGAAAGCAGGTTTGAAGAAAGACAGGAGAACAACACAAAAGCAGTGGAATACAGTCAGAGGGCAACAATGTTGACTTGATTCCACAGAGTGAATCCACTAGATTCAAGTGAGGGAATAATAGACAGTATGGGAATTCTTGGTGTGGAAACAATCTGTTCTTAGCTGGCAGGCCAAACTAAACACATAATAGGAAGGAAGGAAAAACACAAAAGCTATAAGCCCCACCACCAAATTAAACAAATCTCCAAACCAAGTGATTTAATGCTGGCCATGTTATTATACCAATGCTGTGTGGGAAAGCACATCAGATGGGGAGGCACTTGTTCCATTGGGGCTGGTTGTAGGGTTTTTTTTAGCATATGGTCCATGGTGTGTCAATTGTATTTTATAAACATTGGGAGTCGTTTTGAGGACTCTAGTCAAAGGGTGGGATTTAAGAAAGCAAGTAAACCTAACATGGGGGGGGGGGGTATCAAACACTTACTTTCTTGGAAACTCCACAAACAGCATGACAAGCAGCATGACAAGCAAGTCAAAGATCATCAGCCGGTACATTTCCTGCCCCACAGAGGTCTCCCAGCACTGGAAGGACAGGAGGGAAAACACTCATTTTTATCTTATTTTATAACTATCTATTTCCCCTCTGCTCCATTCAAAAAGCCCCACAATTTCTCTCCCATATAATTGAGGAATCATAGTTGAGAACAGCCCTTTCTCTAAGCCACCTAAACTTTCATGTCATGGTTCCTTATCCCTACCCTGCTGGACAAAATTCTGCCCCTGCAAGGGAAGGACCACCTCTTGCAGCTGCCAGCTGAATTCTAGCTCCACTTAGGGAACTAAGGCATCACGATTTCTAGCCCACTCATTCTCCACCCACAGAACCTAGGAGTCTTGGCTCCAAACCTCTTGTCTCCCTCTAACCTCACCGGATGGAGATGATTGTTATAGCCACATTTCTGACACTCAGGGTTCTGTGGATCTCCACCACAGGTGATCTGGCTCCAGAGAGAAATGAGAAGAACCACCAGGCTTGCAAGACGGAGGAAGACACTCCTATCAGACAGAAAGATTGATATGTAGGTTTGCCAACTGACCATGGAAAATGGTGGGTGGGTGGGGGAGAGATGGCCTGTTCCTGGTCTTCTAAAGTTCAAGTCCCTGGCAAATCTAGGTAAAGCTACAAGTGTTCCATCAGAAACCCCGGAGAGCTGCTGCCAGTCTGTGTAGACAGCACTGAGCTAGATGGACCCATGGTCAGACTCACAGTATGATGCAATTTTGTTACGTTCCAGCTCTGTTGGCCCTTTCTGCCTGCAACCTGAATGAGCCTGATGCAAAATGAGAGCATGAACTGACTGTCTGCCCCACTCAGGGCCTAGTCTCAGGCCCCTGAAGCCAACCCAGCCCTCAACTAGTGCCTGACTTCACTAGCCAGGCATGATCCCTGGACTATGATGGTACAGTTCCTGCAAAGAGAATTCAGGAACTGCAGGAAGCAATGGCTGACAATGGAGATCTCACAGAAACATTGTAAATGGCACCCATTCTGCGACTTACTTAGCATGATTGTTAATCTGGCCCTGGCTATGATTCAGAACAGAGCTGAAAATAATTCAGGGGCTACTGTGATCCAGACAGGCTCCCTACTGTTCACTAAGGGGAACTGATGGCCTTGGCTCCCACCCTATAGCCTACGTAGCATGATGCTCAATCCAGTCCTGTCCGTCACTCAGAGGTGGAAGCTACAGGTGCCTCTGCAAGAGGAGGCCGGTGTGTCCCAGGCACTCCCAAGGACTCAGCACTTCCTGTACCTGAGAAGCGTGATTTTGATTTGGAAGCTGAGCGGGTATTTTTCTAGCTGAACAATGATCTCAAAGATCATTGGGACAATGAGGTTGGCAGCTGTGATGACAACCGACGGGAGATAAGCCACCAGAAGCTCCAGGACAAATTGGCCTTTGACTTGGGAGTCTGTCTGCAGAAAGAGAGAGAAAGAGAGAGGTTAATCTTGGGGCAAGATGGCTGCAGTGAGAAATGGAGCAAGGTTTGTATCTGCCTTCTCCGAGAGTGAGAAACCGGGCTTCATACATGCAGAACTTCAGCAGGCAGGTAGTGAGGCACCGATGGGCAGAGCTATGCTGGCTGAATTTCTGCCTGCTGTGCAGCTGTTAAAGACACAGAGCCATTGCAAGCAGAATCTCAGTCCATTCCCCCCCCCCCCAGTACTTGGACTGTTCATCTAGACAATGGGAAGGCTATTGTTGAGCATAGCTGTCAACCGGGAGCTATTCTGGAAACTCCCTTATCCCAGTGCCATGTCCCGCTGCTGTCCCTTATTGATGATGTCCCTTAAATTTACAGGGTTTCAAAGGAAGCAGCTCCTCTCCCTCCCTCCCTGCCAGCCAGGGAGGAGGGAGGCTCCAACTGTGTTGCTTGGCTGTGTTGCTTACCCAATAAGGAGCCTAAGAACAACTGGGGGGTGGAGCTTGCATGACTTGTGCCCGGCCACGTTGCCTGGGGACTCGCCTTTGCTCAGCGCTTCCCAGCAGAGAGGGGACGGTGGTTTTCTTTACTGCATCCCCTTTGCCAGGTTTTTGCGCTGTGGGAACCACCACTTGGGGCTTCGTTTGGCTGCTGGCTAGGCTTTCTGCCTTTGGCTTGGAGGGACTCAGAAATTGAACATACCTGTACCTGGAAAATCCCTTATTTTGGCTGCTGATCCCTTATTTTTGAGGCTGCTGGTCCCTTATTTTCAAATCTGTAAGTTGACAGCTATGGTGTTGAGTCAACCCAGGAATATCACCCACATGTCTCAGCTTAAGAACATAAGAAGAGTCTGCTGGACCAGTTCAATGGCCCACCTAGTCCAGCATCTTGTTCTCACAGTAGCCCATGGGAAAGTAGCAAGCAGGATTTGAGCACAAGAATGTCTTCCTGCCTATGGTTTAAAGCAACAAGTATCCAGAAGCATTTCTGCTTCTGACATGGCGACAAAGCAGGCCCATAATGGCTAATAGCCATCAATAGCCTCTCCTCCATTAATTTGCCTAATCCTCTTTTATAGGCATCCAAGTTAGTGACCATCACTGCCTCCTGCGTGTGAAGTGAGAGCCGTTTCCTTACCCCTCCCAGCAGTGACTGGGAATATGTCGCTGCCAGGTAGATGCAGTAGAAAGATCCTCCTAGCAGACCCACAACCAGAATATTGAGCACCCCACGGAGGACATAGAGCCTGGCGCGCTGTGCCGTGGTCATCTCTGCCTGGCGCCTGCGAACTGCCTCCTCTTCTAGATCCATCTGGAAATGGGGAGGAAGAGGTGAGAAAGAGACCCTTGAGCACCCTAGGGTGTTGGGTGGGGCAGGGATAAGCAGTGTGCATCTCCTGTGAGATTGTTCCTATCCAAATCTTCATTTGTTCTGGATATTAGTTAACTCCAGGGACAAAAAAGAAAAAAAGTCATCAAAGCGTTTGTTCTCTGTGTTGCTTGCAAGTCTTGTCAAAAGCTGAAATGCAATTAGCAGCTTTCAGCTGTCCCACCCTGCAGCACAGGGCGGGGGGGGGGGGGAAGCAGGCTGAAATCCAACAAAGCCAGATGCAGATGAAGAAGATAGGTGCCTCTGTTGAATTTCTGCCAGCCATTCAACTGCTAAAAAGCAGTGCTTCGATGGGGAGTTAAGAAGGCAAATGTACTTAATGTTGCCACCTTTTTGGTAAAGCTCTGGTAGCTTTTAAACAACAGCAAGCTAGGCAGAAATTTCAACAAGCACAGTATGCAGCATGCAAAGGAGAACTGGGTAGAAAACTGCACCTGTTGAATTTCACCCTCTTGACAGAGCTGCTGAAAAGCACTGAAGCTTGAGGGGATGTGGGGTGGGAGATAGCAACCCTAGCTGCCATTTTTAGTGACCAAATTACACTAGTACTGGGCTTATTTTGCCTAACAAAGTTGGCGGCTACTTACCAGCTCTGTTAGGCAAATAACCCCAGAGGGAACAGTTGATGTTTCATCAGCTCGAGTGACTCTGGGAGGAATCTCTCTCCAGTTGTCTGGGGAGGCACCCATTAGACCAGGAATTAGGAGCCTTTGGCCCTCCAGATGTCATTGGACCCCAGTTCCTGCCAGCCCTGGCCACTGTTCATGCTGGCTAGGGCAGACAGGAGTTGGAATCCAACAAAACGGAGATGGTGGCACAGGTACCCTGAAGTAGACTTCAGGAAAGGTGACAAATCTCTAGCTGCGGGTAGCAGGCAGAGAATAGTTTGTCACTGGAATTAGGAAGAGATAGGATCAAGCTATGTGTGATGTGGGAATTCTGGGAGATGAGCTTTGGGTTTTCTCCTGTTAGGGCTGCAGCAAAGCATCTGAGGGAGGATCTAAGCCAAAGGAGGATAAAATCTGGCCCATAGGCCTAATTAAGCCCACCAGGTTCCCCATTTGGCCCACCAGGCCGTTTCAGCCAAGCCACGCCTACTTGCCCTATGTCTGACATCATGTGTGACATCACGGTGATGTCAGGTGACTGACAGATGGGTGCTGCTGCTCACCTGTCAAAGTTGGTCCACAGTGGGTGGAGGAGATAATGATCTATCCCAGGCATAGGCAAACTCGGCCCTCCAGATGTTTTGGGACTACAACTCCCATCTTTCCTGACCACTGGTCCTGTTAGCTAGGGATGATGGGAGTTGTAGTTCCAAAACATCTGGAGGGCTGAGTTTGCCTATGCCTGATCTATCCTGACGGCCAGATCCAGTTCCCAATCCTTGTCTACATCTTTGCCTGAGGCCATGAGTAGACCTTGTACTAAACCCCTGAAATCAAATCCTAAGTGCCAACTAGCACGCCTTGGGCTCTTTTTCTGGCTTGCATGCTTTGTCTTACCCGCAGTTCGTAGCGAATACTGTTGTGCTTTAATTGCGCCGCCTTGTGCTCCACCAGGCCAAAATCCCAGCCGGCAAAGACTTTGTTGCTGTAGGATCCGAGGGAAGCATCTTCACTAACCAGGCTACGTTTGAGGCAATAGACTGATCTACGGAAGGTGGGTAGGAGAGAAAGAAAAAGGTGATTCCTGGAGCTGTTGTTCTGTCTGGGGTGTGTGGAAGATGACCTGAAGTTGCCCTCACCTCCGTACAATCCACATCAGGGAGAAGTGGAGGTAGAAGAGTGCTGTCAGTACATACGCCAGAGGGCAGTTGTATGAGAAGCCGACAAAATCGACAGCTGAATTTTGGTAGTAGCCGTAGAAGAGGTAGGTGAGCTCCATGAAACTCTGTCAGGGAGAGAAATGAACATCAAGACTGAAAACGGGTCACTGCTGCAGCCTCCCACAGTTTCTTCTTGGGGATACAGTCTCTCACCTTGCCTGACAGAAGGTCCATTACGTAGGAAAAAAAGCTGACCAAGCCTCTGGGTGTGGGGTTGTAAGCCAGACAAGCTTCATTCACTGAAAGGGAAGAGAGAAGAGATCATTGTCCCTGTTCCATTCCCATTCCCACAGAATCAAGGAGTCCTGAAGCTTATTGCTCTCTAGCCTGTTAGACTCTGTTAATCTCTTGGTGAACCCAAGAGTCCTGGGATCCGATAGGGTAGAAAGGGAGATGCTTTGATCTGCTTTAACAATAGGGCTGTACATTCTGTGGATTTGGTAGATAAATGCAATATCTCGCATATATTCCTGGGGACGGAGGATCTGGAGAAGCTCAGCTTCAAACTTTTAGATCTAAGTGCCTAGCCCTTAGCGTCACAGAGATGTTTCCATACTTTCCTACTACTCCTTTTCCTCTATGTCATCACCTTAACACATGCACACACAACAGATGTCTGCTTCCATTAGTTCAGATCTAAATCAGAAAAACTCAATAAATAATGGAGAACAAGGTAACTATGTGGAAACATAATTAGTGTTTGCATAATATATTTTTGAATGCAAAAACAAGGTCTCTTTGTTACAGAGTTTGAGGGGTGAGTTGTTTTATTTGAGTGCAGCATAATGCATTCCTGCCTAGGGGCTCAAAAAGAAAATAACAAGACCAGGACCAAAATATCTGAGTTTGTGGTACACCTTTTCTAATGAAATCAGTTTCCTTCCCTTCTACAGAACTGGTTCCTGGAGTCTGTGATTCAGCCCTCTTAGCTCCATTCCCCTTCCCAGTGGGGTGTCATCTTTTTTTTTTTTTTTGGACAAGCTTTTAATGCCTGCATGACAGGCTTAGAAATACACCAGGTCACACACCACAGAAATGCTGTGATGGAGAAGCTACACCTGTTTAACTTCTGCCTCCTGCACAGTTGTCCAAGGCACAGGAGTCCTGTTCAAAGAGAAATGTCACGCCTCAATAAACCTTGGAAGTCCAGCTCCTGCTGAAGACTTAAATAACTCCTTACCTTAATCAGGATCCCTCCTTACTCAATGGCTTACCTAAACTGCTGTTCTGGTGACTTGTCCGATTGAGTGACAAGGCTTCAAAGGCCGCATTCGGAGCAATCACAAACCCCGCCACCAGCAGGGAGGCAACAAAATTCATCAAGACCAAAAAACGGAGAAAGTTAAAGTAGGACTGGATC